>NW_006399789.1:13948128-13962739 GCF_000299155.1 Elephantulus edwardii
TAAGAAAACCGGTATAAAATAAAAATTTTAAATAATATATCTATATGTTACTAAGTTACACCCAGAAAGGTTATACCCCTCATCAGCTTTGTTTGAAAACTTGTTTGATTGAAATATTTCATATAGTTATAAAATAACGGTCATTTAAAAAAATTGTTATAAAGAGGATAATTAGAATTCTACATATGGAAGAAAAGTACAATTGGGTAATAAATGAGCTCCACTTCCCTCTGACATAATTCCTTCATTCTCAGATAGCTCCTCCAACAATTGTGTATTCAGGTAGTGAATAAAGCAAGTGTTTTGGAACATTCATAGGTCCTTGGCTCTATGCTAGGGATTATTGGCACTTTCTCAGTGGCTGAAGACATATGAGCTTTGCTTTCAAAGAATTTATAGTGAGACTGTGGGAGACGTTGCCAAGACACAAGTATGAAACAAAATTAGGTAGTGCAAACAAAATCCTGTCAGCATTCAGAAACATGAAAGCCAGGTCAAGCAGTGCTCCCTCCTCCTCAGCCTCCAGACTATGGGATGGAACCATGTCGATGCAACCAGAGAGTGAGCTTCCCAACTCTGGAATCTAGAGTGAAATATAGAGATTGTATGGTTTTCTTGTATACGTGCTCTCAAGTCATTCTCAGGTGACACTTCTGGCCTCAATTTCTTCATCTATGGAAGGTAAAGAGTTGTCACACTTTCCTGAGCAACCTCAGTCCATTCAAGCAAGATGAAAACACTGTACACATTCTCTGAAGAGTTCATATTAGTTATTTTTCAGGTATTTCCCCAATGACACAGACCCGCGTTTTGTTTATGGAATGATTCACTACCTTGTAGAGGCAACAAGGGGTGGGTTGAAGGAATGCTTACTGAGTTAATGCATGGTCCTGCATACTTGTAGGCTATTTCTGCCATCCGAAGACTCCCCATCAATGTAACAGAGTATGAGTCATTTACCTCAGTGCGAAAGTTATTTTTTCTACTTTGTGCCTGTGAAGCAGGAAATGAAAATTCTCATTTTCTAACACTTCATCCAGTGCCCAAGTTCTTTCCTGATGTTGACAAAAAGTCTTTCAGGAGAGAAACTGTTGTATTTATATCACATTCTGTGTGGGATTTGCAGTAAGTCTGACTGGAATCTACTTTAAGAGACTAATATTAAAACTGCAGATCCACAAATACAAGCTACAGATCTAGAAATTAAAACAAATTCTCCAAAAAAAAAATTCTTTCTTCCCCCCAAGCATTGATAGGATTTTAAGTCTTTAACCTCTTACATGAATGCATTTTTCACCTTGCCATTATAAATACTAATAATAGTGTCAGATGAAATAAAAAAAGAAAAGCTTTTCTATATTTTGGTGAATAAATACATATTCTGACCCTCTGTGTGGGATATTTGTACCAGTTTATGCTAGCTTTCCTGCCATAAATGCATTGTTGCAGTATTCTTAAGTGGGTATCTTTTACTCAAAGATGTGCTTAGAATGAGTTACTTTAAGAATCAGGCGTCTGTCCCAGGAATCACTTGATAGATTGAACTTGAAAAGTTTAGAGCATTCTTCCAGTGTTTGGAAATGTCTTTCAAATGGCCAAAGGTCTTTGATTTTGAGGAACAATGAATCAGAGCAGAGCTTATCTATATTTTTGCGGATGGCAGGATAAGGCGTTGGTGGCTAGAATGTAAAATCTTAAAACTCACGGGTATCACTTTAGAATGTAGATTCCTTAGCTGCATGCTAAATCCTAAAACATTTCAAAGTTCATTAAATACTACCAAAACATTTCCCTTAAGTTTTCTTGAAAATGAACTCAAGTAGAATAATATACAAAATAACCCCCCCAAACAAAGACTTTTAAGTTTTTTTAAGGGAAATGTTTTGTTTCTTAATACATAATGAACATTAAAATACCTTTTAATTATTAAATGCTTTTCCAAAGAGCTCTAGTGGCCTAGTGACAAGAAGCTGCACTGCAATCCTAAAGGCACTCAGTTCAAGGCCACCAGCTGCTCCATGGGAGAAGGATGGGCAATCTCCTCTCCTGTGATTAAGGGCCTCTGAAAACCCATCAGAGGGTCAGCTATGGATCAGTTCCAACTTGAGGGTACACAATAAAAATAAGCATTTTTCCAGTGTTTAGTGGTCTATCAAATGGCAAAAGTTCTTTGATTTCAAGAAACAGCAAATCAGAGTAATATATTAAAAATATTTATTGCATAAATTGTTTTGGTATGGTCTTTTTTCTATACAAAATCATTTCTTTACCAATGAAAACTCTTACTGGGACATTTAATTTAAATTTTCCTATAGGGAATTATACCTCTCTGGGGTACTGAAGAGCAATGGTGTCACTCTGGAGACCAAGGTGCATGTGATACACAGGCCATGGTCTTTGTAATCACTTGCTATGCATCAGAGAGCTGAACAATGACTAGGGAGGATGGGAGGAGAATTGATGCCTTGGAGCTATGGCGCTGGAGAAGAGTATTGAATGTACCATAGACTGCTAAGAAAGCAAACAGGTTAAGCCTAGAGACGGTTAAACCAGGCTTCTCCTTGGAGGCAAGGTTTCTGAGGCTTCGTCTGACATATTTTGGACATGTTGCAATGAGGGACTGGTCTTAGAAGAGGGACGCCATACGTGGAAGGGTGGAGGGACAGCATAGGAGGGGAAGGCCCTCTATGAAGTGTGGATTGATTCAGTGACTAGGGTAATTAAGGTGGGTGTTTCTGAGACAGTGAGACTGGCACAGGACAGAGCAGGTTTTAGGGCTGTTGTACATAGGGTTGATATGAGTCGCAGGTGACTTGATGGCACATAACAACAACAACAACAACATAGTGAGTTATGGGTAATTTTTCCTTCCTTTTTTAAAAATTTATTTTAATTAAAGTTTACGAGACTTTGAATTTCCATTCATTCTTTATTGCATACTTTCCTCCATGCCCACTCCTCCTTCCAGTTTGCTTTTCTCTTTGAAAAGTTAAAAAAAAATTCATTGTTGTACAATCCCCTCCCCACCTACCACCACCGCCAGTCCACTCCATTATGCATCGTTCATTCTGGACTCTTGTCATGACAGTAATACCTAATCATATATTCCTCTTAAACAACTCTCTCCCTCATCTGTTTCAATGAATCAGACATTATTTATCTGCTCTTAGTTCCCCCCAACTCTGATGTTAGTCCTGCTGTACAACAGTGGTGCTGTGCAGTATTTGTCCTTTTGTGACTGAGGTATTTCATTCAGCCTCTGTCCTACAGAGCCACCCATTTTGTATAATATTTCATGAGTTCTTTGTTTTTCAGTGCAGCATAGTATTCCATTGTGTGACTATACCACAACTTCTCTATCCATTCGTTTGTTGATGGCACTTGGGTTGTTTCCAACTCTTTCCTATTGTGAACAAAGCCACATTAAACATGGGTGAGCATATATCTGCTTGGGTGGCAATTCTGGTTTCTTTAGGGTATACTCCCAGAAGTGGAATTGCTGTGTCAAATGGCATTTCTTTTTGCAACTTTTTGAGAAAGTGCCATGCAGCCTTCCATAGTGGTTGCACCATATTACACTCCCACCAACAGTGAATAAGGGATTCCAGTTTATCTACAACCTTGCCAGCATTTGTTGTTTGCTGTTCTGTTAAGTTTTGCTATTCTTACTGGGGTGAGATGATATCTCATAGTTGTTTTAATTTGCATCTGTCTTATAGCTAGGGATTTTGAACATATCTTCATATGTTTGTTCACCATCTGAATGTCTTCTTTGGTGAAGTTTCTCTTTGTACCCTGTGTCCATTTTGCAATTGGGTTGTTTACTTTTATCTTGTTGTGGTGCTTGTGTATTCTATAAATTCTAGATATAAGTCCCTTACCAGACATCTCATTACCAAATATTTTTTCCCAGTCTGTGGCTTCCCTTTTTACCCTGTTGGAGAAGTTTCTGGGTGTGCATGGGGAGGGGGATAGTCTTTATAAGTCAATTTTTTAATTTGCAGGTTACAATAAACTTTAATACCTTTTTAAAGTAGAACTTATAGATTTAGAATTTACCTTAAGACATTATCTAATTTTAATCTTGTTTTCCTTAGCAGAGATGTTTTCTAATGATTTAAAATTATTTTTTAATAGAATAAAAGATTTATGTTTTTAAAAGCCAACTAGCTAGGTATTTGTCCATGTCCCTTATTTAATTTTCCTAAGTCACTGTATCAAAAAACTTCAGTTTTTCTCTAACAACCAAAAAAGTACTTTCTCAGAAAATAGATATATTACCCTGTCAGTCCATTGTAGTCTTTTAAGGACCTACTGAGTGCAGTAATATTGGAAGAAATGAATTCCTGTCTCGACTCTTAATTCAAACAAAGTAATTGTTCCTATTTTCAGTTTAAAGTTAGACGGTATTTCCCAAGACAAGTCTATCTTGGCAGAAGTACAACTAGAGAGCTCCTTAGGGTCAAAGATGATAAGACTTTGTCTCACAAACTTTGGGTATGTTATCAGCAGGGGTCCTGCTTGGAAATTTGGAGGGTCAGAGGAGAGGAAGCACCTCAGTGAAATGGAAAATGATGGCAAAACAAAGGGCTTCAGCACAGTGGAGATAGTAAAGATGGGGCAAATTTCAGATCTGTTGTATATAGGGTCTTAATGGGTTGTAGTTGACTTGATGGCCCCTAACAACAATAGCTCAATAATATGTATTTTGTAGTCATAACAAATATACAACTAAGCAGATACAGAAAATGTTATTTTTATTGTGGTTTTATCAAGAATATATTTGATGAGAATAATTAATTTTTTAACAATTGTAATTTCATTTATAATCATGATAGTTATTTAAGTTATGAAATAAAAAGGTAAATAACACATAAAATAACAAAACTAAATAGTTTTATTTTCCAGGACGATGGTAATGTAATTGTTGTGTGTTGTTAAGGGTTATTGAGTCTTAGACGACTTGTAGTGACCCTATGAATGAAAGACCTGAACACTTGTCCACGTTCATAGAGTTTACAGAGGCAAGCCATTTCGGAAGTGGATACCACTCCTGCTTCCAAACTTGTTTTAATTGGGAAGCTATAATAAGAAAAAAAATATTGCTATTCCTTCACAATTCTATATTTATATTATTATTCTTGCAAAATAAAAGCATTTAAAAAATTCTGTTTATAGATAACAACACCTCACCGCTGCAGGCAAATATGGAGATAGGAGAAAAGAGAATCCTTTATGTTTTTATTACACTACATTTCTCACATGAAATAATCTCCATTCTCACACTTGACACTCCATGTCCAGTTAAAATGTGACCCTGTTTTAAATTTTTCATTTAAACACCTGGGAGTTTCATTGCCAGATATCCAGGGTTTGCATCTGTTCTTCTGTATATCAATAATGTAACCTAGTGAAAGGGTTACACCATGCAAAGTTCAGCTTTCTCACTTAGTTGGGATGATACTTTCCTTATGAAATGGTTTAGGATATGGAGTGATACCCTCTGTTATCAAGGTGATTCTGACTCACAGCCACCCTCTTGTCAAGTTTGAGAGGCTGTAAATATCTAGAGGAGGTGACTGCTTTTACATCTCCTTTAGAGCAGCTGATGGACCCCAGTCACTGATTTTGGGGAGCAGTGTAACATGTGAAGCACCATGACAGCAAACAGAGCTCCTTATGGGTCATACGGGAAGTTTTATCTGCACTTCTCACAATGTCTGACACACAGAAACGACTTTTTAAACCTTATTCATTAATCAGACCTTTTGTTTTCAGTGTATTGCTCTCTGACAAAAGGTTAACTGTTGGCTGGATTTGTTTTTTTGTTTATTTGTTGTTGTTCTTTATTAAATTTTATAATGGTTTACATTCAAAGTCCATAAAGTTTGTATACATTGTTTTTCACACCAGATCTTTCCCATTTCCTATGCCCACCACTCCCTCCAGCCATCAGATTGCATGACGCTATGATTAAGCCCCCCTTCTCTCCTTTGATCCTTGTACTTGTTCTACAAGAATGGTCTTAGACAGTATTTGACCTTATGAGACTGAGTTAGTTCACTTAGCATAATGCTCTCCAGTTCCTACCAAGTTGGGTATTAATTTACAGGATCAGTGTTTCTGCATGTTGCATAGTATTCCATTGTGTGAATGTACCATAATTTCTCAATCCATTCCATTGTGGTTGGGCATTTGGGAAGTTTCCAAGTTCTTATGATGGTGAATAATTCTGCTATGAACATTGGTGTACAAGTCTCTGTTTGTGCCTCAGTTCTCATTCTCTCGGGGCATAGTCCAAACTGTTGCTGTTTTAAGAGAGGATTCTTTGGGTAATTACTTAGTTGTCTTTGTCTTGATATGGAAATGATAATAATAGAACCCCCGGGAGTGTAGTCCATTAAGTTTTGGACAGCTAATAATGATCACCAACTCAAGTCTGCCAGCTGCTCTCGGGGAAAAAGGTGAGATTTTCTGCTTCTTTTTGAATAGCCTTTAAAACCTGGTAGAGGGTTGTCATGTGATGGAATCGACCTAGTGAAAGTGGATTTGTGAGTAGAATTTGTGTGACTATATGTGAATCACATTATTATATAAATAATATTTTTTAAGTATTTAGAACAGTGTCTGGTATATATATATGTTTGTTTAATTAAGTTACTACGTAAAATTAGATAAATTCATAGTAATAGATAATTAATTATTACTAATCTGCTAAATCTTGTTATGTTTCTGTTCAACAGAAGGACTTCAGACAGGTCAACCCTTTTTAGACAACTTCAGATCATATCTAAGTTGCCAATTATTTCTGGTTTGGGAGAAATATGAAGTTGAAGGAAGAAAAAAACCCCCCAAACAAACCCAACTCTATCACTATTCTTAGCTCCATTAACAGATGCAGAAATATAAAGACTAGGTTTTATTACTTGCCTTTATTACCAAACAAAAAGTTAGATGCTACTGTTTTCTTTTATTGGTAACGTTCATAAATTGGGGACTATTTTACTTCTAGACGAAGAAAATGAATTGACATTGAATAGCCATGAAATGTTTTAAAAGCCAGAATATTGTATAGCCATGAAATAGTTATCTATTTTACTATGATACACATACAACATGAACTTTTGACTTTTGAGATTGTGTTAAATTGACATTGAAGCCTAGTTTCCTGTTTTAAAATAAAAAGTCTCTCTCCACTGGAGAATTTTTGCATTAACAGATTCCTAAAATGTCAAGCAAGATAAAGGGTTTCTATTTCTGAAAATGTGTAAGTTTTCATAGCTAAATTTAGTGAACTGTGGGAATTCAAACATTCTCAGTGTCAAACTACATGGTTTTAACAACTATCAGAAGTACTTTCTATTTCCTTCCAAAATCTTTTGTGATTGATATGACATTTTTAGCATTTGGATTTTTCATCAGAGTGTGTTTTCATAGGTTCTAAACTACTGTCTCTTTCTTTTCTTCTTTTATTTCATGTTCACTTTCTGTATTACTTTACTAGTGTGAGACTATGGTTCAGTGGGTGTCTGGTACATCATTATTTATATTTTGCCCTTATTCCTTCCAGATTTGTTTTTGCTCACTCATTTCACACTTTATTTGAACTAATTTAACTATGTTTCTAAGTACAAATATTTAAATTATTGTATCTTTATTTTATGTGTCTGAGTTTGAAATGACTCATATCTGACCCTCTTTCTCCTGTGAAGGAGCTGGTGGATTCAAACTGCCTGCCTTTGCCTTTGAATTGGCAATGCGACTCCTTTTCCGCTAGGCCATCAGAGATCCCTCTTTGTATCTTTAGATACAAATATCTACATGTATTTCTTATTTTGAAATTTGAATATGCTTTATGTGAAAATACTGTGCATGTATCTTATGTACTTTGCAACACTAAATTACTATTTACTTTTTAATATTAATGCATTATAACTAGCATGTCTTGATTCTTTTTCAACAATTGACAAAATGGATAATTCTTGATCTTCTAGAAAAAGTTATGCCATAAAATCATAAAAATCATCTGTTCTCCTTTTTGAATTTATCATATAAAGTCTATAAATATCATACTTTTTAGCCTTCATATGTAAGTGAGAGGGCTCTGATGGCCCATGGGTAAAGAGTTGCAATGTCAAACAAAAGACAAATGGTTTGGACACACCAGCTGAGAGGGAGAAATTTGGACAGTTTTCTCTTAAAATATTTACAGACTGAAAATTCACTGGTGGATCAGCTATGAGTTGGTTCCAACCTAAAGACAATAAACAACAACAATACACATAAATAAATATTTAAAGCTTAATAAACTTTCATCTGTTTCAAACTGTTGCTGTTGTTACTGTTTGCCATTGAGTCTGAGCTGACCCTTAGCTGACCTTCCAGGGGTTTTCAGAGGCATTAAATTGCAAAGGAGGAGATTGCCATGGATTACGTCCACAGAGGAGCTGGTAGATTTGAACCCTGTGCCTTTAGAATTGTAGCACAGCTTCTTAGCACTAGGCCACCCAAACTTCGTAAGGGAACAATATATGGTTTAAAATTAAGAAAGGTGTATGTCAGGATTATATCTTCTCTCCATATCTATTCAATCTATATGCTGAGCAAGTTTTTGAGATGCTAGGCTTTATGAAAGAAGAAAGTGGTATCAAGATTGGAGAAAGACTTATCAATAACTTACATTATGCAGATGACGCAACCTTGCCTGCTGAAGCTGAGGAGGACTTAAAGCACTTGGCTGCAGAAGATCAAGATTAAAGACTTCAATGTGGACTGCATCTCAACATCAAGGAAACAAACATCCTCAACTCTGGACTGATACACAACATCTTGGTAGATGGAGAAAAGATTGAAATTGTAAATGAATTAATCTTACTGGATCCATAATCAGCACTCTTGGTACTAGCAGTCAGGAGATCAGAAGTCACACTAAATTTGGAAAGTCTGTGATCAGGGACCTCATCAAATTTTTTGAGGAGCAATGATGTCAGTTTGAGAACTAAGGTGCACCTGACTATGTGAAAGGCTATGGCCTTTTCAATCACTGGCGTCTGAGAGCTGAACAATGAACACGAGTTACAGAAGAATTGATGTCCCAGGATGTCTAGTGGCCTACTGGAAAGAATCTGCAATGCAATCCCAAAGACATGTGGTTTGAATCCACCAGCTAGCTGCTCCACAAAAGCATGAGCCCTGTCTACTATGTTATTGTTGTTAGATGTTATCGAGTAGAGTAGAATTCATAACAACTCTCTGAACCATGGATCTGAGACCTCTCCTATCCCTTGCCGTTCTCACAATCTCTGACATGCTCAAGCCCACTGCTGCAATTACTATGTCTATCCACCTGGCTGAGGGTCCGCCTCCGCCATCCTTCCAAGAATGAATGTCTATCTCTAAGGAATAACCTCTCCTAGAACATTCCCATCATCTTTGTCTCCAGGAAACACTCTGGATGTACCTTTTCCAAGATATATCTGTTTATTATTTGGTAAGCCATGGGATCTTGAACACTCTTTTCCAACATTGTACTTCAAAAGCATTGATTCTCCTGTCATCCTTATTCATTGTCACGGATGCATATGAAGTGATTGAAAAGACCATGGCTTGAATCAGGCATACATTAATCCTCAAATTGACATTATTGCTCCTCAATGATTTGAAGAGGTCTCTGATTACACACTTTCCCAGTACAATACATGTCCTGATAGTTTAAGTTCAGGAAAGGTGTGTGTCTCTCCATACTTATTTAACTCTATGCTGAGAAAACTATTTGAGAAGCTGGACTCTATGAAGAAGAATGTAACATTAGGATTGGAGGAAGACTCATCAGTAACATTTATTATGTGGATGATATGACCTTGTTGCTGAAAGATGGAAGGACTGGAAGCACTTGCTGCAGAAGGCTAGATACTGCAGTCTTCAATATGGATTGCATCTAAACATCAGAAAAACAAAAATTCTTGCCAGTATAACAATAAGCAACTGCATGATTGATGGAGAGAGAAAAAAATGAGACTTTCAATGGTTTACTTCAGGAGAGATGAAATAATCAGATATTTAATGTGTATGAGCATATATAATTTTAGTCAGAAAATTTTGGTAGGAATTCACCCCTAATACCATTGGTTTGTCTTCAGTTAGTACATTTTAAAGACAGCTCACTTGGCCAATGTTCAGTCTAGTTCCCCTAGAGTTACAACCCTACCACAAAAAACATTTGGGCTTTCTAGCTACATGGGTGTTCTTAATGTCACTAGAGCGTGCAAAGTATTTGAATTCACTTTGAAAGCATGTCTTTTCATGAAAGTGATTTATAGCTAAGTCTTCCCTAATTAGCTCTCTGACCCAGAAGAAAGTACTTAACCTCACTCTGGTCTTTGAATTCCTTATCTAGAAAATAAAGGGAGTAGGCCAGATGAACTCAATTGACTCTTTGTATTTTTAAGTATCTGTGACTGAATGAGGACTAAACGTGAAATCTGTGCTATACTTGGGATGCTCTGTGTCTGAACTCCTGACAAGCTTGGTCCTGGCAGCGTCAAAAAGTCAGACCTCACTGATTTCCTTGAAATCAAATCCTTTGACTCATATATCTCACTCCTAGTCCCTTAGCCATGATCTCTCTTGCTATGTATTCCAAAGAGTCCCCTGCTTCCCAGAGCTTACACAAATGCCCTAGAATTCTTGGGAAAATCCATACTATCACATCTGTGGATTCTTGGTCTATTAAGAAAAACAGGTGACTTTTTTAAAAGAATCTCATTGTTGTTGTGTGCTGTCGAGTTAGAACTGACTCATTGGAGACCCTGGAGGGAGTTTTCAGAAGTAGTTACTTGTATGGGAGGAGACTGCCCTTTCTTCTGCGGAAAAGCTTGTGGATTAGAACTGTGTGCCTTTGAGATGGTAGTGCAGCCACCAGACCTCCTACCACTGACAATTGAATTTCTTTTTCCATGCAGTTAATTGAGACTTTGAAGGAGTTGGATTGGCACAGTAGCTGTTAACAATGGGCTCAAGGACAGCAGCAATTGTGAGGATGCAATAGGCTTATATAATGATTCCTTTTGTTGTGCTAAAGTTGTTATTAATAGGAACTGACTGAATGGTACCTACCATCAGCTTTACTGATGGTAGTTACTGGATATTAAATATCTACAAAAAGTGCTTAATAAGGCACAAAAAAGTAGAAATTTAAAAGTATTAATATCAACTCAAACTATGAAACTACAAATCTTTTCAAAACCTGTATTGTCTGTTGCTTAAAGCAGCATTAGAGGAGTCAGATAATGTGGTTCAAGTCCAGAGTGAACAGATTAATATCCATAAATCTTAGGTTTTCCTGTAAAAATAAAGTTAATAATCTTCCTTATTGCAAAATGATAATTGTTTGTGTCCAATGAGAGAATTCATTAGTGTGTTTATATAAACACAACCCTGCTTGCTGAAACTGAAGAAGACCTGAAGCGCCTGCTGCAGAGTGTCAAGGACTGCAGCCTACAATATGGATTGAGGCTCAATGTCAAGAAGACAAAGATTCTCACCACTGGACCAATTGGCAGCATCAGGATGGATGGTGAAGAGATTGAGATTGTACACAGCTTTAGCTTGCTTGGCTCCACAGTCAACAGTCTTGGCACCAGCAGCCAGGAAATTAGAAGGCGCATTGCCATGGGAAAGTCTGCTGTTAGGGACCTCTCCAAAGTACTGAAGAGCAATGGTGTCTCTCTGGAGACTAAGGTGTGTCTGATACAGGCCATGGTCTTCGCAATCACTTGTTATGCATCAGAGAGTTGGACAATGACCAAGGAGGATAGAAGGAGAATTGATGCCTTTGAGCTGTGGTGCTAGAGAAGAGTATTGAGAACACCATGGATGGCTAGGAATACAAACAGATTTGTCCTGGAAAGGATTAAACTGGGTGGCTCCTTGGAGGCAAGGATTCTGAGGCTCCGTCTAACATACTTTGGACATGTTGTGAGGAGAGACTGGTCCTTAGAGAGGGACATCATGCTTGGGAGGGTGGAGAGACAGTGCAGGAGAGGAAGGCCCTCTATGAGGTAGATTGATTCAGTGACTGGGATAATTGGGATGGGAGTCTCAGAGACAGTGTGATTGGCACAGGACAGAGCAGAGTTTAGGGCTTTTGTACATAGGGTCGCTATGAGTCGCAAGCAACTCGATGGCACATAACAACAACAACATTCTACAATTACTTTTATTTTTTGGCTATGTTTGATATATCAGAGTCGGGTTGATACAGTATGTGAGAAAGGCTCTATAGATAGGTAGGATGTATTCTAATTCTGCTTTTCATTAGCTCTGGGATCTCAGACAAACTTTGTAACGTTGTGTTCTCACCTGTGAAGTAGGGAACATACTTTCTAACTAAATGAGTGCAGGTGAAAGCACCTGTTGCTTAATGGGCTTATAATTGCTTATTTTCATACCTTGATGGCGATTACAGAGATGGACAGCTAAAACTTCATTTAGCATTTTTCTCATGCTCAAAAGTTAGGCTACACTGAAGACACAGCCATCCTAAATCCTTCTGTTTTGAAACCAAGATTCCTTGGGAATTAGATTTCATAGCTTGCTTCCATTATTGAAAACAAATGAAATTCAAGCTAATTTCCTCCTGTTCTTGTCTAAGTAAGGATAGGGACCAGCTGGCGACTCTCCTTTGGGAAGTATTCTTTCTCAGTCTTAAATCATCCATTAACCTTCCATTCTATAACTTTAAGTAATTTATTTTCAACAGACAAAAAGCAGGTTGTCTTTTTTTCCCCTTAGTTCTTCTACCACCCATCTCCGCCCTAATCCTACCCTGTCTTGTTTCAAATATGTCAAAGTATTGAATAACAGAACTGGAAAATATTGGCATATTTAATGGTCTCTATAAAAATGGTTGGGAAATAATTTTTATTGGGCAATAAAAGTGGTTAATAATTTAGTTACTAGCTGAAAAATATATTGCATTTTAAATGTTGATGACATGTTGTTATTATATGCCGTTGTGTCTCATGTTACTCATAACGACCCTATGTACAATAAATAACCCTGAGTTCTATCCTGTGCCAACTTCATTGTCTCCGACATACCTACCCTCATTACCCCTGACACTGAATCAATCCATCTCATCGATGATCTTCCTCTCTTTCTCTGTCCTTCCACCCTTCCAAGTATGTTGTCCCTTTCCAAGGACAGGTCCCTCCTTGCAACAGGACCAAAGTATGTCAGACGAAGCCTCAGAGTTTTTGCCTCCAAGGAGCAGCCTGGTTTCACCCTCTCCAGGACAAACCTGTTTGATCTTCTAGCAGTCCATGATATATTCAACGATCTTCTCCAACACCACAGCTCAAAAGCATCAATTCTCCTTCTGTCATCCCGAGTCATTGTCTAGCTTTCTGATGCAAAGCAAGGAATTGCAAAGATCATAGCCTGGATCAGGTACACCTTAGTCTTCAGACTGACATCATTGCTCTGCAGTACTTTGGAGAGGTCTCTGACAGCAGACTTTCCCAGTGTGATTTGTCTTTTGATTTTCTCACTGCTGGTACAAAGGATGTGGATTGCGGAGCCAAGCAAACTAAAACTGTGAGCAATCTCAGTCTCTTCACTATCCATCTTCATGTGGCCAATCAGCCCAGTGGTGAGAATCCTTGTTTTCTTGATATTGAGCCTCAATCCATACTGAAGGCTGCAATCCCTGACCTTCCACAGCAAGCGCTTTAGGTTCTTTTCAGTTTCAGCAAGCAGGCTTGAGTCATCTGCATAACGCAGATTGTTGATGAGTGTTATAATTGGTTAATTTCATAGGGGAGGGCAATGTCTCATCAGGGACCTGTAGATTGTGCTTTCCTCTTGGTCTAAGGGCCCAAATTAGGGTCAGTACCTGGATCAGAGAGCACAGGGGTGTAATATACTCTGGGATACCATGGCAGGTACACTGCTGTTCCCTTTGGATTAAGAAATCCTTCTTCACAGAGTTGCAGGTCAAGAGGGTTCAAAGGTTGAAGTACTTAAATAAGAGAGTACAGTGTGTATTGTCCGCCAGAAAACAGCAACAGGTACACTCTCGTTCCCCTTGGCTTAAGAAATTTCAAACCTCTGTGGAGTTTCAAGAAAGGAGGGTTCAAGGGCAGAAATACTATTATAATTATTTTTTAATGAAAATTTTTTTGGTTTTGTTTTGCATTTCTTTTTGTAAAAAATTATTATTAATTTCAGTGAAAATTTACAGAGACTTAGTTTATGGAACAAATGGTTTTCTCTTCAGTCATTCCATAGAGTGGGTTTTTAAAAATTATTTTTTATCACAAAATAATTTTAATTTTCTTTTTACAAGCATGTATTGTTGTTGCTGTTATGTGCTGTCGAGTTGTTTGTGACTCATAGCGACCCTATGTACAACAGCCCTAAACACTGCTCTATCCTGTGCCAATCACATTGCCTCTGACACACCAATCTCGATTACCCCAGTCACTAAATCAATCCACCTCATAGAGGCTCTTCCCCTCCTGCGCTGTCTGTCCCTCTACCCTACCAAGCATGATGTCCCTCTCCAAGGACCTGTCTCTCCTTACAACATGTCCAAAGTATGTCAGACGAA
>NW_006399789.1:13963364-13965451 GCF_000299155.1 Elephantulus edwardii
CCACGCTTCTCCTCATAGAGCCCAGCCTCTCGGATAATCTGCTCTGCACACAGGTTGAAAAGGTATGGAGATAGGACACATCCCTGGTGTACACCCTTCCCATTACTTTTAAACAGTGAATAAATTTTTAATTGATATTTTAATGAAAGTTTACAAAAACTTGGATTTTTATTCTTATTTGTTACACATTTTCCTCCCTCCTCCCCCATCCCAGTTCACGTATCTCTTTAAAAGGAGTCTTTCATCATTGTACAGTTTTCTTCCTCCTTCCAACCCCTCAGTGCACTTTGCTCTCCGCCTCTTATCCTGGATTAATGTCGTGCAAATAATACCTAATCATACTTCTTTTAGATAGTTCTTTCCTTCATTTATATCCAGTGTTCATTATTTATCCCCTTTTCTTAGTTTCACCTCAACCTCCATATCAGTCCTATTTTATAACCGTGGCATTATGCAATATTTATCTTTTTGTGACTGAGATATTTCACTCAGCATAATGTTCTCCATGGTCACCCATTTTGTGTAGTATTTTATGAGTTCCTTGTTTTTCACTGCTGTTTAGTATTCCACTGTGTGAATATCCCACAGTACCCCTAAACATTCATTTATTGATGGACACTTGAGTTACTTTCATCTCTTTGCTATTGTGAACAACACAACAATAAACATAGGTGTGCATATTCTGTTTGGGTGGCAGTTCTGTTTTTTTAGGATATATTCCCGGTAGTGCAATTGCTGGATCAAATAATGTGTCCATTTCCAGCTTTTTGAGAACACACCCGACTGCCTTCCAGAGTGGTTGCACCATTTTACACTCCCACCAACAGTGAATAAGGGTTCCAATTTCTCCACAAACACACTAGCATTAGTTGTTTGCTGCTCTGTTGAACTTTGCTATTGTTACTGGGATGAGATGGTAGCTCATAGTTGCTTTGACTTGCATATCTCTTAGAGCTAGAGATTTTTAACATTTCTTCATGTGTTTGTTCACCATATGAATGTCTTTTTTGGTGAAGTGTCTCTTCATATCCTGTGTCCATTTTGCAATTGGGTTGTTTTCCTTTATCTTGTTGAGGTGCTGGAGTAGTCTATAAATTCTAGACATAAGTTCCTTATCAGACATGTTATTACCAAATATTTTTCCCAGTCTATGGCTTTCCTTTTTACCCTGTTGGAGAAGTTTTTGGATGTGCGTAGGGATTTGAGTCTTAGAAGATCCCATTCATCTATTTTATTTTCTCCTGGTTGTAGGTTTTTTAGGATGCTTGGGAGACTGTTCATGTTGTGGGTTAGGGCTTCTAGAGTTCTTCTAAGCTTTTCTCTGATGAAGTTTATCACAGAGTAGGTTTTTTATTATTTAGTTATGGTATTAATTACAGTACCCACATTGTAACAGCACTTTTCCCACTGCTTTGATGCAATTCTTTTTTCTAGTTGTTGGTTTTTTTGTGTATTTTTTGGTGGGTTTTTTTAAAATATTTTTTTAGCTTATCTTTTCTTGTCTTTTGGGCTTTCTCCCTTACCAAATACTGTGCTTTTGCTCTTGAGTGATTGAGTTTTCTGGGCATGAGTACCTTCCTGGTATTATTGTTGACTGCATAATTATGTCTGTACACTGGTTGAAAGTTGAACCCCAGAAATGAGTGTAATTATCTCATTATATTTCCAGGAATATAAATCTCTGTGGAAACATACTGCTATCTCCTCCAGGAGATATTAAGGGGAGAAATAATTTCTGTGGAAAAAATTGATGAATTTCCTTATCTAAAAGCAGAGAATACCAGAGGAATGTCTATCTGTGTTTCATTGACTATGCAAAGGCATTTGACTGTTTGGATCATAAGAAACTGTGGCTGAGTCTGAGAAGAATGGGAATCCCAGAACACTTGATCGTGTTAATAAGAAATCTATACTTGGACCAGGAGGCAGTGGTCAGAACAGAGCAAGGGAACACTGCATGGTTCAAAATTGGGAAGGGCTTTCACCAGGGATGCATCCTATCTCCATACCTTTTCAACCTATATGCAGAACAGATTATCCGGGAGGCGGGGCTCTATGAGGAGAAATGTGGGGTCAGGATTGGTGGA
>NW_006399789.1:13966974-13989699 GCF_000299155.1 Elephantulus edwardii
TCCCTGATAGTGGACTTGCCCAGTGCAATAGGTCTCCTGATTGCTAGTATCAAGGGTGTTGGTTGTTGATCCAAGCCTAATGAAATCATTGACAATTTCAGTCTTTTCAAAAACGTATGGCCCAGTGGTGAGAAGTTTTGTCTTCTTGATGTTGAGATGTAATCCTTACCAAACAGAGGCTCTAGTCCTTGAACTGCAGCAAGTATTTCAAGTCCTCACACTGAGCAAAGAAGGTTGTGTTATCTGTGTAATGTAGGTTGTTGATGAGTCTTCCTTCTATCATGATGCCACATTCCTCAAATCAAAACTGTAATCTCTTGGTTAGTAGTGAAGGGCTTAACCATTTGTGCCACCAGGTAGCACTGGTGGTTTAGTGGCATGAAGCTGCCCTGCAATCTTGAAGGCATGTGGTTCAAATCCACCGGCTTCTCTGTGGGAAGGGGATGGAAAATCTCCTTCTATGCATTTAGCTGCCTCTGAAAACCCATTGGAGGGTCAATTATGAGTCAGTTCTGACTTGACCTCACATAACAACAGCAATTATTTTATTTACCACTTAAATTTATGCCAAAATATCCAGAGAAACTAAAATCAATCAGTTGCTTTTTAGTTGATTCAGGCTCGTGTGTTGCAGAAATCTCCTTCCAGAGTAGAAAGGTTTCATGACTGTAGTCTTTTATAGTTTTGAAGGATGGAACTTTTAGCATATAGCTGAAAGAAAATAGTGGAGTGAACTTGGGGGGAGGGATTGCTAATAATGAAAGAGTTTTTCTTTTCAAGAGAAGAGTGATTTGAGGGAGAGGGGCTGGCCAGGGAGAAAAGGACACTGCATGACTGGAAATCCTAAGTCTCTGTAAACTTTCATTAAAATTAATAAATAAATTAAAAAAATTTAAATGATATATTAAAATTTTAAATTGCATAAGTTAGAAGATCGTTTTAGACAATCATAAGTTATAAAAGGCTACACAGTTGAATTATTTAATATATAATGCCTTTATTATTGCCTGTGAGATTAATGTTTTTTCAACTTTATATATTCAGGTTATGCCTAAGAGTTTAATAATGTATCTATTTTACAAAATATTATAAAAACATTATAGTTACATTTTGATTCATTGAGTAACCATTCTCTTTTCCTTCCTTAATTCATAAGTAAGAGTGTCAAAGAACTGGTAAAACTCTAGATGAAATTTCTTACTACAGATTAATTAAGTCAGCACAGTTAAGCTGGCACATAATTTACTTATTGCTTAGAATGTCCCTGCTGTTGTTGTCGCAAAAGGAGCAAGGGCCATGGGGTCATATCTGACCCCTACCAATTCCTGTTTTGAAGGGTAACAGCCCCTGTTATCAACATCCACAGCATAAAACCAGTTCTCATGAGGTCAGACATGTCTCCCACACTTCTATACCTCTTTCTACTCATCCCCAAACCAATCTTAAATGCTCTCCTGGGTCCAAAATCTGTTGCAGTAGCTCATAGACTACACAGAACTATATTAGGGAAGCCAAAAAGCTGTAATTCAGGTTGGCAGCAAGATACAATCAGTCAGGACAGCTGCTGAAATGTGCTTGCAGACACCTGAGCTTTGAGCCTTGTGACTTTAGGCCAGTGTAACAAAGCTCTAAGTCCTGGCAATTAAGGTAATCTACCCCCTCCCTAGACCCCACTCCACTCCCAGTCATCCAACAAATTTAGCTCTGGTTCTGAGGGCTAGTAGCCCAAAAATCTGCTCTGCCTCATGTCCGGTCTCTGATTTTCTGCTTCAGAAGTCTGGCTGGCACAGGAATCTCTGGCCACACAGGACATGCTGAATTCTCTTGCTGCTGCTTTGCTGGTGGTGAGATTCTAAAAATCTACTGCCGAGTTGCTAGTTTTGTGGCGAGACTAGCCAATTCCCTTGTAGATAACCTGCCCATTCACATACTCACACCCATCCGCATGGCAAAGTCGAAGTCAATGGCTGGGGAAGCTATTTTGAACAATAAACCCATACCAACATAGTTGTCATTTCATAAAGCTCTCTAGTTGATTTTACATCCTCAATTAAGAATCACTGTTTCAAATTTATTTTAATTTCCTAAGGGAAAATACCCTTTATATTGAGTAACATTAATACATATTGTGGTAATAAACTGCTTTCTTCATAAATCTTGAGCGTATTAGACTAACACTGAATAAGTACTATTGAAGTGTGTTTTAAGTGTCTATATGGACATTTAAGCGATTGTTTGTTCTGAGATTTTTTACTCTGTGCTGCATTGTCTATTTCTTTGTGGAAATGGAGAGGTAAACATGTCAAGTGTTTTATTTGGTACCACAGCTGACTTTTATTATAAAATATGAAAATGAACTAATTCAGATATAAAGGATACTCCTGTGAAGGGAAAGGGATTTATGTTCTTTTACAATATTTATATTAAAGTTGAATAATTTAATATGATAACCTATTTCAGATATTGTATCTCACTTTCAGACCCTGTAAGCCACTTCACAGATTTGAGAATGATTTCCATTACAGATGAAGAGAAAATTTTGTATCTCTGAAGTGGCACTGAGTTACTCTATATGGCATTTAAAATATTGTGTAAAGGCAAAACCACGTAAATAGTTGTTAACAAGTACCTAAATTCTGCACAGAGACTCTGGGTCTTTAACTTAACAAAAAGAAGTCCTGAGACTATAGGCTGTAGGGAAGTCACTCTGGTTTATGGTATGTTTCTGAACTCACTGCTGAACTTTTATATATTACTGTGTGTCTTAATCAACTATAAGGCACACTTTCACTCATCTTTATATTTTAAAGAGCAATCAAAATGCTTGTTACAGGCAGTAAATGTAAAGAGGAAGGAGAAAGGGAAAAAATGCAAGGAAAGAAATATAAGCATTTTTGACTACTTAGTCTCAAAGCATGATTTTTAGGGCTGTGTAAACAAACAGTTGACTGAAAAAGTAAGAGCTAATGCTGTATTGGAATTCTGAAGTGTGATACACTGCAACTGTTCTATACTGATCTACGTGGAACTCTTTTTGGGTCTATGTGAAGCAAAGAAGAATTGATTTTACAACCAGTATCTCTTTGTGCTAGAGCCCGAGTGCAGCTGCTGGCCAAACTGTGAATCTAGAGTCTAGGGATGTCAGATGAGGGTGCAGAGTCAGTGCAGCTATTTGTTGTTAGGTGAATTACAGTTTTTGATCATAGAATGCCTTGATCACGCCAAAGCCCCCAGTGTGAAATATTGAAAAAGGACTCCAGACTGTTTAAGTAGGGGCACAGATTTTTATCTTGAATGATACCTTTGTGTAGCTTTTATCCCTAGGTCTAATTTAATACATCTTAATTAGTGTTAAAACTCTGGCAAATTGGAACATATCCAAAGACAGAAATTAGTGCTACATCTTGGTTGAACATACATTAAATACCACCATTGAGCATTTTAAGTAAAGTAGCAGTCATTCCTAACAATGACTGATAGTCATTCAATACTTGTGGGAATGAAGGGGTAGACCTTTAAGGGCAACAACCTAACAGTAGAATTTATTGATAGACATTAGTGCCTATTATCATTCACAATCATCATATTTACTTACTGGTTTAAATGTGTATATGTAGGTTTCATTTTATCAATGAAGTTTATATCATTTAGCTTTCTATTATATTAAATCAAGGGCTTTATAAAAGATCTAAAGAAATTAGTTCTTCATTACCTATGGTTTGAGAATTATTGCCATAATATCATCTTTTAAGATGTATAGTTCATAAACTTTTCCATATTTTTAAAAAAAATCATCTTTATTAGAGAGATTGTGTGTTTTGTCCACAATAACTGATTTTGACTTTATGGCCTTTAAGTTAAAATTAGTGTTTGTGGATAGACATGAAAACACAAGCTTTTTTCATCACTAGAATCAGTATTATGATCCATTGCTCAATATGCTTTTCTCTCAACTTTTATGATATTGGTGTCAATATATCCATATGTTAAATAACGTCAACCCAGCACCACTGAGTTGATTCTAATTCATAGCAACTCCCCATTGCATTTCTAAGACTGTAACTCTTGATGGAAGGAGACTGCCCATCTGTTTCCCAGGGAGCAGCTGGTTAGACTTGAACTGCTGAAGACATTTTAGTTAGCAGCACAGCCCCCTTCAGCCCATGCCACCAGAGCTCCATCACTGTTGTTGCTCTTCTGTGCCATCGATTCAACTATGACTTACAGAACCCCTGTGAATAAACAGTTCTGACCTTTGCTCTATGTTGAGCCAACCTCACCATCCCTGATGCATCTGACTCCATTGCCACAGTTGCTGTGTCAATCCACCTCCTCCAGTGTCTTCCTCTCTGATGCTGTCTCTCTTTCCTTGCAAGCATGATATCTTTCTCCAAGGAGTGGTTACTCTTGGTAACATGCCCAAAGTAAGTAAGACAATGTTTCAAAATCCTTGCCTCCAAGGAGCAAATTAGTTTCTTCCCCTCCAGGACAGACCTGTTTGTTCTCTTGGCAGTCAAAGTTTGTTCAATACTCTTCTCCAGTGTCACAACGCAAAACCATTGATCTTCATCTGTCATCCTGAGTCATTGTCCAACTCTCAGATGCATAGCAAACAATTGTGAAGACCATGGCCTTTATCAGGCACACCTTAGTCTCTAGGCTGACATCATTGCTCTTGAGCGCTCTGGAGATGCCCTTGAGAGCAAATTTCCCCAAATAACTCCTCTTGATTTCCTAATTGCTAGTGCTAAGGGTATTGATTATGGACCCAAGCACGATGAAATTGTTAACAGCCTCAATCTTTTCTCCATCTATCATGACACTACCTGTTGGCCTAGTGGTGAGGATATTTGTTTCCATGAAACTCTATGAACTTTGATAAATGTAAATAATTATAGAAAGGCTTCAGGCCTTTTGTTCACAGGATTGGTATGAGTCGTGCTTGACTTGAAGGTAATCAACAACAGTGTTGAGTTACAATTCCTATTGAAGGCTGTAATCCTTGACCTGCAGCAAATAATTCAAGTTCTCCTCAGTTTCAGCAAGCAAGGTTGTGTCATCAACATAACACAGGTCATTAATGAATCTTCATAAAATCCAGCCTCTTGAGTGATCTGTTCAGCATATAGGTTGAATAGGTAAGGAGAAAGGATGCAGCTCTGTTACACTCTTTTCCTGATTTTGAACCATTCAGTGTATCTTTGCTGTGTTCAGACAACAGCTTCCTGGTCTATGTATAGGTTTCATAGGAGCATAATCAGATGTTCTGAGATTCCTATTCTTTTCAATGTTAGCCACAGTTTGTAGTGATTCATGGCAATCCTGGAGGACAGGAAAGAATGGTTCCAAATGTTTCCTAGTCTCTAAATATAAAAGCAGACACTGTTTTCAGAGACTGGTAGGTCCTGATTAACAACCTTGTGCGGCACATAGTGTTAAGAAGGGAGAGAACAGTTTACAAGCAATATATTACAGGGCATCAAGATTATCATAAGAGTCCGGAATGAAGGTTGCAGAGTGGAGTATACTCGGGGTGGGCATGGTAGGGGTGGGGGGCGTGGATTGTATACCAGTGAAGGAATTTTACTTTTCAAAGAGAAGAGCAAACTGGGGGTGAGGGGGGGTTGGGCAGGGAGAAAAGTAGAACAATGAGAGAATGGAAATCCAAAGTCTCTGTAAGTGTTCATTAAAATTAATAATAATTTTAAAAAAAAGAAGCCACACTGCAATCCCAAAGGCACATGGTTCAGATCCATCAGTTGCTCTTTGGTTGGAAGATGGGCAGCCTCCTCCAGTGCAAGTAATACTGCCTCTCAAAAATCTGCCAGAGCTGTCGTTGGTTCTGACTTGACGGTACACCACCACCACCACCACATGCCATTTACAGATGAGAAAAAGGAAAGTCAGGAAAATTAGATGTCTTGCATAAAGTCACAAAGTTAAAAAGTGGTAGACTTGGGACAGAAACCCAGATTTGGCTGATTCTAATGACCAAACTCCTAATTTTCAAAGTGGATGCTAAAAATTCTTCTTTTGCAGTGAACTTGTTTTCCACTAATACTCTAAACATTATGTGCTTTTGTCAATATTTTTTTTCACAGTTGCAGAAAAATGAAGTGAAAGAAAAAGTCTACCTAGTTAATTAATTGAAAACTGGGATTTAAATTTAGGTCATGAGCCTCAAATTGCTGTTATTTACCTGTGTTTCTCTTTCTGTGTGAATATGAAATAATTACAAGGTAAAAAATGTGGTTAAGATTAATGGCCTTTTTTACTGTGCAGTCTTTTGAACAATCTCTGGGGAGAGAATATTTTTTAGCTTTTCAGAAAGTGCCTAATTATTTAGATGTAATTACGCAATCATTTAGAGCCATTTGGAAACTCATGTTAGTTTCATTGACTTTTCTAAGAGACTTGGAAGAGGTGAAAGATAAAATATACTTGTTTAAATCCTCCTGGATCTTATAAGTTCTGTTAGTTCATTTATAAATTAGAATTTACTCTTTGCATTCTTTGTTTTTTTATGTATTTGATCATTTTAAGATAAAAATCAGTTCTTTTAAGAGCTAGCCAGCCAAATACCTCTTATTTATTATACAGTGAAAGCTCTCATTACAAGAGCTTGTAAAATTCACAATTAAATTCAATTTACAAGGTTAGAGAGCAATGTTCCTTTTCAAAAATGACAAACAGGAAATGTCAGTACTCTGAGTAATACTTTCCACTCATATAGCAAAGAAAATGTTCCAGCCAATTATTGGTTCAGTCACTTTTTTCCCCTTACCAACTGTATTTATTCCAAATGCTAAAAAAATGTATTTATGGAATCATTTCGTTCTTCTTCAGTTTGAATTAATAATCATATGGAATACATATGATTATGCTGCTACAATGGATTTTAACAATCTTGAAATGAGATGACATGTAAATTTTTATTCTTCATAGGGATAAAGAAAAGAATTAAGGAGTTTGTTCTGTACATAGTTCTACAGAGGAAGGTTTATTTATTTATTTTTTTTCTCCCCTGTTTTGCTTGAGGGAGCTCTGGTGGCCTAGAGGCAAGAAGCTGCACTACAATCTTTAAAGCATATGGTTCGAGACCACCAGCTGCTCTGCAGGAGGAGGATGGGCAGTCTCCTCCAGTGTGATTAGCTGCCTCTCCAAACCCACTGGGGGGTTAGCTATGGGTTGGTACTTACTCTGTGGTACCCAGCAACAACAATTTTGCATGAAGTGTTCATCTACATGAACTGATCAGACATAAGTTAAAATTTAAAACTGCATTTAATTTGCCCAGAGCTATTTAGTCAATTTTAATTTACCCCAGCCCATCAGGCAGGACAGAACTGCCCCATAGAACAGCTTTCTGGGGCAGATCGCTCTATGGAAGCCCATTGCCATATCTCCATAGCTTGCAGTGGCTGGGAGTTGTGAACTGCTGACCTTAATCCCAAAGTGCTTAACCACTCTCCCTCCAAGATTATTTCCAGCTCAACACAAGTTTCTTGATATTGGAATTGGTTTTCTGCTTTGAACATATGTACTCACTTCGTCTCCTATATTTGTTCATTATAATCTGTAAAAAAGTGACAAATTAAAAATAAATGATGGACTCTTTCCAATTTCCACTTTCCCGTGTTAACCAGTTTATTTGCATTCTTCAGAGATTTTCTTTATACTAAAGCAAATGTTTACAAAATTACATAGGATTTTACTGAGTGAAACCCCCTCTTGAAAAACAATCGAGATATTATCTAAATCTATATCTTGTATCTATATTTTGTATCTACTTATCTTACTCTGACTTTTGTTTTCTCTGACATTTTCATCATTATGTCAAGTCAAAATACAAAGAATAACACATTTGTTTTCATCTTTATATATATATTAACTCCCTATTGTTTATATTTCACAGTTTTTACCACCATCTCTATTGAAATGCTTTCAAAGCAGTTTAATTTTTTTGCTATTATAAGCAGTGCTTCAAGACATGTTCTTGTAACTGTTGTTTTGTTGTTATTGTTATGTGCCATTGAGTTGTTTGCGACTCATAGCCTGTCCTGTCCTGTGCCAATCGCACCATCTCCGATACACCCATCCCGATTACCCCAGTCACTGAATCAATCCACCTCATAGAAGGCCTTCCCCTTCTGCGTTGTCCCTCCACCCTACCAAGCATGATGTCCCTCTCCAAGGACCTGTCCCTACAACATGTACAAAGTATGTTAGATGGAGCCTCAGAATCCTTGCCTCCAAGGAGCCGCCTGGTTTAACCCTTTCCAGAATGAATCCGTTTGTTTTCCTAGCAGTCCATGGTATCCTCAATACTCTTCTCGAGCATCACAGATCAAAGGCATCAATTCTCCTTCTATCCTCCTTACTCATTGCCCAACTCTTTGATGCATAACCAGTGATTGCAAAGACCATGGCCTGTATCAGACGCAGCTCCTTAAACATTAGTATTTTTAATTCTGTAGGATAGATTCCAAGGTTGTGTCATCTGCATAACGCAGATTATGGATCTTCCACCAATCCTGATGCCACATTGTCCTCATAGAGCCCCAGCCTCCCAGATGATCTGTTCTGCATACAGGTTGAAAAGGTATGGAGACAGGACAAATCCCTGGCGTACGCCTTTCCCAGTTTTGAACCACGTAGTGTTTCCTTGCTCTGTTCTGATGACTGCCTCTTGGTTCAAGTATAGGTTCGCATTAGCATGATCTAGTGTTCTGGGATTCCCATTCTTCTCAGAGTCAGCCACAGTTTGTTATGATCCACACAGTCAAACACCTTTGCATAATCAATGAAGCACAGATAGACATTCCTCTGGTACTCCCTGCTTTTAGCCAATATCCATCTAACATTAGCTACAATATCCTTAGTACCATGAACCCTTCTAAACCCAGCCTGGACTTCTGGCAGTTCTCTGCTGATGTGCTGTTCCAGTCGTTTTTGGATAATCTTCAGTAGAATCTTGCTTTCATATGAAATCAATTATATTGTTCTATAGTTTCCACACTCTGTTGGGTCACCTTTCTTTGGAATGGGAACAAATATAGATCTCTTCCAGTCAGTTGGCCAAGTGGTTGTTCTCCAGATTTCTTGACACAACTTGGTGAGCACATCCAGGGCAACATCTGTTAGATGAAATATGTCAATTGGTATACCATCTAATCCTGAGGCCTTATTTTTTGCTACTTCTTTCAAAGCAACTTGAACTTCTTCCTTCATCACCATAGGCTCTTGCTCATATGTTGTTTTGTTAAATTCTTCTGTGTCTGCCAATTCCTTTAGATACAATGACTCAGTATATTCTTTCCATCTTCTTTTAATACATCCTGGATCATTTAATAGTCTGCCTAAAGCATCCTTGATTATAGCAATTTGAGGTTTGAATTTGTTCTTTAGTTCTTTGAGCTTAAGAAATGCTGAGCGAGTTTGACCCTTTTGGTTTTCTGACTCCAACTCCTTGCACATTTCATTGTAATATTTTACTTTGTCATCCCATGCTGCCTTTTGAAATCTTCTGTTCAGCTCTTTAGTATCTTGAATTTTTCCTTGTGCTCTGGCTTCTCTGTGCTCCAGTGCAATATTCAGAGTTTCTTCCGACATCTATTTTGGTCTTTTCTTCCTCTTCTGTCTTTGTAATGAACGTTTGCAGTCTTCTTGCATGATATACTGTTGATATCCTCCCACACAACTCATCTGGTCTTCGTTCATTCATGTTCAAGGCCACAAACCTATTCTTGAGTTGGTTCTGAAATTCAGGTGGGATAGACTCAGACTTATATTTTGGTTCTCATGGATTCCGTTTAATTTTCCTCAGCTTCAGCTTGAACTTGCATATGAGTACTTGGTGGTCTGTTCCACAATCAGCTCCGGGCCTAGTTTTCACGTCTGATAATGAGCTTCTCCAGCAGTTCCTTCCACAGACGTAATTGTTCTGATTCCTATGCATACCATCAGGTGAAATCCAAGTATATAATCTGTATTTATGTCTCTTAAAATGTGTTTGTGATGAATAAGTCATTGATTGTGCAAAATTCAATCATTCTATCTCCAGCTCCATTTCTGTCTCCAAGTCCGTGTTTTCCGACTACTGATTCTTCTTCTCTGTTCCCAACTTTTGCATTCCAGTCACCCATTACTATCAATGCCTCTTGATTACATGTTCAATTGATCTCCGACTGTAAAAGTTGATAGAAATCTTCTATTTCCTCTTCTTTGGCTCTGGTTGTTGGTGCATATATCTGAATGATAGTAGTATTCACTGGACTTCCTTGTATGCATATGGATATTATCCTGTCTCTCAAAATATTGTACAATATTGTGCTGAGAGTCAGGGACTGCAGCCTTCAATATGGATTGAGGCTCAATGTCAAGAAGACAAAGATTCTCATCACTGGACCAATTGGCAACATCAGGGTGGATGGTGAAGAGATTGAGATTGTTCACAGGTTTAGTTTGCTTGGCTCCACAATCAACACTCTTGGCACCAGTAGCCAGGAAATTAAAAGACATATTGCCATGGGAACGTCTGCTGTCAGGGACCTCTCTAAAGTACTCAAGAGCAGTGGTGTGTCTCTGTAGACAAAGGTGCATCTGGTATAGGCCAGGGTATTTGCAATTGCTTGTTATGCATCAGAGAGCTGGACAATGACCAATGAGAATAGAAGGAGAATTGATGCTTTTGAGCTTTGGTGTTGGAGAATAGTGCTGAAGGTGCCATGGGCTGCTAAGAGAGCAAACAGATTCATCCTGAAGAGGGTTAAACCGGGCTGCTCCTTGGAGGCAAGGATTCTGAGGCTTTGTCAGACATATTTTGGTCATGTTGTAAGGAGAGACTGGTCCTTGGAGAGGGACATCATGCTTGGAAGGGTGGAGGGCAGACGCAGGAGGGGAAGGCCCTCTGGGAAATGGATTGATTCGGTGACTGGGGCAATGGGGATGAGTGTGTCGGAGGCAATAAGATTGGCACAGGACAGAGCAGAGTTTAGAGCTGTTGTACATAGGGTCACTATGAGTCGCAAGCGACTTGATGGCACATAACAACAACAACAACAACAGGATAGATTCCCAGATGTACTGAGTCAAAGTTATATGCATTTCAAATTCTAATTTTTTGGTCACTTTCTAAAATTACACTTTCTAAAAATCTGTGTGTATTTTCTCAATCCTTTTCAGACACTGGATAATTCGGGTTCCTAAATGTGCTATCTGTGATTGGTGAAAAAGAATATTCATTATTGTTTCAACTCTAGCTGTGGCTGTGTAACAAAACACTGTTAAATTTGTAAGCATTCTTTGTTGTTTACAGAGTAAGCTGGACAGGGAAGGTTGGGATCTTCTGTTCTTACTTAGCTTTATCTTGGATCATGATCTGATTGTGCTGAATGTTGTTGTTTTTGTTGTTAGGTGCCTTCAAGTCACCCGCGACTCATTATGACCCTCGTACATCAGCCCTAAACCCTGCTCTATCCTGTGCCAATCTCATTGTCTCTGACAGACCTACATCTCGTGGGAGTTGATTGCTCATCTTTCTCCCATGGAGCAACTAAGGGATTTGAACCCTGTGCCTTTGGGTTGGCAGCACAACCCTTTACCACCAGGCCACCAGAGTTTCCTAGTGACATTGTAAAGAGGGGAATTGGGAACACTTTTATAATCAGAGACAAGTTTTGCAACCCGTTTATAAGTCCTTCTACTGTTCAAAATTTTTGGAATACTTTTCATTATTTTACTAAGGCAATCAGTGATAACTATAACCACTGATGAATGTCTCACTTTGCTTCTTCTTCTTCTCTCTCTCTCTCCTTCCCACTCTCCTCTTCTTTCTTTTTTTTTACCTTATCTTTATATCCTTCCTTTATTGCAGTACCTCAAGTGCAATGTTGAGTAGAAATGGTAAGAATGTACCCTTTGTTCCTTCTCCTAATGAGAAAGCAATCAATCACTGTTAGACATGATGTTAATTCTAGGTTTTTACATCTCTTGCCTTCTGAGGTAACTCCAATTATGTGAATAGGGGGCTCTGGTGGTCTAGTGAAAAAGGAGCTGCATTTCCAACCCTAAGGCACTATGGGAGAAAGATGGGCAATCTCTTCCTGTGAGATGTGAAGCCTCTGGAAAGTTGCTGGGAGATCAGCTGTCAATCAGTTCAAACTCAAGTTCAATGAGTGAGTGAGAGTAATGTTGTCAATTCTAGCTTTTCCCCCCATGTCTTTCTTAGTAATAAGATGACTCCAATAACATAAGCAGTGGTCTGCTGCCATTTCTAGTTGTCTCACAGCTCACTGGAATTCACTTTATTTCTTTTATTCCCTTTTTTTTTGTTTGTTTTTATTGCTAGGCTTTCAAGTTCACTGTCTTTTTTCCTCTATTATCCAAAAGATTAAGCTGATTTTGACTCATGGCAACCCTATGTTGCATCAACATAGAACCACACAATACAGGGCTTTCAGTGAGTCACTTAAAAGAAAAATAGATCACCATGTCTTTTTCTCTTACTTCTACCAAGCGCCAAGTATATTGACACTGTTAACAATCTCCATCTCTTCACTATCTATCATGAGGCTGCCAACTGGCATTATACATGTATCATATATAATAAAGCTACTCCACTACAAGATAGATGAAACAGTAGTGAAAGGACTTGTATGCATATTTTTTTTTAATAGCCAAAACCTATTAATGGACGGTGGGAAGGGTGGAGGGTCCATGAAGGACAGGAAGACACTTGGTCAGGTGCATTGACTGTTGCATGGGCTTTTATGTACCAGGAAGTGTTAGGATAGCACAGGATAGAATACGGTTCAGGTCTTTTGTTCATAGGGTAACTGTGAGTCATACTCAACTCAGTGGCACTTAAGAACAACAAAAATAACAAAACAACAAATGCCTATTACAAATAATGCTGTTGTGGTATATCTATACAAAGGAATATTACTCAGCAATTATAAAGATAGAATTGCTTAATTATCCAACAAGACTAAGTGATATCAAAATCACAGTTATTATTGTTGACATAAGGCTTATTTGGCTTACAGCAATGCCATTGACAGTGAACTGCCCCATGGGGTTTTCTAGGCTGTTATCATTGTGGGAACAGAGTAAACCTCTGAGTGAGGTCAAACTATCAACCTTTTGGTAAGCAGCTGAGCACTTACCTATTACACCATCACTGTTCTTTTGGGAATAACTATTTCAAATTAAGTAAGCCGGACAAAATAGAGTGCATACACTATGACTCATCTTTCCTAGAATTATAGATTATGAGAATACTCTATAATGGTACAAAGTAAATTAGCATTTTGTCAGGGGTCAGCTTTGAGAGTTAACAGGGATAAAAAAAAATTAAAGGAGCACAAGAGAATATTTGGAGCTTGTGAATTTGTCCCTTGTTTTGATTGTGATGATGAGTTAATGGATATTTATATTTGACATGTTTATATGTCAAAGCATGAATACACTTTCATGACTTAGTGTATCTCGAGCATACTTAAATAAAAATGGGGGGAAAATTTCTTGGACTTTAGTGAAAATGAAAAAAGAGTTTCTTGAAGAAATTTCAAGTCAGAATGATTTTTCCATTCAATAATATTCCTCCTTGAGTGATCTTTAATGTGCCATTTAACTCATCTACAGTGCTGAAACTTCAATTATGATATTATTTTTATTTCTATTAATTCTTTCCTAGTTTTACTCTGTAATCTATATCTCACCATCTTTCTAAGCTCATCTTTTATTTCTTTAAATGTTTTATTCATAGTTACTCTATATTTCACATCAAATGACTCCAGTAACTGAAGTCCTTGGGGATCTCAGTGTGTCCTGGGATAATCTCGTGTTTCCTAAAGTGTTTGTTAATTTTTGCTGAGTTGAGGTAACTCATGAGACTCACAAGGTGCTGGACTGAGGATGCTTTCTTCCAGGAAGTCTAATATTTGCATTCACTTTTCAGATGCCAGAGGATGCAACCTATGAGGGTGTTCTTTGTTTTGGTTTGGAATCCCTCCAATCATCCAGATCTACAAATTCATATTCTAGCATCACATGCGGGTGGACATATTTTACACATTCCCTGAGGAGAATATTAATTATTATTATTTTCTACCCTGAATTTTGGCAGATACAGAGAACATGCTCATTGATTATCGTTCCCAGGAGTCAGATTTTTCTACTTCAGCCGTTCATTGGCATGTACAACTTTGAAGTGGTCCAAGTTCTATGTGTAATGGTGCAGGAGGAAGCAGTAGATCGCATGTTCAGTCTGTTTTCCTTCCCATTATGCTGCTGGCTCCTTAGGCTACTGGTCCAGGAAACTCTAGTATTATAAGCATATATTCTCAAAACACCCTTAGCTTCTGTGGGTTTTTTGTTTGTTTGTTATGTGGATTTCTGTTGCCTTTTAACTTTTTCTTTGCTTCACTTATACTTCTTTGGGATTTTGGAAAAGAATTTTATTGATCTAGCAAACAATACTTAATATTTACAGATTCTGATTAATATAATGTCCAGAATCAGTACTGAGAAAACTGGAACGGCATAAGCAAAGGCAGAGCCAAAAGATAATTCTGAAATTTATTTTCAGTTTTGTCATGTATCACAGTATCCAAGAAGTGAACTATCCTTGAAATGAGTAAACTACTGAGTATTTTTGTTTCAAGAAATGGCATGGTTAGTTGTGTAAAATTTAAGATGTAAGATATTTGAGCTAGGAGTTTAGTTTGGCTGAGTTAACCTAGTTGGGTGAGAGGAAAAACAGCTTCTATGGGGGAAGTGACCTCGAAATGAAGGAGAGAAGCATGCAAGAGCAGCTGTGGAAGTAGAAGTTGAAATGTTTGGCAGCTCATTTAATGTTAAAGGTTAAGGCTTAAGTAAAAGTCCAAGAAGAATTGGTACATGGGGGAGAGAGGTGATGAGTTCTCTTTTAGAATCATTACAATAGCTGGGTTTTCAGATCTCCTTTAGGTTGTTCCTTTCATCTGCCAACAGGGAGATTGGCTTTGCTTCTGAAAGCACAGATTTCTCTTTGAATACCTAAACTGGTTGTGAAATAAATCAGTCAAGTTTAAGACCTTGAATTATGAAGTCCAGATTGAGTGTGGCTTTTATTTGCTCAGAAAACTTTGGTATAAATCACCACTACTTTTTTGTTTCCTTCACAAGTCGATTCAATTTCTGTGACTACAGACCTCAGAATATATGAACCTAATATGAAAAATAATAGTTGAGAAAGGAGTGAAGCACAACTTAAAGGCTCTAATTGTCGTGGTTAGAAAGGCAAGCCAGACCTGTTAAGAGTAAAGATATCTGAGTTTGTTCTAGAGATCCAGCTGAGTTTGGCACAGAGGATTAGTTCAGTTAATCAGTTAAGTACCTATTGAAAACATAGACATGTGCTGAGTGGAGGCAACAATTAATAATGAAGGAAAAATGACAATATATTAATTATATATTAATGTGGTTATTGCATAAATGCAATTATGCTTTTTTGTATATGTTGTTGTTATTTACTAACGAGTCACCTGTAGCTCATAGTGACACTACATACATTAGCTCTGAAGCCTGCCTTATCCTTAACTAATCTAATTGTCTCTGACAGACTTAATCCCATTTCCCCAGTCACTGAGTCAATCCATCTCATCCTGAATCTTCCTCTTCTGTGCTGTCCCTCCACCCTTCCAAACATGATGTCCCTCTTTAAGAACTGGTCCCCCCTGACCAGGTGCCCCAGATATGTGAGACAGAGCCTCAAAATCCTTATCTCCAGGGAGTAACCCAGTTTCACCCTCCCCAGGACAAAGCTTTTCAAAATAAATAAAAAACAAGCAAACAACTGATGACACAATTGTTTCACAGTGCGAGATACAAAGGCTCTGAAGAAATGAATTCAGGGTGAATCTGTTACTAAGCCAAGACTTCATGGTATCCAGGCTATCCATCTAAAGTAGGAGTTCATATGCAGACTAAATTTAAGGCCAGTTTTTAACTCAGGCGTCCCAAGTTATAGTGCAGTTTATTATTTTCCCTTTACCATCACTTGGTACCAATTCGTGATGACTTTATCCATAACACAATGAAATTTTACCCAGTTTTCCACCATTTTCACGATCTCTTTTCTATTTTCAGCTCATAGCTGTACACATTGTTGTAGAAATACGGAATTGGACTTCTTGTTAGGGAACTTTCATGTTCAAGGTCATAAAGAATAAGAGAGAAATGGAGAGAGAGAAGAGCAGCCACCTTCTTGTATTCAATCACTTGTTTAACATTCCTGAAACAGAACACTGTATTTTTCTAAATTTATAGCAAAGGTTAATAACAAATTTTGTGACAAGTCAATTATAGTTTATTCTACTCTTGATTATTCCCTTTCCAGCTAGAGGGCAGCACTTTATAAAACAAGCCAAATGATCCTTTGAAACAAAATGATAGTATTAAAATGCGAACTATTTTGAATCTTTTCCATTTGCTTTTCTGATCATTGCTTGCCCCTTAGCTTCTCGACAACAGCATGTGTGAATAAGAAAGATAGACACAGTAGCCAGGAGAAGAGGGCTTGAGCCACTCAGTCCTGGATGCCAGTTCCAGCCTGCCACTCAAAAGTGGAGTCATTGTTTCAAGTTGCTTAACTGTGCCTCCTTTACTTGGTTTGTAAATGAAAGATAGTACTACTTGCCTCAGAGTTGTCTGAAGATTAGACCACATCATATGCGTATCATGCTCGGTAAAGATAAATACAAATGATAGTTCTTATTAATTCTGTCTGTCAATTTTGTTATCATCTGCCATTTTGCCATAAGACTGTCTTTGTATGTTGCTCTTATACTGACAGACAAAATAATAGCAACATACAAAATGGTCATGATCTTTTCAATTACTTGCTATGCATCTGTGTTGGACAGTGAATAAATATGATAGAATAATTGATGCCTTTGAGCTGTGGTGCTGGGAGGAATACTCAGTATCTCCTAGACTACCAAAAGAACAAACAAATATGTTTTGGAGATGGTGCAGCCAGGGTCCTCTTTGGAGGGAAAGATGGTGAGACTTTGGCTCACATACTCTTTGCATGTTGTAAGGAGGGGTCCGCCCTTGGAAAAGAACATCATGCTCAGAAAAGTAGAGCATCAGTAAAGGAGGGAAAGACTCGCAACAAGATAGACTGATGGAGTGGATGTAACAGAGAGCTCAAGTGTGGCAGAGCTGATTAGAGTGGCACAGGATAGGGCAGGATTCAGAGCCATTGTTCACAAGGTTGCTATGAATCATGGTTGACTCAATGACACCTAACAACATTATGCTGACAGCTGCACTACCAATATTTCAAATATCAGCAGGGTACACTTGCTGACCAGGTTTTGCTGAAGTATCAAGATTAAAATAGATTAAGAAGATAGACTTGGAGATTTGCTTCCAAAGTTGAACCAGTGAAAAGTCTATGACTCACAACAGAACATTGACCTGTTGGCTTTGGATCCATCATCAGAGGGATAAAACACAAAAGGAAGATAGCCTGTTTGAAGAAGCAGTGGGCCAATGAGGAAGAGAGCCACCCTTGATGAGATGGGCTGGTACAATAATTGCAGGGATAGACTCAAACATGCTGGCTGTTGTGAGTACAACCTAGGAGCAGACAACTTCATGCTGTTGTACGTAAAGTCACCATGAGTTGCAGTCAACTTGGTAGCAGTTAGCAACAACAACATTGATATTGAAGCACCTGTATATTTTCAGAGGATTCATTCTTAAACTTAAGCCTGCCAACAGTTATGCCTTGATTTTCCATGGATTGTCAGCCCAGTGTTGATGAATAACTCAAATCTAGACTGAAGTCAATGAAGGTAGATATGAAGCTAGGCTCAAAGCCTCTATTTTATCCCTGGGACAAATAAACTTTGATTATTTGAGAACTTAGGTTATGTATCTAATTTATGGACTGACTTAAGCAATATTGCTGTGCAAATTGTGAAGACATTTCACAGAGGTAGTGTAAAATGTAATGATGCAAGTTGCAATCTGAAGATCCAGATTTATGACTCATGCTGAAACATTTTATGTCTTAGAGTAAGCAAAACAATGAATATCTGTTTCCCTAACTTTAATTCCAGGATAAGACAAAAATTATTATGCAGGCATTTGTAAAGAGCAAGCCAGTATAGAGCTCTGGCAATGTTGTTAGCTTGTATTGCTTACAATTAGACTGAATCTGTAAACTGTGCCCCACAGAATAATAAAATATTACTGAATGATTACTTCCCTGCTCCTAAAAGAAAATAAAAAAGAAAGGTAACTTATTAAATTTCTTCAGGAAATAACATCTTTAAATCATGATGAATAAGTGCTAAAGTAATACACTGTACTTAAAAGTTCTAAAACTATTAAGATAAATTACAGATGAATACAGGTTCTAGAACATTCAGGATGTGGAAACAAATTTAACATAAACATTTCATTTTTAGTTATGAGCTATATTTATATGGAAATTTGTATTGGTCTCAGTGCAAAAGACAACTAACAAAGATAAGTTCCTTTTTTTTCTTCTTTCCTTTAATTGGGGACTATGTTGTTTTTATTATGAGGATCATCTGTTAGTAATTGAGTTCTGTTTTCTTCTGAACGGAATGGTTGGTTCTGAAATTTTAAAACAAAACAACACAAAAGATGAACAACTGTAACTTCAAAGAAGATCAAAAAAAGCAAAAACAGTCGACAGAGACCAAGCCATGCTTGATGAAACAGCAAAGGATGTTCAGACCTCCCTGCGAGCAAGAGGTTGCACTGCACAGGGGGAAGCTGGCCTACTGACTTGTGTCATTGGATTAGTAAGCCTTAGCTTGTTTGGGGAAGAAAACTCTTTGAATGATTATAGTGCGTCTTGGATGTGGAGAAGGCTTTGTGCAAAATTGTTAATGCCTTGGTGGAAAACCAAAAAGTTGGTTCTTTGAATCTACTCAGAGTTGTCTGGGGGGAGGAGAGGGAGAAACCCTGTTGATCTGCTTTCAAAAATGAGCCACAGCCATTGGAGAACATATAGAGCCCAGTTCTACTTTGCCATGTAACAGTTTCCCCACACATCAGAGTCTGCTCAACAGTGACTGTTAACGAAAGTCCTTACAAACTTAAATAGTACTACTTGGAGTTTTGGAAAAATAATATGCTGTTCTAGAAACCTAGGTCTAAACTATCCTAGTCAATTAATACTCTAATTGAACAGATTATGAAAGCAGGTAGATGATGTTGCAATCAGTATATATCCAAAGAAGTTTGAGTCATTGCCATTGAGTTGGCATCAACTCTTACCTGACCCTCCATAGGATTCCCAAAGGTATAAATCACAAAGGAGACGGTCCATATTTTGTCTGCAGGTGCATTCACATAGCTTGAGAGGTGAAGTGGTTTGTAGCAGCACAACTTCCCACGTACTATGCCACCTGTACTCCCAGACTCTATTAGAAAAGTAAAGATTTTCAAGTGGGTTTTTTTTTAAAATCCATATTATATAGAATGGCATCCACTTCCTAAATAACATGGTTCCAGAAACTTTATAAACTTTGATAAATGTAGATAGTTGTAGAGGGGCTTCAAGCCTTTTGTTCATAGAGTCGTTATGAGTTGTGCTTAACTTGAAGGCAATCAACAACAACAATTATATAAATAAGTAAAATAGTATCGCACTAAGAGAATGTTGTTGTTGCTCTTGATTGCCTTCAAGATGAGCATGACTCATAGTGACCCTGTGAGCAAAAGGCCTGAAGCCTTTCTATAACTATCGCCATTTATCAAAGTTCATAGTTTCTAGAGGCATATTGTTTAGGAAGTAGGTAGATGCCACTCCTGCTTCCAAACCTGTCTTAAACTGGGAGCTCCACCGAACACTGTCCACCATAGGTAACCATTATGGCATTTGACATCCCAGTGGCACAAGGTTCAGCATCCCAGTAACCCCAGGTTACTTCAGTACAGCAAATTGACAGAAGAATGCTGTATCACTTAGAAGAATGTTCCTCCAAAATATAATAAACACAAATAGGCTCTCTACTTTCTGCCAAGATCTATCCAACACTGGCAATAATGTCTCTGTCTTGCTGAATTGGAACTGACTCATTGTTGACCTTCCAGTGGTTTTTCAGGAGTGATCACATGGGAAGATATTTCCTGTCTTTCTCCTATAGAGTAGCTGGTGAATTTGGAAAAAATAAAGATATATATGTAGGGAGCTCTGGTGGCCTGGTAAGAGCTGTGCTACCAACCAGAAGGTATGTGGTTCAAATTCATCAATCTATAACAACATATATGTAGAATTGGACACTTTCTGACATAAATATTGCAAATACATTCCCTTCATCTTGATAAATGCTTACTTTTCTTTTGCTTTAGCACTCCTCCTTTGTTAACTCTCCAGTCATTTCTCTGAGCTAGGAGAATGGATTAGATAAAATAAATTTGGTGTGCATTCATTTTATTGCACTAATCTTCCTCCCTGTTATTCTAAGCTATGGACTTATGTTCCTAATAAGATAGTTTTCATTCTCTAGGAAAAAAAAAATTACTGGGTTCTTATTCTTGCATTTTCTCTCTCTCTTTCGCTCTCGCTCTCTCACTCTTGCTCTCTCACTCTCTTGCTCTCTATTTCATTGGTCTGACTGAAATCCAGATACACTTATCCCTTTGATGCATTGCTTTATTGGAGAGCATGTGTTGACCAATAAAACTGTTTGTAAAGTCCTTGGAACTATTTTACAGTAATGTGAAACAGAAAAATCAAATCTACTTTATATGAACTCTATATGATTTTTATTCATTACTAGGTATTTGAATTCACTTTAACTTAATAAAAAACCAGTGCAAGTTATCATATAAAATGGTTCAGACTTGTTAGCAACTACATGTGAAAAAATTACAAGTAAGATGCTGTCTTGAAATTATTCCTTAATTGCACACACATATAATGAAGGCTTTGAGAGTGTCTGTTGCTTTTAATGAATTGGAAGCGAATGGTAAAACAAAGCATTTGTTACTCCAACTGAGGAGTTAAAGAAACTATTTATTAAATGATTGCATTCAATAAAATAGTTACTTAATTACTATCTTGTGTAGAGTGGAGTACAGTTTTCAAATAATGATGGCTATTTATTAGATGCTAAACATATTTCTCCCTTATTTTCTGTCATGAATTAGAACTCCATTCATGAAGTCTAGCCTATAAGTAAGGGGATCGAGTTTCAGTAAGGTGAAGTAACTCGCTTTAAGTCATAGCTAGTTGGTGGGAGGTCTTGGATTCTAAACTAGTTGTTTGACTTAAAGCCTCCGCACATTACTGCTTCTTGAAAGAAGTTCAGAGAACTGAGAAAGATACATATATAAGCCAAAATAATCAGAAATGGATCCAGGAAAAATGGAATTTTGGCTTTCAAAAATTAACAGGCGCAAAACTAAAGGAGGGGTTTTTTTTGAATGGAGGGGGGGAAAGAGTACTAAAATGGAGAGGAGTATGAACAAGGTGTGTAACGTGAAAGTTTCCATCATATGACATAGAATTCATTCATATCGATGGGACTGTATATGTAAATGCAATCAGTGACCAAAATCCAGACCATCCAAAGCTATTGCTATGAAGTCAATTCCAAGTTTTCATTGCTCTTATATACTATCCAGTCAATTGCAACTCTTAGTGGTGACCCTATGAACACTAGAGCTTAACCCTGCCCTATACTTGCACTATTAGCCCCATGCCTGTTGTCAGTTATTGCAATCAGTGTTTAAATCCATCTTGTTGAAGGTCTTTATTTCTTTCTCTAGCCTCCCACCTTTCCCAAAATCATTTCTTTTTGCAAGGACTGGCCCCTAACAGCATGTCCAAAGTATGAGAGATGAAGCTTCCTTATCCTTATCTCTAAGGAGCACTCTGGTTACACTTCCTCTGAGATAAGCTTGTTTGTTCAATACTCTTCTGTTGTTCTTGTTGGTAAGTGCCCTTGATTCCCTTGAGACTCATAGTGACCTTGTGTATAACAGCTCTGAACAGTGCCAATTTTTTTTGTCTCCGACACACCTACTCCCATTACCCTAGTCACTGAGCCAATCCATCTCATCCAGGGTCTTCCTCTCGACTCTCCAAACAAGATGCCCCTCTCCAAGGACTGGTTTCTCAGGATGACATGCCCAAATTATGTGAGATGGACCTTCAAAATCCTTACCCCAAGGAGCATCCTAGTTTTACCCTCTCCAGGAAGACCTATTTGTTCCACACCACCATAAATGAAAGGCATTGGCTCTTGTATCTTTCTTATTCATTGTCTAATTTTCAGATGCATTAAGAAGTAACTGAAAAGACCCTGTCTTGGATCAGATGTACCTTAGTCTTTAAGTTGTCATCCTTGCTCTTTGACACCTTGGAGAAATCCTTCACAGTGGATTTTCTCAGTGCAGCATGTCTTTTGATTCTTACCTTGTGGACTCAAGTAAAGTGAAACTTTAACTTGTTTCTCTATCATGATGTTGATTATTATCCATACATAATATTGGTTACCATGTTTGGCTGTTTTATATCTTACAAAGTAAAACTACTCTAAGATTTTCTTGGCCTTTATGGAAGAAACCATGGTGGCACATTTGTAAAACGTTTGGTTGCAAACTCAAAGGTTGACATTTATTTTTTCTTTTAAAGCTAGTAAAATATTTGTATTTATAACTTTTTAATCTTTTTTTAATTTAAATTTA
>NW_006399789.1:13990393-13991589 GCF_000299155.1 Elephantulus edwardii
AAGGGTTCCAGTGTCTCCACAACCTCGCTAGCATTTGTTTCTTGCTGTTCTGTTGAATTTTGCTATTCTGACTGGGATGAGATGATATCTCATAGTTGTTTTAATTTGCATCTCTCTTAGAGCTAGGGATTTTGAACATTTCTTCATGTGTTTGTTAGTCATCTGAATGTCTTCTTCGGTGAAGTGTGTGTTCATATCCTGTGCCCATTTTTCCATTGGATTATTTACCTTTATCTTGTTGTGGTAAAGGTTGACATTTCTAATCCACCAACCATTGTGTGGGAAAGAATGATAGCAGTCTGCTTCTTTAAATATTTTCAGTCTAGAAACCCAATAGGGCAGTTTTGTTTTACAGTTTTACAGTTCTACAGGATAGTGTCAAGTTGAAATTGACTTTCTGAAAGCAAATAATCTGTATCAGGACAGATCAACAGGCCTTTTTGCTGCAGTGCAACTGAGTTGGTTTGAAACCCACTGATCTTTTGGTTTGAAGTTCATAGAAAATTTACCCAATCAAAGAATCTTCAACCAATGGCTTAGCCACCCTACCTATTACAGAGAGCCCTAAGTGTGGACAACAAGATAAGTGATTTATAGCTATTGAATATTATTGGTCAGACTGATAAGGTAAATTATGCTGATTAGGAAAGATTTCCATCTGAGAGCTGACGTGTTGATGAGGTTGATTTGAAGGCAAGAACCTAAATACGTAAATATTGAGGAAGACTAAGTCAGGGGCCATGGGAATGACTCTGGCAGGATGGATGGATGATGAGAACTACAACGGTTTCTTCACCCAAAAGAAACTTTAAGGACATATTAAAGATGAGAAATAAGAGACAGGATAAGTCACATTTCTTTAGCATTTGTCACACACAATATTGGATGTTCTCTAGAAAAAAGTTAATGTTAAACCACATTCTAGATCCAGGCACTGCCACTTTGAACTCCATTTTCCTCCTATTTAGATCTAAATTAACAAGCTTCCAACTTACTCCAAATTTGCATAGTCACCTCATCTTTTATTGTTTGTTTGAAAGGGTGAAAGATGAAGATGGGTGGAAGGAAATAATGATCATCAGTAATTACTGTCAGAATCAAGCACATTTTTCTTTTTTTATTAATTTCAATGAACATTTACAGAGATTTTGGATTTCCATTTACTCATTGTTGCACTTTTCTCCACCCCCACCCCA
>NW_006399789.1:13992413-14017870 GCF_000299155.1 Elephantulus edwardii
TTGGGTTGTTTCCAAGTCAATCAAGCACATTTTTGTTTTATATGAATGCTCTGTCTGAAGCTTTATTTTAAGTAAATATCTTGTTCTGGCGGTTTATGATGTTTCAAGAGATTTAACTTCATCTTGCAGCTTGGCCATTTATGTGGTCAGGCTGCTTTGATCACAGCGGAGAAATGGCATCTCAATGGCTCTCCTCCGAACTAATTTTTTTTCACATCCAGGAGAGAGAGGACTTTTGTGCAAAACATCATTTTTAAATCCTGGAATTCTGTTAATTGAGGCCCATACCAATGGTGAGATAGATAGATGAAGGTATCCCATTCAAAGGAGGTGCAAATGATTCTTAACCAAATGGTCTGGCTAAGAAGTTCATTGTCAGAGTGGGAAGATCACATGGGGAATCAATCGGAAGGCAATCAAAAATTCTTTTTCTCCTGACGTGACTTGCCAACCATTTTAGAGCATGAACCATGTGAGGTGATCAGATTTGTGTTTTATGTTTGGTTCCATTTTGTTTCCTTCTTTATCTGTTAACAAAGTCATGTAGTAAATAGACAGGTGTTGCTTTTGTTTTATGAGACGCAGTAAATGAAATTTCAGGAGCTCTGACAGAGTTGTCTGTAGAGTGATGTCAGAGACTGCCCCTCTGTGATGTCGTGAATACACCAGCAGCTCTTAGGGCAGGTGTGGGCAACCTTCCACAGCGTCATTTGCAGCCTCCACAAATCCATGGGCAGGCCTGCTCTAGTTGGTTCTGAGTTGATGGGAATGAGTTTGAGTTTTCAGTTGGTGATAGATGCAGTTACTCAGCTGCCAACCAGAAGGTTAGAGGCTTGAGCCTACCCCATGTCTCTTACTTGAATCCACCCAGAAACCGGCCACTGGGAAAATTATAACCCAGAAAACTACAGAGCAGCTACACTTTGTCACACAGAGTCACTATACCTGACAACAATAAATATACTTTAAGAATATGTTGTTATTATGTGCTCTTGATTTGTTTTTAGTTGCTTATGAGTTCATAGTGACCCTATGTACAACAGCTCTGAACCCTGCTCTAATCTAAGCCAATCTTATAATTTCTGACACACATACACCCTCACCCTAGTCACTGAATCAATTAATCTCATTCAGGGTCTTCCTCTCTTGCATGATGTTTCTGCCAAGGACTAGTCTCTCCTTACAACATGACTAAAGTTTATATGACGTAGCTTCTGAATCCTTACCTCCAAGGAGCAACTTGATTTCATCCTCTCCATGACAAATTTGTTTGTTCTCCTAGCAGTCCATGGTATATTCAATTCTCTTTTCCAGCACAACAACTCAAAGGCTTCAATTCTCCTTTGATCATCCCTAGTCATTGTCCAGCTTTCTGATGCATAAACTTCTGATGTAATTGCAAAGACTGTGGCCCGGTCAGGTACACTTTAGTCTCCAGACTGATATTGTTGCTCTTCAGTACTCTGGAGTGGTTCCTGACAGCCGACTTTCCCAGTACAATTCATCTTTTGATTTCTTGGCTGCTGGTGCCAAGAGTGTTGATTGTGGAGCCAAGCAAACTGAAGCTGTTAACAATCTCAATCTCTTCACCCTCTATCATGATGCTGCCAATCAACCTAGTGGTGAGAATCTTTATTTTCTTTTATTTTTTTTAATTATTATTTTGTGTATGTGTGTGTACTGTCAAATCGGATCTGACTGGTACAGGAGGAGATTGTCCCTCCTTCTCCAGCAGAGCATCTGGTGGATGAGAATCTTTATTTTCTTGATGTTGAACTTCAATTCACATTTAAGGCTATAGTCCTTGATCTTCTGCAGCAAACACTTCAAGTGCTCCTCAGTTTCAGCAAGTAAGGCTGTGTTGTCTGCATAATGGAGAAATATACAATTGGGAAATTAGCTTATTCTGATTTATCTTCTATCAGATTAAGAAAATTACCTTCTCGTGTGAGAAGAAATGATTTGTGTGGACATAGCACACTCACACTTGATCCTACCAGGAAATGAACTAAATCACCTGACCTCCGTATCAATATTCCTTGCTGGCCATATGTTGCTGTTGCTTCTTTGTGTACTGTAGAGTCAGTACTGACCCGTAGCTGACCCTCCAGCAGATTTACAGAGGCATTTAATCGCATGGGAGAAGAGTGTCCATCCTTCTCCCATGAAGCAGCAGGTGGCCTCAAACTGCATGCCTTCACAATAGCTGGCCTAATATATGTTGATTTGAAATTTGTTAATGTAGCTAATTGGTCTTTGATTTTTGAAATCGTCTACTGAAGGGAGCTCTGGCAGCCTAGTAGTAAGAGGGTGCACTGCAATCCCAAAGGCATGCTGTACGAATCCACTAACTGAAAGAAAGGTGGGAAGTCTCCACTCATGTGATTTTTCTGCTTCTGAAAACCTGCTGGAAGGTCAGCTATGAGGCAGTTTCAACTCGATGGCACACAAAAGCAACAGTCTACTGAAAATATCTATGCTAACACACAGTCAAAAAGCTAACCTACATGTCATGAATAATCTATTAAAAAGAAAAAGAACAACATATACATATGCTAAGCATGCTATATTCCAAAGTTTTGTGAAATATAATTTTACTTTGAATGTTTAAATTTATATTCTTCATATGTTTGACAGAAAGTTTAATTAACATTCCCAAATAAGTTATTTTAAACCACAATGCATCTCTTTCTTAAGAGAACTTGCATATTCAAGTGAAATAGCTTTAATGGTGTGTATCTATGTGGAACTTCAGGAATTAGGAAGCAAATGTAAAAAATGTTTTTGGTTGGTTTGTTTGTGTGTTTGTTTGTTTGTTTTGTATCAACTAAAAAACCCTCCAAACCCATTGCTATCAGTCTTATTATAACTGGTAACAGCCTTGTTGGATGGAGTCAACTGGCCCTGCCCTAACGGGTTTCAAAGGCTGTAGTCTTTACAGAAACAGTTTTCCACATCTTTCTCCCACAGAAAAAATATTGAGTTTGAACTCCCAATTCTGGTTAAAGCTACTTTGCCATCAGAGCTTCTTTTGTTGTTGGTGGTGGTTTTTAAAATCAATTGCTTTTGATAAATTCCAGCTTCTCAGAACCATCTTTGAATTTCTGAGGCTGTAAATCTTTATAGGAGGAGATGATCTCTTTTTCTCTTGAAGAAAACCCTTTGGTTAGCAGCCCAATACATTACTGCTGTGTCCTCAGGGATCCATTTATGTTGTTAGATGCCATGAAGTCAAGTATGATTCATAGTGACTCCATGAACAACGTATTTGAACCCTGTGCTATCCTGCAACATCCTCACCATCTCTGATACCCTCAAGCCCATTGCTGCAGCTCCTGTGTCAATACACAGTGAGGGTCTTCTTCTCCTACACTGTACTGTCCCTCGACCTATCCAAGCCTGATGTCCTCTCCTAGCAACCAAAGTATGTGATACAAAGCTTCATCGTCTTTGCCTCTGAGGAGGTCTCTGGCTTCCCCTTCTTGGAGACGTATCTGTTTGTTCTTTTGGCAGCTCTTGGGATTCAAATGGGATCATGTGAAACTATTTGTATTGACAGGAGTTCTTTTCCTGTCCTGTGATTTTAAAGAGGATTTACTGAAGACATTTTCTTCATTAATTTCCATCTACTCTCTGCTACTGAGTAGGTTCTGATTCATAACAAGTAGGCTGTAAAATCTTTATGAGAGGAGACCACCTTTACTGGAAAAGCGAGTGGATTCATGCTGCCAAACTTTAAGTTAACCCCTCAATACGTTATGCACTGTGCCACTAGGGCTTCTTACTCAAATCCAGTGACAGAGAGTAAATGAACTGACAGAATAACAAAAGTAAAGTTATTCTATGTGGCAACATTCCTAAGAAAATGTTTTTAAAATGTAATTTCTGGTAACACATATAGAAATTCACATATGCATTTGTAAATGATGAGATTGTTGTTTATTTATCAAGACTTTTGGTTCGACATAAAAGGAGCTAAATTTGAACTAGCTTAGGAAAAGAGAAATACATAATGAATGAAAAATATAGGCAGAATAAATACCACAGGATGACAGAGATGAGGCTGATTTCAGAGATGCACCACACACTCAAGACTGTGCCACGTTACCTTGTTATCTCTCTGTGGCTTAATTTCATCTCATTGTCTGCTGATATCTTCGATGTGCTGAAGAACAATCATCCAGAGAGCTGCTGACTCTTATAAAGACCAGCTTCTTGGGGTACTCTTCAGAGGGAGGGATGGTGAATCTTTGTCTCATATACTTTGGACATGTTGTCAGGAGGTCCAGTCCTTGGAAAAAGACATCATGTTGGGAAGGATGGAGGGTCAGGCAAAGAGAAAGACCCTCAACAAAATGGATTGAGACAGTGATTATAACAATGGGCTTGAGTACATCAGAGATAGTGAGGGCAAATTGTGACTGTCTCAGGACAGGGCAAGGTTGAGGTAGACTGTTCATGGGGTCTCTTTGAGTTGTAGTCGACTGGCGCATAACAACAATAACAGCAATAACAACAGAAGGATTGACAGTTTTTCTTAATCTGAAAAAAAATCTCCCAAGAAAAATCTTTTGGTTCTTCTTGACTTGGTTATTCATCTCCAAGCAATTGTGTTGGCCAGTCATAAGAACATGTGAGAAGAGGACAGCTCTTATGAGAACCAGGCTTGCAGTTGTTGTCAATGTGTGCTGTGCAGTGGGTCCTGACTCAGTGACCCTGTAGATGGGATAGAACTGACCTTACAGATCAGATCACTAGGCCTTTTCTCTTACGGAGCTGCTGGTGGTCTCACACTGTGGACTTCTTAGATAACAGCCAAGCTCTTAAGTTATTGTACCACCAGGGCTGCCGGAGAAGAGGAGAGGATTCTTTTCCAGATGTTTCCTCTTTTCTTCTCTTCTCGTCATCTCTGTCTCACCTGGCCTCATGTTGCCACCAGAGTTTGTGGTTTAGCTGCCTCGAAACCACAGCTTTTCATCTTTTCCTCCAAACTCTCATCCTTTTCAGAGTGGACTGCCTGTGGGACAAAGATTCCATTTTCCAGCTCAATCTAGTTGCCTTTCATACATGGATAATTATCATGCAGACAAGAAAAAAAAAGTTCCCTCTTAGGGAGGAGGTAGAAGAGTGAGAGAGGGAGATGGGACAGTCACCCCCTTTCCCGATTTAGTTAGGTGATCAGATCTGCATCATCAATAATCCCCACATAAACAGCTAGCTGGGGCTGAAATGTCCCCTGTGAAGGAAGCATCACTGGCTGAGCCAGCTGACCTTCTGATCACCTTTGTCAGAGACCATTTACGAGATTTACCTGGACAGCAGTCTGTACCTGGATGCGTAGGTACAGCAGAGTGCCAACACAAGAACAGACAGGAAAGTGGGGATGGGGAATTACAAAATTTCACCTCATTACACATTCCACCCATCACTGCTGCCTTTTGTTTTAGATTTTAATTTATTCCATTGAAAGTTGTTTTTGGAGAGCTGTGTTCTGCTCATGTTTCAACAAGCAAGGGGCCATGTCTTGAAAGGGTAGACTTGGAAAACTAGGCATAGGAAAATTGCTAGCAAGAGCTCTAATATCCTTCTTATTGCTCTCACACAGAGCTCAGTATATACAGAAAAACCAAGAAGGGCCTTTCTCCCCCACTTTTAACCAAAATAAATAAATAAAAACTAAACCAAGATGCCCATCGAGTTAACTCTAAGTAATGAAACCTTTTAATCTCAATTATATGAGAGGAAAACATGTATACTTTAAATAAGTCCGAGTCATAAACAGTTCCAGGGACAATAATAACCTCAGTATAAATTTACAAATCTATAAATTATGAACTACCAGTTTAGAGGACACACCACTCTCTCCAGGGAACTTATCTTCCTGTGACAGCACCATGCTGCAAACGGAAGAGAAGAGGCATTAAGTCACAAGCAGTTGTCCTGGAGCAGAAGCTCAAGGCAAAGGACTTTTCCCCAGAACCATCTGCGATAGGAACCCTTCCCTAATATTAGTAATGGCAATTTGGACTTAGAGACTCATAAACTCAAGAGAGACTGGCTACAGCATAAGACACTGGCAGCAGCATGAGGCATTAGGCATCATGGAAGCACAGAAGGCTTGAGACCTAATCCATCTCATATCAAGGGCTGGATAGGGGAGGGAGGTGTTGGATAGGAAAGGCAGGAATGGAAGGGGATGCTGGTGGAGCCAGGAAAGGGATGGCAAGGGTGGAGAGCAACACTGAATCTATTGGTAGCTTCCATAATTTGGAAATGTCCTTCATCTGCTCCTTTCTGTAAAATGCTTTACTGTCAGATACTGTTCTAAATCTGATCATTCAAGTTAAGACAGACAAGGGGAAGGATTGGCTATCCATGAAATAACAGGCTTTCTAAAACCCTATACAACATAACACTTACAGTAGACTAGCAAATATGGAAACTGAGGCTGAGTCCTCAAATACGGAAACACAAAAGAGGAGGAAGTTGTAAGCAGACACTAGTCATTGAAGCATGGAATGTAAAAAGCTTGAAGGTAGGAAAATTGGACATTCTTAAGAAAGAATTTGTTGTTGTTGTTGTTGATTGCTGTTGAGTTGAACATGACTTCTAGTGACACTATGAACATAAGACCTGACGCCTTCGTATACTTATTGTCATTTCTCTAAGTTCATAGAGTTTCCAGAGGCATGTTGTTTATGAAGTGGATGCCACTCCTGCTTCTCAAAGAAAGAAATGGCACACATAAATATTGACATACTAGGTATTGGTGAAATGAGATGGCTTGGCATGGGACATTTTTAATCACATTATCATATGATCTACTATGCTGGAGATGAAAAGGTGAGGGAAAATAGGGTTGCTTTTTTAATTAAAAAAGTCATTTCTAGATACATCTTGAAACACAATGTTGTAAGTGACAGAATAATATCCATATGCATACAAGGAAGTCCAGGGAGTACCACTATCATTCAAATACATGCACTAACAACCAGACCCCAAAAGAAGGAACTAGATTTCTACCAACTTTTGCAGTCGGAAATTGATTGAACATGCAATCAAGATCCATTAATAATAATAATAATGGGTGACTGGAGTGCAGAAGTTGGGAACAGGGAAGAAGGATCAGTAGTTGGAAAATAAGGACTTGGTGACAGAAATGAGGCTGGAGATAGAATGATAGAATTCTGTACTATCCGTGATTTATTTATTGCAAATATTTTTTATAAAAAACATAAATACACACCATACACATGGATTTCAGCTGGAGGTATGCATAGGAATCAGATAGATTACATCTGTGGTAAGAATCGCTGGAGAAGCTCAATATCTACTGTGAAAACAAGGCCAGTTAGTTGCTTATTGTGGAACAGACCACTCATTTGCAAGTTCAAGCTGAAGCTAAAGAAGGTTAAATCAAATCCGTAGAACTGTGAGTCCTTGCAGAAGGACATCATGCTTGGGAGGGTGAAGGAACAGCACAAGAGAGAAAAGCCCTCAATGAGAAGGATTGATTCAGTGACTAGGGTATTAGGGGTAGATGTGTCAGAGACAGTAAGGTTGGCTCAGGATAGAGCAGGGTTCACAGCTGTTGCATGCGATTCGATGGCACATAACAAAAACAACATGGAAAAAAAAGTGAAGGATTTAACCAAAAGATATGTTTCTCTTTATAAGCATTATATTTTAGATAATTTGCCATTTTAAATCTACAAAATAATGTAGATCTTAAGTTTATCGATTCTCAATGGCTACGAAGAGAAGTACTTTTAAACCAAGTCTATTTTCACAGAGTCTACTATGCCATCCTTGGGAGAAAGATGGCCAGTCTTTCACCATTAGGATGTAGCCTGGAAACTCAATGAGAGGTCATAACAGACTATGAGTCATAACAGACTCAGTGGTAGTGAGTTTGAGTGTAACAAACCAAAAGGTAGATACTTAGAAATTCCTTAAAAAATTTTTCTTCTTCCAAGGATAATTGCAACCCCCAGAAATTCTCTTGTTTTGGTTTGGTTTAGTTTGGGAGTGTGTGTGTGTGTGTGTGTGTGTGTGTTAACTTCATGTTCTGAGTCAGTTTCTTGGCTCTATAGTTTAAGCATTAGAGTGGATGGTACAAATTCTTTTCATCTTTGCTGACAACTGAAAGGTTGGAGGTTCGGGATCATGCAGAGGGACTTTTGAAGAAGCGCCTGGTGATTTATCTCTGAAAAGTCAGCCTTGGCAAACTCTTTGAAGCAAAGTTCTACTCTAATTTACATGAGGCTTCTATAATTGGGATTGACTTGACAGTTATTGGTTAACTTCCATAAAATAATACCAAATTTAGGATTTTTGCCTCACTTTATTCCTTTGAAGCATTTTTAGAGTATCAACATAGGCTCCCAAAGCTTAGATTTTTCGGTCATACTGTAATCCTTTGCCTCAACCTGCAACTCTAGCTTTGCCCTTATGTAGCTACAGAGGAATGGAAATCTTTTTTTCTCTCTCACTGTAGTAACAGATTTACTGACTGAGAGTTAATTGGAAAGTATGCATGGATGCGCAGAGGTCTAGAGGCACTTCATAAACAGGAAAAGAATGCAGAGTACAATGAAGACTGACATGCAGAAGTCAATATGTGAATTTTGAGGTCTGTCTTGAATAGTTGGGGAGCCAGGTAGCACAGTGGTTAATTACTCAGCAATTAACAACAACAACAACAAAACTCAAAACAAAAAACAACCACCACCCACCCCCACCACCAACTTGGTGGTTCATACTCAATGTAGATAGATGTAAATGCTGCTCCTGTAAAAAAAAAAAAGTTATTGTCAGGTGTTACTGAGTCATTTCTGACTCCTCTGGCCCTGCATACAATAGGATTAAATGCTATCCGATCCTGTACTACTGTCACAATAATATCTATGTTTGAGACCTTTAATATGGAAGCCTTCTCTTCTCTTTTTCATATGTGTTTTGATTTCCACACCATTACTTTCCATTGAGACTAAATAACAATTCACATCTCCCAAGCCTAACCTCTATCGTGTATGCAGGTGGATATATCATATAAGCCTAACATCTGTCTAGTCTGCAACTCATCTGATGTGCAGTGATTCTATGACAGTTTGATATGCTGTGTTGTTGTTAGTTGCCGTCGGTTGAGTCAACTACAGATCATAGAGACCCTATGTACATAGATCTGAACCTTTCCCTAGCCTGTACTGTCTCATCACTTGAGCCCATTGTTACAGTCACTGTCTTAACTATGTTGCTGAGGTTCTTCCTTTCTTTCGCTGACCCTTCACCTTTCCATGTATGATGCCCTTCTGCAAGGACCACAGCCTCCTAACAACATGCCTAAAATATATGAGACTAAGCTTCACCTTCCTTATCTTTAAGGAGCTCCCTGGTTGTTCTTTCTCTAAAACCTGTTGTTTGGGCTCTTGGCAGTCGATGGGATACCCAGTACTCTTCTCCAATACCACATCTCAAAGGCATCACTTCTGTAATCCTTAGTCATTGTCCAACTTTCAGATGTATGACAAGTAATTGAGAAGATCTTGGCTTAAATCAGATGGGGCTTAAACTTTAAACTGGTATAATTGCTCCTTAACAGCTCAGAGAGGTCATTTAACAGCAGATTTACCCAATGAAATGCATCTTTTCATTTCTTAACTACTGGTGTCAAGGGTGTTAATTGTGGATCAAAGCAAGAGGAAATTGTTGTTAACTTCAATCTTCCACCTATCAAAATGTTACCTGTTGGCTTAGTGGTGAAAATGTTTGTGTTTTTGATGTTGAAACTCAATTAAAAAATAAAATAAATAAAATAAAAAAAGTTGTAGACTTTGATGTTTGAAGCATTATTGTTGCTGTTATGCAACATTGAGTCAAGTACAACTTATAGCAGCGACCCTATGAATAATAGACCTGAACTTTATTCTATGACATCCTCATCATCTCGGAAATACTTGAGCGCCATTGCTGCAGTCACCTTGTCAGTCTATTTTGTTAGGAGTCTTCCTATACTTTGCTGACCCTCCATCATGATGTCCCTTTCCAAGGAATAACAACATCTCCAACGTGTGAGAGACAGAGCTGCATCATGTTTGTCTCCTAGGAGGACACTGGCTGGACCTTTACCAAGACATATCTGTTTATTCTTTTGGTAGTCCATGGGTTACTCAGTACTCTGTTCTGGCACCATAATGCAAAAGCATCAATTCTTCTGTTATCCTCATTCACTGGCTAGTTATGAGATACATAACAGGTGATTGAAAAGAGTGTAGAGTGAGGACACAGCCTTAAATAGATTTAATACTGTGTTTGTGTCATGGCTTGTAATTTGCATTACTTTGTATTTGTTTCTTCTATGATTACAAAGTGAGATTAAAGCAAAAGTAAATGTTACTCTAATCTCGGAAATCTCAGTTTGTATTTGTAAACTTTACTTTGATGTGTATTTCTTTCGTAATTTAAAAAATTGTCATGTTTTTGGAATGAGGAAATTTTAGCATTCAAATTTTGATTGTGTTAATAATTTTATGTTTATGAAGTAATTAAAATAAGGAATCTATTTAAATGCTATTTCTTACAGCTCTGGGTCAATGCTAGCTCAGACATATTTTAATAGAAAAATATGTAAGCCCAATATGTCTTTCCACACAATACTATGAGACAAAGAGGAAAAGACTTTGTTTCTGCCAACTTTTTGATCATTACTGAGTACATAAGAAAGAGTAATATTTAATGCTTGCACTGGAGGGACCCAACTCTAAGCTACAGAAGACTTATGGTCCTTAGTCTCCAGATGCTACCCAGCCTTTGTTGAGTTTAAGAAGAATATTATACATTGCAGAGTGGAGTATACTCGGGGTGGTGGAGTGGGGTGCGGTGTGGGGGGATTGTACACCAATGAAGGAATTTTTCTTTTCCTTTTGAGAGAGAAGAGTGAACTGGGGGTGGAGGTGGGCAGGGATAAAAGTGCAACAATGAATGAATGGAAATCCAAAATCTCTGTAAATATTCATTAAAATTAATTGTTAAAAAAGAAAAAAAGAATATTATAGCTCTTTAAAATATGACTTATATAATACTGGAATCGTCATGGAACTCGTAGTGGGGCAGTAGATGATGAGCATCATTGAGGCATTGAGAGAAGCGTGCTGGCATCCCTAGAACTTTGTTAGCATGGCAGCAGCTTAGGTAGTCTGAAGCATCTTGGGAAGTTCTCGTCCAGGTTGGTTACTGCGAGACAGTTAGTTACCTAATCCTGCAGGAATCAGAGGGCTCCCATTTCCGAGAACTTATCATGACTGTTCTTAGAAATATTCTTAGTGTCTCACTTAATTATTACTCATAATACTCCCCCCTAAAAAAATCCTGAAAAATAACAAAACCCTAATAAACTACTATTGAGTTGACTTCTATTCTGGAGATTCAACATGTGTCCGAACTTTGTTTCATAGGGTCTTCACTGACTGATGTTCTGGAAATAGATCCTAAACCTTTTTTCCCGAAGAGCCTATGAGTGGACTGCAACCACTAACTTTTCAGTTAGTAACTGAGCATGTTAATCATTTGTATCACTCAGGCATTCCACGTTGTTGGTATAGTTGTTCTTGCTGTTCTTGGATGACATCAGTTGACAATGACTCATAGCAACACTATGAGCAACAGATCTAAACCTTGCTCTGTCCTGTTCTATCCTCATGATCTCAGATATGCTCAAGACCATTCACCTTGTCATCTATGTTGTTGAGGGTCTTCCTCTTTCTCTGTCACTCCCCCTTTCCCAGAATGATGTCTTTGTTCTAAGGTCTGGTCCCTCCTGACAACATACCCAAAGTACGTGAGATAAAGATATATCAACCTTACCTCTAATGTGCAACCTCGCTGGACTTCTTAAAACCTACTAGTTTGTTCTTCTGGCAATTCATGAGATATTTAGTATTTTTCTCCAACACCATACTTCAACGACGTCAATCTACCCCACATCAGTGACTCCTTAACTCAGCAATTCTCTTTACATATAATTTCTTGGTACTTCTGTTTCTTTCTCTTTTCTCATGCCACACATCCTTTCCAATTTGTCAAGGACTTAGCATCTTCTGAGCCTTCTCATCCTCCTCTCCAATGGTCAGTTCTTCAATTTATGTACAGAGAAATGTGTTGTTTTATGAGTGCATTTTTTTTCCTTAGGAAATCCTCATTTTTCTAGGCCATACACTCCATCTATAATCTGAAAGGCCGATTATAATGTAATTCCCCTGGAAGCCTTTACCAGGATTCAGGGAAGATATTGTTGTTTTCCCTTCCTTTAGGGAGAAGGACATTGCAACACCCTGCTTTGCCCCTTTCCTGCAGGAGACTTGAAATAGTGTGGCAATGAGTGTAAGAACCCCCCAGGCATAGACTCTCTAGTCTGAATCTATTCCTTGGTGGCACTGCTTTATGGAGATTCTTGCTAGCATCTTCCCAAATCACCTCTTAGAATTGTCTCTTTGATAGTGTGACCCTTATTAATCACAGTTGTTAGAATTTTCCTTATTGAAACCTTTCAGTCCTCTCTCTCACTGGTAGTAACTTCCAAGATTTGTCTGTGTGTATGGCCATGGGACTGAAGACACCAACATGCCCTCCTTTGGAATTATAGTATAGGCTGATTTCTCACAATGGCTCTCCTAATTCATTGCTTTAACTTTAATTGGCTGGGTGTAGTAATGCTAATGATGTGAATAAACTGAATAGTGTCTTTTGGGGGAAACAAGCAAACAAGATGTATAGACCAATGATGGGATTGGTTAGTGTAACCATCCTGGCAAGCTTAAATTGCACTGGTTTAGAGACAGAATATGGGAATCTTGCTAACAGCAAGAAACAAGAATCAGAGAGTCCTAGTCATGTCCATTTGAACCAGAAGTTGCTCCCTTCAGATTAGGACGTAGACAAGAGGAGCAGCAACAGTGGCGAGCCAGAGACCAATAGGAGACAGAGCTGACCCAGGGCTGCTGTCCTATAGAGTCAGAGCCAGTGCCAGGGGTCTTCACCCTTAGCTTACCAGAGAACTAGGGGGAAAGCTGTAATTTTCAGGACTAAGAAAGCTTTGTAACACTGACCCAATGTCAAGAGGCTTGAAGTAAAAAGGCCCGAGAAATTATAACCTGTCAACTTCCCTAATAAACCCCATAATCATGAGTCCTCTGAGTTCTTTGTGGCCATTGCAGTAGGTTAGTGGACCCAGCAGAAGAACAGAAAGAGCTCTGGTAGGGACAGTTGGCATCAGAATTAGTGGCAGTGAGTGTGGGGAACGAACATCAGGGCATGTGTGACCTCCTATGGATCAGTTTTGGGAGTTGTTGGTGGAGATTGCTCCCTGATACGGATTGAGTAGAGGTAACATGTGGCTGTATACACACTGTCTGCACTCTTTTTACATACTAAAAATACAATTTTAGGTCGAACAGATTTGACTCCAATCCTGTTCTACCACTTTCTGTTGCACCCTGTCTCTATTGCATGAACTAAGTGTCTTGGGGTTTTTTACATATAAAACAGCAATAATGGCATAAACTTTGTTGTTGTTATGTGCTGTCGAGTCGCCAGCAACTCATAGCAACCCTATGGACAACAGCCCTAAACCCTGCTCTATCCTGTGCCAATCTCACTGTCTCTGACACACCTACCCCCATTACCCCAGTGACTGAGCCAATCCATCTCATCAAGGGTCTTCCTCTCCTGTGCTGTCCCTCCACCCTCCCAAGGATGACGCCCTTCTCCAAGGACTGGTCCCTCCTTGCAACATGTCCAGAGTACGTCAGATGGAGCTTCAGAATCCTTGCCTCCAAGGAACACCCTGGTTTAAGCCTCTCTAGGTCAAAGTTGTTCATTTTATTAGCAGTCTATGATATTTTTAACACTATTCTCCAACACCACAGCTCAAAGGCATCAATTCTCCTTCTATCATCCCTAGTCATTCTCCAGCTCTCTGATGCATAGAAAATAATTGCCTGTAGCAGGCGTACCTTAGTCCCCAGAGTGACATCATTGCTCTTCAGTGCTTTAGAATAGTAAAAATTAAATGAAATATGTAGCCTGTCTAACATAGTATCTGGGGAGTTGTGGTTGTTGTATACCATAGAGTTGCAATTGACCTGTAGCTGACCCTGCAGCACATTTTCAGAGGTAGTTAATTGCATGGGAGGAGATTACCCATCTTTCTTCTGTGGAGTAGATGGTAGATTAGAACCACATTCCTTCAGGATTGCAGCACAACTTCTTATAGCCAGGCCACCAGAGCTCCTAATCTGGAAAATTGTTGTTATGTGCCATTGAGTTGGAACTGACCCATAGCTGGCCCTCTAGTGGGTTTTCAGAGGCAGTAATTGCATGAGAGGTGATTGCCCATCCCTTTCCCACAGGGAAGCTGGTGGATTAGAACCGAATGCCTTGGGGTTTTCAGTACAGAGCCTTACCACTAGGCCACCAGAGCTGTCTGGTTGCTAAATAAAAGATAACTCATTTCTGTCCATTTAATTTTTACTCGCTAGCTTCATGTATGTAAAAGTAGAACTGTGCTTTTCAGAGTTTTCAGTGGTTAACTTTTCAGGAGTGGATTGACAGACCTTTGTTCCATGGTTTCTCTGTGTAGTTCATTATCTATCCTTTCTATTAGCCATTGAGTGAATTAACAGTTTACATAGAGAAAAAAAATTTGAAGAAAAGGTAGATACAGCTATATTTATTCCTAGAATACACTGGTAGTTTAACATCTGAATATTAATATACACTGGTAGTTTAACATCTGAATATTAAATTTCAGAAGCGTGGATTTTAAAAAAAATGTGTTTAAGAGATTCTTTTGCACAACATATTTGAAATAATTTAGATTCAGGTACCAGAGTGAGATGTTCAGTCTCCACCCTCTGGAACTGGCCTTTGCAATAGCCAGCTCTCATTTGCTGTACTCTCTTTGAGGGCCTGCCTTGTAGAGGTTAGTGCCACCTACATGTTCTGCCTGAACTAAACCTTTTACAATTTCCTGGGGCAATGCTCTGTATACTTTGGAGCACTGAGTTACCAAATAAGTGAGATCCCACAGGTAACCCATGACTACCTGTGAAACCTGGATCCCAGCAGAGATTCTGGGCTATCCATCTGTACACTCATCATTTATTGTGCAACCGCATTTGAACATTAATGATGACACTTTCAAAATAAAGTAGAAAACAGATTCTGCCTTCCGGGCTCACGACCTTTCAGAGACAGAACAAGTACAAACAAAACCATGTGCTGTGTCATGTTAGTGAATGTGATGTTAAAAAGGTACATGTGGGCTGGGTGTGGTGTGACTCTGTGTGAGAAAATAGCAGAGTAAACGGATCAACGTGGGCTCCCTGGCTGCCCGTTCATACCGGTATATCCTGCATTATCTCCTTTTGACCACTGTGATTTCATGTTTGTTTTTGGGGTTTTTTTTTAATGAATAAATGCAATATAGAAAGTCCTGGGACTGTACAGTGGAAAACACTTTTTAGACTGTGTCTACAGGAGAGAGGACAACGAAGGTTTCAAAGTGCCATGCCTACATTTACATGGTTGGACCAAACTCCAAAGTGTTAATCCAGGAGTTATAATGCAACTCAAGGTAGAAATTTAGGAGACTATCAGGGCTTCTTAATCAAATGAACAGAAGGTTCAAAGAACCAACAGATGCTTAGTTAGAGCTCAGTTAGGATAAGTACATGGCTCTCATGTACACTGGATATAAAGATCTCAGACATTAGAGGATCTCCGGTAGCATTTGTTATGTGTTGTTCCTCCAACTAAAAGGTCTGTGGTTCAGTGGTTTGAATCCACCACTGGGTCTGTGGTTGTTGTTGCTGTTGATTGCTTTCGAGTTGAGTATGACGCATGGCGACCCTATGAATAAAAGGCCTGATGCCCCTCTACAACTGTTGACATTTATCAGAGTTCATAGAGTTTCTGGAAGCATGTCGTTTAGGAAGTGGATGCCACTCCTGCTTCCAAACGTGTCATAGTATGTTGTTGTTGTTGTTATGTGCCATTGAATCGCCTGCTATTCATAGCGACCTTATGTATAGCAGCTCTGAACCCTTCCCTGTCCTGAGCCAGTCTCACTAATTCTGACACACCAACCCCCATTGTCTCATGGTCTGTGGCAGAAAGATGAATAATCTTTTTCTATAAAGATTTACAGCCTCAGACATCTGATGGCGGATCATTATGAGTCAGAAGTGACTTTGAGGCAGTACCTAGAAGGGGGATATTGGAAGATCCTTGGATAGTGCAGAAGATGTGTGCTTGACTATCAGTTAATAGGTTATGGGTTTGAATTTCCCCAGCAGCGCTGTGGAAGAAAGGCTTGGTGACCTACTTCTGTATAGATTACATTTGAGAGAACCTGAAGAGCATCTCTACTCTGTTAACATGACTCTGGATCAACTGAATTTTGATGGGTTTGGTTTTTTTGGTTTAAGATGCTATTAAGTGCTCTTTAGTTGGTTATTTATAGCAACCTTATAAACAGCTTTGTCTGGTCTTGAGCCCTCCTCATAATCTCTGCCATACTCAAGGCCAATGCTTGCAGTCACTGTGTTGATCTATCGTGTTGAAGGTCTTTCTCTCTTTTACTGAACATCTTCTTTCCCCAGCATGATATCCTCTTCCAAGGACTGACGTCTCCTGCTGACATTCCCAAAGTATGTGAGATGAAATTTCATCACCCTTGTCTTAAGGAATAACCTAATCGTACTTCCTCCAAGACAGATTTCTTTGTTCTTTTCACAGGATATTAGAATAATAAGATGTGCTTACCTATTTTCAATTGGTTTCTAGGTTCCGGAACTTGGGTGGTGAATTGTTAAGAAGGGGAGTTGGCAGGACAATAGAAGGGACATATTCACATGGATCATGCTTTTAATGCCAGGACTGAATTCACAGTCCATGCTATTTTAACTGCTTTTGGTTTGCCTCTCCTGACTGAAGTGTAACAGATTATTTTTGTATAAATGTTGTTAAATGTAAAAAAAAATTATTATGGTTTTTATTTTAAAATATCTTTCAACATCTCATAGTAAAATTGTTCCTGGAACTCAATCTTGATCATTAAAATATTTGTAATTGAGCTATCCTTTGAGCTTAGCCTTATCTTCAACACAAAGTATATATAAAAATGAAACAAGACATACTATCCCCTTTGGTTGATCTTAGTAAAGATGACAACATCGTGAGGAGGAGGAGAGGGAGACCAAGAGAGGGAATGCTGCAAGAGAGGTCTCAAAACTCATGGCTGACGAGTTGGAAACACCTCACATCTGACCCTTCTGCAGACTTTTGGAGGCTGAAAATCTTAGAATATGGGAGGAGATTTCTTGTATTCCTCCCTTGGAGCCAGAGGTAGATTCAAATTGCCAGAGAAGTGCTGCCTTTGGGTTGACAGTGAGACTCCCTAGATTCTTTGCCACGAGAGCTTCTTATAGGAAGAGAACAGTCACCATTGTAAACTGTTGTAGAAGGAATGGGTAAAGGAAACAAGTATCTTTTAAAAATAGATTAGTGAAGCCCTGTGATTCTTGCAGTAAATGGTTGCCTTTGTCTTCAGCACAGTCACTATCTTCTTCACCATCTTCATTGTTACCACCTACGAAAAATAATACTTTTGCATAATGGTGGTCATAGCTCAATGGTGATTAATTTTATAAAACATAATGAATGGGAATGATTATATGAAACAGTGTGAACAAGGATAGTGTGAAACATAATGTATATGAGTTTTGTAAGCAAATCAATATAAAATAAAAATAAATAAGTAAAAATTGAATATCCCTTTAAATACGACCTGGACAACTGGTAAAAGATAACAAGTCTTTGATAATCATGCCCTCCAGTTTCACACTCGTTGTAGGATGGTTTACTTATCACAGCTCTGCTCTCTGTTGTGCTTGTATAGGTCGAACCGGTGATACAGAGAGGTCACGAGAGTCTGGTCCATCACATCCTGCTCTACCAGTGCAGTAGCAACTTCAACGACAGTGTCCTGGACTACGGCCACGAGTGCTACCACCCCAACATGCCCGACGCCTTCCTCACCTGCGAGACTGTTATTTTTGCGTGGGCCATTGGTGGAGAGGTGAGGCTGGTGATTATTGACATGTAGCATAACTGGTTATCCATACAGCCCTGGAACAAACGTGATTTGAATACAGGTCGTCACCAGCTTATGGTCCAACAACTCTTGTCGTTTCTTTCTGATACAAGTCAAACACACCTTTATATTTTATTATTTTTTTCAGCTTTCAATGTTATTTTTTTTATGATCAGTATTTTTCTAAATTCAGGTTTTATCTTTGAGTGTTGGAACCATTGCATGTAAACTTAAACTTAAAGGTATATTTTAATGCATATGTATGCATAGAAATAGTTGTTTCATAAATATGTATTGCTTTCATTTATTTTATCAGTTATAAATTGATGGAATTCCAGAACATTGGAATATCTGTGAGAGCTGGGTTTTGAATGGAGTGGAATTCTGAAGGGTTTAAATTGTACACTGACTCACGTCACTCTCTACACCTAGGGCTTTTCCTATCCACCTCATGTTGGTTTATCCCTTGGTACTCCGTTAGACCCTCATTATGTGCTCCTGGAGGTCCATTATGACAATCCTACATATAAGGAGGGTGAGTATACTTTATCTATGCTTCAAAGATGTTTTGTAGCACTTTTATCAACAGAGTTTAAACAAATTCAAGTGCCCAGTGATGGACTTTTCCCCCCCTGTGTATGTGGAAGTTTGTGAGATGTATAATATGAAATAAGAAATAGTAATTATAACCTCACAACAAACAATATCACAACATTGTCAAGTCAAAAGTGATTGTAGGTGATCCTACAGTAGGTTTTCAGAGGCTGTAAATCACACAGGAGGAGAGTTGTTGGTGGATTTGAACCTTCTGCCTTTTGGTTGGTAGTACAACTGCTTAACCGCTAGGCCACCAGAGCTTCCTAATAACTATGAAGGATTTGGTACTTAACAAAGTGACAGAAGATCAGTTTAAGCTTATTAGTTTAACAAAGATGAAAAATCAAAGTGAAGGCAAAATGCCATTCTGGTAGTCATCGATAGGTAAGTCAGAACCACCGGTAGATACAGTTTTATTTCCATTTACGTAGTAGATAATGAAGTGTTAAACCTTCTTTATTATAGCATACGTGACAGTACGGAGTGTGTTTTACTCTCAGTTTCACAAAGCGTAATATAGTGCTAAAAACAGTAGAGTCTTAATAGTTGTCTATTAAATAGTTGTTTTAAGTCTATATAAGAGAAATACTATAAAGTGTACAAAAAAGTAAGTTAAGTACTATTACTAAGTAATAGTACTTTTATTTCATGAACAGATAGTTTTCAGATCAAAGACCTTTTGCCTTTAAGTACAAAATATTAAACATAACCTCAGAACAATGTAAAACAAAACTTTTATTGAGTTATTCCACCATTGTAATAAATGGTTTTAGAATTTTCCTTCTATCATCTAAGATACTGTCAGCCAGACAGCACATCTTTCCCCCAAGGTATGCTGTTTGAGTCCAAGGTGGTTGCGAATAATATGCGTGCAAATGCTTTTCTCCTTCATTCCTGATTGAATTCCTTTTTGTTGTGAGATTTCAATGAAACTAATTTCATCTGAATGTGGACAATTTAAGAACTCAATTTTAATTAGGTGTTCTTATTGCAGGATTAATGGATAATTCAGGATTGAGATTCTTTCATACAACTGATATCAGGAAATATGATGCTGGGGTGATTGAGGCTGGCCTCTGGGTGAGCCTTTTCCACACCATCCCACCTGGCATGCCTGAGTTCCGGTCCGAGGGTCACTGCACGCTGGAGTGCCTGGAAGAGGTAGGTGGCCGCGGAGTCTGTGAATTACTGCTCAACACCAAAGTGAGGGTCTTAGAAAAGGGTGGTTTCTAAAAAAGACAAAAAAAGGTGGTTTCTTATGAAAAAACGTCATGCTTATTAATTATCAATCCTTTTCCAATCAGCATAGTGCCAAATGGTTGAAATTTTAGCAGAAAATTCCTTTACCTTTTTAAATTTGAAGGCTACAGTTGTGTAATGTGGAATTAATTCCCACCTTTAGCCATCCCCCCAGGGTGGATTTGAACTGCTCAGAATATTCCTGGGCTGTCTTCTTTGCAGGAGTACTTTGCTTGGTCTCTTCTGTGGAGCTGGTGGGTCAGAACCCTCCACTCAGTTAGTATCTTATTGTCTAACCATTATGCCACCAAGAAGAAGTGATATTCTGAAGATAATAGCTTCTAAGGTGTTTTTCTTCTGTTTCCCCCCTCACTGATTTATTTCTTATTGGACACCTTATTTTTTAAGAGTTCCATGTTTGTGTTGCTGCTTTTTCTTTTTTCTAATTTTCCTTTCATTCATTTTATCATATCCCCCCCCCCTTTGGTTCTGTTTTACCATTTCTTTCCCTTTAACCAAAGAGCAAGAATAACTAATAACAAGGAAAAAATAAGAGAAAACCATAAACAAATGTTTAACAGTAAGTGCTTATATTTGTAGCTTTCCCTACATAATATAGTGCAATAATGGTTTGTATTCTTTATATTCTTTATGGAATACATTATCCTGTGCCTGCTGGCAATGACAGAATGATGAGTTAGAAACATAGTGTTCTTCTGAGTTGTTCAGGACTCAGTATGCTATGGTTCAAATTACCTAAACATTATTTTCTAGCTGTAGGACCAGGGACAATTCATTTCCTTCTGTTGACTCTTCTGTTTCTCATCTGCAAAGGTGGGTTCTCACTTTTTCTTTTGTCCCTGTAAGAGTTGGATTTCCAGATTAATAACATACAGGAATCCTTTTGCCAGAAATGTTGACTACCCTTTTCCCTTCTAAAGGAGTCCTGGTGCTGTGGTGCATGAACTGCTAACCAAAAGGTTGACAATTCCAATCCACTGGGTGCTCTGCGGGAGAAAGATGGGTAGTCCCTTCCCACAGGTTTTATAGCTTGGAAGCCCAAAGGAAAGCAGCTGGAGTCAGAGCTAACTTGATAAGAGGGGGTCCTACCTTCCAAAAGAAGGAAAAAGAACAATAACTTTTAGGAGGTGCTCACTGTGGACCATTAATTCCCTTTCTTTTCTCCTGGAAACATTGCGTCAGACTGTGTTGTTAGGAATGTCAGGGACAAGCCAAATCCTAAGTGTTGTTTGGCAGCCCAGGCATCTGTTTACTCCAGTTTCTCTAGCTGTTCCTCTTAGTTGTCCCTCCAAATACCTCAGACACAGACTGTCTGAACACGCCTTTGTTTGGGCTAATCAGGTCCCCCCTCGGTGCCCCCCGCAGGCTCTGGAAGCCGAGAAGCCCAGTGGAATCCATGTGTTTGCTGTTCTCCTCCACGCTCACCTGGCGGGCAGAGGAATCAGGCTGCGTCACTTTCGGAAAGGGGAGGAGATGAAATTACTCGCATACGACGAGGATTTTGACTTCAATTTCCAGGAGTTTCAGTATCTGAAGGAAGAGCGGACAATCTTGCCAGTATGAACGGGTTTTTATTTTGTTCTTTTTCACTGAAAGTTGTAAAAGTCAGGAGACCTGTATCGGTTGAGCTTCCTGCTGGTGAAATCAATGGCTCATCCATCCACAGACTTCACGCCACCCACAACCCTGGTGGAATGTGTTTGATCCCTTTCCCACAATTGAAACTCATTTATCTTAGGGTTGCCAGGGGCAGCTCAACTTGTTGATTTAAAAAATGAACTGAGGTCCTGAGGCACTAAATGCTAATTGTTCCCTGATTCGCGTTTCCTGTTAAGAATGCTTTGGGCTGCAGCTGTGGTAATGGTACAATCCCATGGCTCCTTCTGCCCCTTAGTTTCATTTCAGTAAAAAATGAGTATAAGGATAATTATTTCATTTGATAAAGGTATTCATTCAGACTTAGCTAATAACACTGTGCTGGATGAGCCAACTTGCAGAACTAATTAGGCTCGTGGTGGAAGGATAGAAAAGAACCTAGGACTTGTAATAATGACATTTTTAAAAACAAATGTTTGAGTCTCTGTATTAGTATATGGTTTGCAATGTTAATCATATAATTTCGTACCCCCAAAAGTATAACAGTAACAAAATTAGAGTAATAGTAACACCTTTTCTGTTGATGCAGAGCACAGGGGTTTGCAAGTAGGAGGAACTGTCAGAGAGCAGACAGTATAATACAGTATTGAGCAGGTAATAAAAGTAAATGAAGGTTAGGAAAAGAGGAGGGTCGTCCTGGTTTTTCAATTATTAGTTCTGAACTCCTTGGCTCTGGGTCTGTGTTCTTTTCAAAAATTCTTTAACACACACTGGGTATGGAAAGAAAATTCTTTAAGATGCTTAATGGCTATACTCTCATTGATATCTGGTGGCTGTCTAGCGACCTTTATTATATTATCTGAGATCTTCCTAGCCTTTATTCCACATGTAAGGTGTAGGTGTGTTAAGGCACTGGCCTTGGGGCTGAGAGATAAACAGGAAGTACAAGTAGTAGAGAAACTAGAGAACAGGGTGGCTATGGCTGGTCCAGGGGGAGCCTCCTGACAAGGAGGCTTATGGGGAGCCATAAACACGTGATTATTTTCTACTTATGCTACAGTATTTATCAGTTGGAAGGCAGTAGGACTTCAAATTGCTATCAATTAGCCTCAAAATCTTATTTTAAGGGGGGAAAGGCATGACTCAAAGCCTTCAGATTAGTACAAGTGAAGAGATAAACACTCTAGCTGGTAGCTATGGTCGATCTTTATTAAGTGCTTATGAAAAAGCATGTGTTATGTAATTCTCACAACAGAGGTGCAAAATATGTGCTACGTTCACTATTTTTAGAAGAACAAATCATACTCATGTGGCTCAGGCAGCTAGTAAGTGGCAGTGGCAGATCTGAATGGAGAGAACCTGGTTTGTTAGTTGGCTTATTACCCCAGTGATACTAGAATGAAATGCATCAAAAGCCTCTTCTGGATCAAATTAGTTGGTGCATCCGTTTCCACAGCAAATAATTGCTATGGGTCTACAAATGTATTAGTTAAAATGAAACAGCACAAAACTTCCATCAAAACCTTCACTTTTTATGTTTTAGGGAGATAACCTAATTACTGAGTGTCGTTACAACACCAAAGACAGATCTCGTATGACTTGGGTAAGAACCTTTTATTTTATTATTATTATTGCTACTATTATTATGTCATTCTGAAAATGGAGGAATAAACTTTGCTTTTAGAAAATTAAAAAAAAAGTAAATCAGGATTGTTGTTGTTGTTGTAGTCAAGTGCCATCGAGTCACAGATGACTGATAGAGACCCTATGAATGAAAGACCTGAACACTTGTATAACTTGCATCATTTCTCCAAGTTCATAGAGTTTCCAGAGGCAAGCCATTTCGGAAGTGGATGCCACTCCTGTTTCCAAGCTTATTTTTAATTGGGGAGCTCTACCAAACATTATCCACGTGGGTAACCATTATCACATTTGACATAGCAGTGTCACAGTGTTTAACATCACAGCAACCATGAGTTACCTCTTTCCTGCAAAAGACCAGTGCTATTACCATTTAGAAATAAAAGTCCTGAAAGTCTTGAGCATGAAATATTATGAACGTGAAGTCAGAGTTAATTTAACTTTTTATCAGCCTTGATATTAACCATTGATATTATGTAGAAGGTACAGAAATACTAGTAATGTGCATGGGGTAAATTGTTGATTCTTTCATTAAAAATAATCATTTGTCTCTTACTTTTCTCTCCAAATATTATTAGTCAAAGACTGTGGCCATTAAATTAATATCTCTTTGACTCTGGCCTTAGTCAAATTAATAAAAAAGGGAAGAATATTTATTTCATGATCTTGAAGCCATGCAATACAAAGAATAAGCTTGTTCTAACAGCTTCAATGGAGAATTCTACCACAAAGTAAAGAATAAAGTATACCTCATCTAATATTTCCAGGATATCCAATAAAGAGGGAACCCTCCTACCAACTAATTTTAGAGCTGATATAATCTAACACTAAACTTTGATAAGGAAGATATGAGAGAGGACAATAATGTGAATAGAAATCTCTTTTAGACAAAAAGATTATATGAAAATGTAATTTTAGAAACAATGTAGGCTTATCTAAGAAATGAAAAATTAGTTTAAATTTGAAAAAACATGAATGGTGGTCTATACTAAATTATTAAAGAAAAAAGTTTTTTTTCAATAATAGCAGAAAAGATATTCATAAAATTTAAGTTATTCATAGAGTGTGGGGGAAAGCATCATTTTACAAACCAGGAATAGACGGAAATTTCATTAACCAGATAAAGGCTAACAGCAAAAATATCTATAGAAAATATAACTTATTGAGCTGTTCAAAGCATTTCTATACAATATGTAAGAAGACATGAATATATATTAAGACTGATTCAACATTTGATTATAGATCAACATTGATAAAGATTCAACATTTTGCTGGAAAAGAAAAAAAACCTGGAACATAGTATTATAAAGGAAGAATCAAGAATATCATCAATGATTTCTTATTGTTATATGCCATTGAGTTAGAACTGCCTTAGAACTGACCTTCTGATGGGTTTTCAGGAGGTGTAAATCTCACAAGAGGAGATTGCCTGTCTTTCTCGTGCAGAGCAGCTAGTGAATATGAACTCCTAGCAAAATTAGTAATATATAAAATGAGTTGCATCTTATGGCTCAGACAACAGTCTGCAAGAAAATGGAATGTAACATCATAGTTACATGGAAATAAAATTTAGCATATGAAAGTTTAACAGTGTCCTGTTTAAAGTTTAACAGCAAGTAATAAATGTTGAAGAGGATGTGGTGAGACAGGAACTTTATTATGTTTTTGGTGGGATTGTAAAATGGTACAACCAATCTGGAAGGCAGTTTGGTACTTCCTCAAAAAGGTGAACATTCAAATTCCATATGATCCAGCTATTCCACTGCTTGGAATATACCCAAAGAAAATGAGAACTGAGGCTCACACAGAAACGTGCACACCAGTGTTCATAGAAGCATTATCCAGCATTATTCACCATTACTAGAATATGGAAACAGCCCAGATGTCCAACCACAAACAAATTGTGAAGCGGTGGTATATTCATACAATGGAAGTTCTATGCAGCACACAGGAGCAATCATTTTGTAAATTTCTACCTAACTTGGGAGCAATTGGAGAACATTATGCTGAGTGAACCAACTCAATCTCACAAGGACAAATACTGTATAAAGCCATTATTGTAGAATAAATATGAGGATCCAAGGCAGGTGGGAAGGAGGAAATAGAGACATGGGGGGTGGGGTAGGATGTTAATCATAGGGTTACACAATTAAATGGATGGGTTGTTGTTGTTATTGTTGTTATGTGCCATCAAGTCGTTTGCGACTCATAG
>NW_006399789.1:14019503-14022075 GCF_000299155.1 Elephantulus edwardii
AAAATAATGGGAAACTACTATCTATTAAGGTTTAGAAAAACTGGTAATTTGGCTTAGTAGATAATTAATTTATTTGTTTTCAAAAATATGGTGTCAGTCTCCCTTACAATAAAGAACTACAATGTTTATATACATGATGACAAGTTTACAGAAAATTCAATGTAAGCAGGCACAAATTGTATCAAACTGAAGGTATCAAATTAACCAAGTATCCTCATGAGAATTTTACATCATATAAATAGATAAATGGGTTGTTACTACAACACCAGCAGTAAACATTATGAGAGATGGAGAAAGGATTGAAGTGGTCAATGATTTCATCTTTGTTAGATCAACAGTCAGCACCCTTGGTACCATCAATTAGGAAATAAGGAGATGTATTGCATTGGGCAAGCCCACTGTCAGAGACTTCTCCAAAATGCTAAAGAGTCATGATGTCAGTTTGAAGACTAAAGTGCACCCGATCTAGGCCATGGTATTTTCCATCACATGCTATGTATCTGAGAGCTGGACAGTGAATATGGATGACAGGAGAATAATTAATGCCTTTTTATTGTGATGTTGGAGAAGAACACTAACTAAATGTCCCATGGACTGCCAAAAGAACAGATATGTTTTGGGAAAAGTGCAGCCAGAGTGCTTCTGGAAGACAAAGATGGTAAAGCTTTGTCTTTCATACTTTGGACATGTAGCTAGACGGGGCTCTTCCTTGGAAAGAGACATAATGCTTAGAAAATGGTGGGTCGACAAAGGAATGGAAGACCCCCAATGAGATGTATTGACACAGTGACTTCAGCACTTGGGCTCTAGTGTGTCAAGACTGTGAGGCTGGTCCAGGATAGGGCAGCGTTCCAGTCAGCTGAACCCTGTTCATAGAGACTCTATATGCCGCACTCAACTCAACAGCGTTTAACAACAACAAAGAGAATCTTAAGATTATTGCTATTTTTCTTATGAGCTTCCATTAAAAAAAATAAAAGGCAGCCTTTGCAAGATAGAAGTAATTATGTTAATTTTAAAATGTGTTGCAACCTTTTTTTTTCTGGTTTTTATTTGTAGTATAAATATTTAAAGCATGACTGATAATTTTACTGCTGCTAATAATTCCCTTCCTAGCTGTGCTTTTCCTGTTCTTGTGGACAGTTGGACATGCGAGAAGATGGTGAATTTATGGCCTAACCAATTTGTTTTCTCTCCCTAATACAGGCAGCCTACACCTGGGAAAGAATTCCCAGTGACCAACATTGTGACTCCTTAGTGATCCAAAACCTGGCAACAATTTAATTCTTTGTAGACTTATCAAAATGCTGTTTAATTTACTGTGGAATTTTCCATTCTCTTACTTGAATATTTCTTATCAAGAAGGTGATATATCATCTTATAAGGCACCATCATCTTAAAAATATTTTATTATTATTATTATTAAGCTTTAAAACATTCCATTCCAGGGATGAAAGGAATAGTATGATGTTACTGGCTTGGGTGTTGTAAGTGTCATAGCTGGTAGAAGATAAACTTGTCTGCATTAAATATCTCCACTTTCAGGGAGGCTTGAGCACCAGAAATGAAATGTGTCTCTCCTACCTTCTTTACTACCCAAGAATCAATCTTACTCGTTGTGCAAGTATTCCAGACATCATGGAGCAGCTTCAGTTCATTGGTGTTAAGGAGATCTACAGGCCTGTCACGTAAGTAATAAATGTAGTTCCAGTTTTGGGTAATTAACTCTAGAGAAGAGTGGGCTTCATTTTGTATCAGTCTCATTGCTATGCTACCTATTACTCTCATATGTGCTGTTCCATCCCATTATTCTGAATTGGAGGGATGAGTAAAGCTTCCAAGTTTTGTGTCATGAGTTACAAAGAGCACATAGATTTGGTGCTAAGAAGACCTACAGGCTCAACGTCTGGTAGTATTCATGGCTAATATTTATTAAGCTGAAGGACACAAAGCAAAATAAACAGAGATTAGGCATTCATGAACCAGAGATTAGGCATTCATGGTCCAGAGGAAAGTAGATTTAGGTTTCCAATAGTCTTCTCATAGATTCACACAGGATATATTTATTCTGTCAACCTCTAGTTGTAACAATGTACATGAAACTTATCTTCCTGTAGTTTCTCAGAGGAAGAAAATCTGGAGGAAAGATTCCATATAACTTAGTTCTTCCCTCTCATGCTTTATAGACTATCTGATCTGTGATCTGTATGAAATGGTCTAAACCTTATTTAAATAATTAAAAATTAAATTTAACCTACTTACCAATCCCTGAATGTAAACAGACATTTATTCATATTAAGATAAATGGTTTTCCATATGGGTTTCCTTTCAAAATAATAATTCTAAATAGTAAAATAACTAACAATAATATGACAGAAGTACAAATTGTGATTTGTGAGAAAAAACCCCAACAAAACCTAGATTAGTTGAATGATAATATAACACTCATGTAGGTAATCTCCTCCTGTGTAATTTACTGCCTCTGAAAACCCTCTGGAGGGTTTACTGCCTCTGAAAACCCTCTGAATGAATCAGTCCTGGCTCGACAGCACACAACAATAACAGCAACATA
>NW_006399789.1:14023433-14048171 GCF_000299155.1 Elephantulus edwardii
TAACTGCTGTAATGGGCTCATCTGTGTCAGGAAGTATGAGGATGGTGCAAGATAGAAAAGAGTTCAGATCTTTTGTTCATAGGATCCACTGTGAGTAGTACTCAACTTGATGGCATCTAACAACATCATACCTATAATCACCCTGTCTTTTCAAATCCCCATTTAATATTTTCTAATTCTTTACCTTCCCTCCAACCACCAGCCTCTACTGTTCCAGTTGTTTTTTCTCCATCACTTTTTCTGTATCTTCTTTTCTTCTTCCCTTTCTCCTTTTGAACATTTATGTATCCTCTTATTGTCACACTAGTGACCTCATGTAATATTTGTCCTTACATTATTTGAGATATTCAACATACTGCTCTCCTCCAGTCTCAAGTTATATAGTATTTTATGGAGTCATTATTCCTTACTGTTGCATAGTATTTCGTCGTGTGATTTTACCATAATTTCTCATCTCATTCATTTGTTTATGGGCATATGAGATGTTTCAATTTTTTTTGCCATTGTGAATAACACTGCTTTGAACATAGGTGTACACATCTCCTTTCGTGTCTCAGTTCTCATTTCCTTGGGATAGATTTCTAGCAGTGGAATAGCTTAGTCATAAGGGATTGCTATGTTCAGAATTTTAAAGAAATGCCAAACTACCTTCCACTGCACTTGTGTATTTCACAATTCCACCAGTAGTGCATAAAAGTTCTAATCTCTCCACATACTCTTCAATATTTATTGTTTGCTGTGTTGTTAAACTTTGCTACAGCTGTTAGAGTGAGATAGTCTCTTCTTGTTTTTATTTGCATTTCTTTTCTTCCTAGTGGTTTTGAACATTTCCTCATGTGTTTCTTGGCCATCTGAATGCCTTCCTTTGTGAAGAGTCTTCATGTCTTTGCCCGTTTTGTGATTGGGTTATCAAGGTTCTTTTCTTGTATTTTTCATATTCTGTAAATTTATATAATAAGACCCTTGCCTGAAATGTTGCCAAAATTTTTTTCCAGCCTGTGGGCATTCTTATTACCATACATGAGAAAGTTTTTGATGTATGTAGGGATGTGATTTTTATTTATTGATTTTATCTTCTCCAAGTTGAGCACTTTTGGTTATGTTTACTTCTTTATGCCACAGGCCAGGGATTCTAATTTTGTTCCCATTTAGTCTTTATGGGTTTTTTTTTTTTTTTGTTGTTGTTGTTTTGTTTGTTTGTTTGTTTTATCCATAGGTCTCTAATCCACTTTGACATGGTTGTTGTGTTCAATATGGTATGTGGATGCTATTTCAGTTTTCTGAGGTAGATACCCAGTTTTGCCAGCACTCTTTGTTAAAAAGGCTGTAATTTCCCCATTTAATGAGTTTTATTACCTTGTCAAATATCGGTTGACCATATGTTGAGTTGATTTCTGGATTCTCAATTATATTCCTTTGATCTATATGCCTGTTGTACCAATTCCATGCTGTTTTAATTACTACAGCTGTGTAGTGGATTTTGAGATCAAGAGGTGATAAGCCTCCAACATAATTTTTATTTCTCAGAAGAGTTTTTCCTTATTCTGGGTATCTTTCCTTTCCAAATGAAACTAGAAATTGCCTTTCTGTCTTCATGAAGGATGAATTTGTTATCTCTATTGGGATTGCATTGATTTTGTACCTAAATTCACACAGTCATATGTGGAACACTTGTACAGACCCATCACAAGAGAAGAAATTGAGCAGGTCTTAAATAGGAGGCTGGGCTCCATGAAGAGAAACGTGACATCAGGATGCAGATGCCACAACCCTGCTTGCTGAAAATGAGGAGGACCTTAAGCACTTGCTAATGAAGGTCAAGTACTGCAGCCTTCAATATAGATTGAAGTTCAACATCAAGAAAACAAAGATTCTCACCACAGAGCCGACTGGCAGCATTATGTGAGATGGTGAAGAGAGTGAGATTGCTAACAGCTTCAGTATACTTGGTTCTACAATCAACACTGTTGATACAGCAGTCAGGAAATTAAAAGACTAACTGCATTGGGAAAGTCTGCTGTCAGAGACCTCTCCAAAGCACTGAAGAGCAATGATGTCAGTCTGGAGAATAAGGTGTGCTTGACACAGGTCATGATTTTTGCAATTACTTGCTATGCATCAAAAAGCTAGACAATGACTAGGGATGATAGAAGGTGAATTGATGCCTTTGCATTGTAGTACTGAAGAGTATTGATTATACTATGGACAGCTAGGAGAACAAACAGGTTCGTCCTGGAGAGGGTGAAGCCTGGCTGCTCCTCGGAGACAATAATTCTGAAACTTTGTCTGACATGCTTTGGACATATTACAAGGAGGGACCAGTCCTTGCTTGGGAGGATGGAGAGACAGCGCAGGGGAGGAAGACCCTTGATGTGATGGATTGATTCAGTGATTGAGGTAAAGGGGGTAGGTATGTTGATGACAATAAGATTGGCACAGGATAGAGCAGAGTTTAGGGCTGTTGTACATAGGGTCTCTATGAGTCACAGGTGACTCAATGGCACATAACAATGACGATGACAACAACAACAACAACAACAACCAAAATATCTGGGCCCAGATGACTTCATAGGTGAATTCTACCAAACATTCAAAGCAGGAGTAACATTACTTCTATTTAAATTATTTTCCAAAAATTAGAAAAAGAAGGAACAGTCCCAAAGTCAAGCTATGAAACAAGTGTAACCCTAATACAAAACCAGGCAAAGACAACACACAACAAAGAATATAGACCAATATCTCTTATGAACATAGATGCAAAATTCTTTAACAAAATCCTAGTCAATAGAATATTTTTTAAAAATTCATCATACACAAATAGGATTCATAGCAGGAATGCAAGAATGGTTCACCATAACAAAAACCAATGTATTTTATCATGTTAACAAAGCCAGGAAGAACCACTTGATACTAGAAATTGATTCAGAAAAGGTTGTCCACAAAATCTTAATTAAAGCACTCAGGAAATTAGGAATAGAGGAAAATTTCTGCAACGTAGTGAAAAATATATATGCAAAACCAAAAGCCATCATTCTCAACTGACACTCTTGCAAACAGGCACCATCAAGGCTGCTCATTGTCACCACTCATATTCATTGTTGTACTGAAATTACTTCCCAGGTCAATAAGACAAGTTGTTGTTGTTTTGTGCCATCGAGTCACTTTGACCCGTAGAAGCCATATGTACAGCAGCTCTGAAGCCTGCTTTGTCCTGAGCTAGTCTCACTGATTCTGACACCCTACCCTCATTTCTCTAGTTACTATATCAAACCATCTTATCTGGGGTCTTTCTCTCCTTTGCTGTCCCTCCACCCTTCTGAGCATGATGGCCTTTTTCAAGGACTGGTCCCTCGTGGCCACATGACCAAAGTATGTGAGATGGAGATTAAAAATTCTAGCCTCCAGGGAGAGACTTGGTTTCACCCTCTCCAAGACAGAACCATTTGGGTGTTTTTGTTTTGTTTTGTTTTGTTTTGTGCTCCATGGTATATTCCAGACTCTTCTCAAGCATCACAATACAAAGGCAACAATTCTTTTTGTCATCCTTAGTCATTGTCCACCTCTCTGATACATAGCAAGTTATTGCGAAGACTATAGCCTGGATTAGGCACACCTTAGTTTCTAGACTAACATCGTTGCTTTTCAGTACTCTGAAGGGGTCCCTGACAGCAGATTTTCCCAACGTAATCCATCTTTTGATTTCCTGACTGCTAGGACAAGAGTGTTGATTGTGAAGCTCAGCAAGCTATGATTGTTAACAACCTCAGTCTTTTCTCCATCCATCATGGTGCTACAATTTGGCCCAGTGGTGAGAATCTTTCTTTCCTTGATGTTGAGCTTCAATCCAGATTGAAAACTGCAGTCCTAGGTCTTCTGCAGCAAGCTCTTCAGGTCTTCCTCAGTTTCAACAAGAAAGGTTGTGTCATCTGCATAATGTAGGCTGTTGATGAGTCTTCCTCCAATCCTGATGCCACATTCCTCCTCATAAAGCCTAGCCTCCTGAATTATTTGTTCTACATGTAGACTGAAAAGTATGGAGACAGGATGCATCTCTGATGCACTTCTTTTCTGATTTTGAACCATGCAGTATTTTCTTACTCTGTTCTGAGGACTGCTTCCTCGTTCAACTATAGGTTTTGTACATGCACAATCAAGTGTTCTGGGATTCCCATTCTCCTCAAGGTTAACCACAATTTGTTGTGATCAGCACAGTCAAACACCACATATAAATTGGCAAAGAGTTAGTAAAACAGTCACTGTACTCAGATGATGTGATAATGTACACAGAAAACCCCAAAAACTCAGCAAAAATACCTGTTACATTTTTAGACCAATTAAGTAAAGGGGCTGGATATAAAATCGATATACAGTGGATTTTTCTACAGCAACAAAGAAAGCACAGAAAAGGAAACTAGAAATGCAATACTATTTACAATAGCCAACCACAAGATGAAATACTTATAATAAACCTAACTAGAATAATGAAAAATCTTTATAAAGAAAAATGACAAAACATTGCTACAAAAAGCTACAAGAGACCTAAATAAATTGGAAAATCTTTCCTGTTCATGAACAGGAAAATTGAATATTTAATATTTGAAAAGTTTTCCCTTGTCATTTGAGTGAAATGTTGTAGCAGATGGGTTTTCATTCACTCTGTCCAGGGTCTTCCACTGTGATTCCTTTCAGAACAGCCAGCATTGGTAGTTGGCCAGCATCTGGTTCTTCTGTTCTCATTTAGGTAAAGTTTTAGGTCAGAGGAGGGAATTATTTACTGTTTGATTTATAAATGCTAGCTGTCTTAGATATGTACTGCTGGTATAGCAGAAATAAAAGTCAGTAGCTTTAATAAAATCAGTTTCTTTCCTCACAGTTTCAGAAACTCAGACTCATGGTCATATAGTCAGTTCGGACTTATAGCTGACCCTCCATCGGGTTCTGAGGCTGTGAATTGTATAAAGGGGAGACTACCCATTTTTATCCCATGATGCTTCTGGTGGATTCGAATTACAGAGACATCTAGCCTTTAAGTAAGCAGCTGGATTCATGATGTACTACACCACCAGACTGTACAGTGGTTGGTTATTGTTGTTGTATTCCATCAAATTAACTCTGACTCCTATTGACCTATGAACAGTGAGCCTACATCTTGCACCATCCGGTGCCACCTTCATGATCACTAATATAATTAAGGCTATTGATGATTGTGTCAGTCCACATCTTGTTGAGGATTTTCCTTTCTTTTACTCACCCTTTACTTCTTTAAGCATGATCTTTTTTTTTCAGAGTGGCCTCTTCTAACAATATGCCCAAAGTCTGTGAGATGTTTCACCATCCTTGCTTCCAAGGAGAATTTAGATTGTACTTTCTCCAAGACATATTTATTTGTTCTTTTGGCAGTCCATGGATTAGTCAGGACTCCTGCCTAACACCACAATCCAAAGGCATTGATTCTTCTTCTTTCATCCTTGTTCATTATCCAACTATCAAATGAATAAGAAGAAATTGAAAAGGCTTTGACTTGGATCAGGGCACCTTAGTATTTCAGATTTTTCTAATGCAGCATGTCTGGATTTTTCACTTTTTGGTATCAAGGGTGCTGATTGTGGATCCAAGCAAGATTAAACAGGTGATAGCTTCATCTGGATTTAGGCTTCTGGCTCAAGGGGAAACGTGTGTGTGTGTGTTTTGTTGTTGTTTATCTGCTTAGCAGAATGGTCCTTGTATCTTTTCAGCTTCTGTTTCTCCATTCTTTAGTAATCTTTATGTGGTCTGCCTCCATCTTTCCTTAACTCTCTTTTATTTCAAAAGAGATTCACTTAAAACTCAGCCTACACTAATAATTCTTTATTACTTCCCAATGGGATTACAACTACAGAAGTGGAGTTGTAGTTTATCTTATATAATTCCTAAATCTAGCCAAGATTTAGCCTTGCAAGGAGGGACATATGAGGGTATGAATTTCAGATTTGCTATGTTAACTCTTGTCAGCATAAGAAAAAATAATAAATAAAACAAATATTATTCCCATCTTCCTGAGATTTCTTTTTAGAAGGGAGGAGGTAATAAATTAACAAAGTAAATTTACTTACCCAAATAAAATAGATAGTAATAGATGTCATTAAGTCAGTTGAGACCGTGAAGAAAATGTGTCACCACTCTCAGCAGTACACTAAAGCCTTCTGGGGAGCTGATGTTTGGCAGAAACCTGGATGATGAAGAGTCATAATTGGAAAGATGTATAATCTACACAGAGAGAACAGCCAATATGATGGGATTAGGGTGGGTATTAAGAAAACATCTTTAAGGAACAAGAAGATGAATTTGGCTGGAGTAGTAAAGCAACTCAGAGAATAAGTTAAGAGGTTCAAGAACAAATGGGACCAGATAATGTATAACTTTATAAACAACATAAGAACTTCAGCTTTTAAGTGTAAAGAAAAGCCATTTATGGTATAAACAAAGTTAATTTGCCTTCTATATGTAGGGAGATAAGATTGGAAAGAGTAGACAGAGATGGTGGCCCAAGGGTTGAGGAGGAGTGATTATATTCCACTTATCTTTTGATGGTAGCACCTACACAACTTTTTAGTAGATTGCATCTCAAAAAAGTAAGGAGAAAAATAAAAACACTGGTGATGTGTTGGGGAACAGATTTTAAGAGAAACATTCTTGGTGTTAGCAGCCAGAAAATTAAAAGACAAATTGCACTGGGAAAGTTTGCTGTCAGAGACCTCTCCAAAGTACTGAAAAGCAATGATGTCAGTCTGGAGACTAAGGTGTGCCATGATCTAGGCCATGATCTTTGCAATCACTTGCTATGAATCAGAAAACTGGACAATGACTAGGGATGATAGAAGGAGAATTGATCCTGTTGAGCTATGGTGTTGGAGAAGAGTGTTGAATATATCATAGACTGCTAAGAGTACAAACAAGTTCGTCCTGAAGAAGGTGAAACCAGGCTGATCCCTGTAGACAAGGATTCTGAAGTTTTATCTGACATAGTCTGGACATGTTACAAGGACGGACCAGTCCCTGGAGAGGGACGTCATGCTTGAGAGGGTGGAGGGACAGTGCAGGAGAGGAAGGCCATTTATGAGATGGATTGAGTCAGTGACTGGGGTAATGGATATAGGTGTGTCAGAGACAATGAGGTTGGCCTATGATAGAGCAGGGTTTAGGGCTGTTGTGCATAGGGTCACTATGAGTCGCAGGCCACTTGACGGCACATAACAACAACAACAACAATCAATATCTACTTTTTTCACGTATCTATAGGTTGTAATCTAGATTGTTATTGATTATAATGTAATTGTAATCTATAGATATGTGGGGAAAAGTAGAAAATACTTATATTCTTCTTTAGTCTTTTACTATGAGAGTATTTTAGTCTTCTGTCTTTTACCATATCTTCATTCATTTCAGTTTGGTTTGGTTTGATTGTTGGGTTTTGTTTATTTGTTTTTTGTCTCCCCTTAAAGGTACTCCTTTAAAACTCTTTGTAGCCTTTGGTTAATTTCATTAGTGTCTTTAATCTGAAAAGTTACAATTATTAGAAAATATTTCCTTATACAAGGTACAACCAGAGAAAAACTTATTTGTAACTGCTTGAGATAAAGGTCATGGTTTTGACTGCTGGATGTTAGAGGAAAATTGACTTATAACTGCTCTGAGACAATGTTCGCTGGATGATTGAGGAAACCAGTGGCTTTTTTTGTATTTGTGCTACTGAACTGAACCTGGACTTTCACTAATTGGGGAATTGTGCATTGTTAATCTAGCTTGGGACTGCTGGATTAAATCTGGACTTGCACAGGGTAATATTATTTGCCTCCAAGCAAAATCTTGCTAAAGATTATCCAAAATAACTGGAACATTATATTGACAGAGAACTACCAGAATACAAGCAGGGTTTAGAAGAGGCCACAACACTAGAGATATTATTGATGATGTCAGATGGACCTTGGCTGAAAGCAAAGAATACCAGAGGGGTATCTATCAGTGTTTCATTGAGTAGATAGTCAAAAGAACTTGACTGCACACCAAATTGTCCCTAACCATGAAAAGAGTGAGAATCCCAGAACAATTGACTGTCCTCATGCAAAACCTATGCTTGGACCTGAAAGCAGTTGTGTAAACAGAGCAAGGAAATAACTCGTGGTTCAAAATCAGGAAAGGAGTGTGTCTGTGTACACACCTTTTCAGTCTGTATGTAAAAGATTATTCAGGAGGCTGAACTTTATGAGAAAGAATGTGACATCAGGATTGGAGGAAGACTCATCAACAATCTGTGTTATGCAGATGACACAACACTGTTTGCTGAAACTGTGGAGGACCTGAAGCATTTGTTGCAAGGTCAAGGACTAGAGTCATTAATATGGATTGAACCTCAGTATCAAGACAAGGATTCTCACCACTGGGCCAATTGGCAACAAATTGAGGTTGTTTACAATTTTAGCTTGCTCTGCTCCGCAATCAAAACTCTTGACGCCAGCAGTCAGGAAATCGAAAGATGAATTACACTGGTTATATCTGCTGTCAGAGTCCTCTCCAAAGTGCTAACAAGCAAAGATGTCAGTCTGTAGAATAAGGTATGCCAGATTCAGGCCATGGTCTTTTGCAATACTTTCTATTCATGAGAGAGCTGGACAATAACAAGGATAACAGAAGAAAAATCAATGCCTTTGAGTTGTGGTGCCACAGTAGAGTGTTGTACATCTAGTGGACTGGCAAGAGAACAAACAGGTCTATTTTGGAAAGGGTGAAACCAGGCTGCTACTGAAGGCAAGGATTTTGAAGCTTCATCTCACTTATTTTGGGCACATGACCATGAAGGACCAGTCCTTGGAGAAGGACATCATTCTCGGAAGGGTAGAGGGACGGCACAGGAGAGGAACACCCCAGATGAAATGGATTGACAAAGTGACCAGATGATGGGGGTGGGCGAGTTAGAGACGGTAAGACTCATTCATGATAGGGTAAAGTTCAGTGCTATTGTATATAGGATAGATATGAGAAACAGGCGACTAGACGACACATAACAACAACAACAACTTCAACAACAACAATAGTTTATAAAGGGAACTCTGGTGGTGGAGTCGTAACACTTTGTACTGCTAACCAAAATGTCATACATTAGTGATGGTTCAAATCCACCCGTGGTTGTGCAGGGGTAAAGATAGGGAGTCTCTTTCTGGTACAATTTACAGTCTCCGAAACCTGACAGGAATCTGAACAGATTCTACAGCAATGAATTTAAGTTTGATAGCTGTGAAAATGCTCTGCTTAAGTTAAATCTGTAAGTCTTCTCTACTGAGTTCCTGGCCAAAAAAATAAATGATCACCAAGTAAAATTGCAAGGTAGCAAAATACAAATAACAAAAGACATATAAATTAGATTGTAGTTTATTAAGTATTTTCACATATGTGATCTAATTTAATGTAATCTTCCACAACTGCAACCAGTAGAATAAGAAATGATATCCCAGTTTTACAGAAGATGAACTAGAGATTAAGAGATTTAAGTACTGTTCAGTATCACATAATGCATAATAAATGAGGAAGCTAGGCTTTGTTTTCATACCTCCTAATTTATTCATACCTTCTACTGCCTTTATGTGTATAATAAATCATTATACAATAAAGAAATAAAATGTAAATAGCCAATAAAATGGCATTCTATAAAGAATTAGGTAGTCTTGTTTTGAAAGTATCAATATTAAATCATTCCTTATTGAAATTTAGTAGTCCTTTTCTCTTTTATCATCAATTTTAGACATCAGACAGAAGCTTTTCTTAGTCAAAGTAATTTTAGAAAATTTAGAAAACATTTATGCATCCAAAATGAATAAAAAGCTCTCAACAGCCCTTCTTTTGTCGTTTGCACTCTAACCTTCTAAAGTGCGCAGCTCCTGTTTCCCAGAAAGTCGTGTTGGTGTCCAAACTCTTGGTCTGACCCTGGGAATATGGAAGTTGAGCTTTTCATCATTTGGATAGACAGAGAATTGCTTCATAGAACAAGGCCAGTTTTGAGATGCCATTGCCCACATGCATCTGTTTAACTTCATGGTTAAATTTATGTCTTCTTTAAAAAAAAAAAAAGCAAGTCAAAAGAACCTCTATTTTAAAATGCATATTTCAATTCTAAGCTAGTCTTTCAAGTCTAGTTCATCATCACAGTAACTCAAACGGTGCTGAAGGCCAAACCAACAAGATGCTGGCTCAAAGATCAGAAAGAGCGAAAATGGTTTGAATGTTTGGTGTTTTGTTTTTATTGGGTTATTTCCCCCCTCCTTTCTGTCTGGTGCTAAATTATATTTATTGCTAATTTAATTGCAAGGTACGATAATAAGAAATATTATTACTCTGTTTACCTCAATAATATATCTTGTGCTTTTAGATATAATGTTTAGTTAGGCACTGTGTTTTACTATAAGTATACCTTAGCAATCCTAAGATTGGAGGACTACTTGGTAATCAGGGCAGTCACGTCCTGTTTCAATGTCATTGTTCTAGGGAATGCCATTTTTCTCTGCTCCCAACAGATGTGGTAATGCTCAAGGAGAAACAAGCAACTCACAAAGATCAGCTAACAGAATAGGTAATGAATGTAGGCAAATCATACGCTCTTTGCTAGACACTGTCCTCATAGATCTAGTGAGGTTTACATGGGGCAGTTCCTGGGTCCTTTATTCTCACCCACTTGCTAAAGAATTGGACCTCTTAGCTGACCCTCACAAAGAAGGTGATTGCTCATATTTCTCCACTGAGCAAGCAGTGGATTTGAATAATCTGCCTCTGAGTTGGCAATGCAACTCCTTACCCAGTAGAGCTCTTCATTCTAATTCTGAAAAAATCATCAAAGTAGTGGTTTACCTTTGGCCTTGCAAGAGAAAAAAAAAATCCCTTTTTTGTTGTGCAAAAATTGCTTGTTAAAAAGAATTCTGATAATTCAGAAAAGGGAAGGAGAAAGCAAACACGTGGAAATAAATGTTGGTAATGTTGTGGCTGTTAGTTGCTGTCAGGCTTGCACTGACTCATGGTGACCCTGGATAAAACGGATGAATCATTGCCTGCTGCTGCACTATGCTCATGATAGTTGCTGTGCTTGATTCTACTGAGGTAGCCTCTGTGTGTTTTAAGTGCATTCTGAGTGAGGGGGCTTCATGTTCCAGAACTGCGTCAGGGAGCATTCAGTAGTGATCCATAGCATTCTTACTGGTTCACTTTTAAAAGTGAGTCACCATTGCTTTCTTTCGAGTCTGGCTTTGTGTGGAACTTCTGCTAAAATCTGTCCACCAGTGTGGAATGCTCATATTCTATATACTGATGGAATAGTTTCCAGCACAAAAGCAAAATGCAAGCCTCCAACCACAGTGTCACAAGCTCATAGATGAATTGTCACTATTGTTATGTGCTGTCGAGTCATCTACAGCTCACGGTAGTGACCCTGTTAACTTTGTCTTATCCTAAACCAACCTCACTATCTCTGACACACCTGACCCATTGCCACAGTCACCATGACAATTGTCCAGGGTCTTCCTTTCCTGGAATGACACTCCACCCTGCCAATCATGATGTCCTTCTTCAAGAACTGGCACCTCTTGACAGTATGCCCACACTATGTGAGACAGAGTTTCAGAAGATATGCCTCCAAAAAGCAGCCTAGTTTCACCAACTCTGGGACAGACCTGTTTGTTCTCTTAGCGGTCCATGTTCCTACATCCATCCTTCCATAATTTCAGATACAATGACTTGACTAAATACTGTCATATTAAAATATGTAGACGATTTTACATAAAACATCAAACTTGATTTTGTTCAAATTTATTAGAGGACAGATAACAAAAGTAAAAGTGACACAATCTTAAAATTCTTTTTGTTTGTTTCATTTTTATCTATAAGAATATCTTATAAAGAATAAAAAGGCTATAAAATTGTGAGAAAAAAGATAATGAAACATACTAAAATATTGTATTTCTTTTTCTTAAAGCAACATTCTTCATTTTCTATCATAAAAGATGAACTACTTCCTTTATATCTTCTGTCTTTAAATATTTATATTAAAGATTCTCAGCACTGGGTCGACTGGCAGCATCATGATAGTGAAGAGATTGAAATTATTAACAGCTTTAGTTTGCTTAGCTCCACAATCAACACTCTTGGTACCAGCAGCCAGGGAATTAAAAGATGAATTGCATTGGGAAAGTCTGATGTTGGAGACCGGTCAGTCTGGAGACGAAGTTGCGCCTAATACAGGACATAGTCTTTGCAGTTACTTGCTATGCATCGGAAAGCTGACAATGATTAGGGATGATAGAAAGAGAATTGATGCCTTTGAGCTGTGGTGCTGGAGAAGCGTATTGAATATATCATAGACTGCTAGAAGAACAAACAAGTTCATCCTAGAGAGGGTGAGATCAGGCTGCTCTTGGAGGCACGAATTCTCTATCTGACATACATTGGACATGTTGAAGGAGGGACCAGTTCTTGGAGAGGGATGTCAAGCTTGGGATGGTAGAGGGACAGCGTAGGAGATGAAGACCCTCAATGAAATGGACTGATTCAGTGACTGGAGTAATGAGGATAGATGAGTCAAAGACAATAAGACTGGCATAAGATAGAGCAGAGATTAGGGCTGTTGTAAATAGGGTCACTATCCGACGGCACATAAAAACAACAAAATTTGTTTATAATTTGAAGATTTTTGATATTTGCATAATTCCTCAAACCATAATTAGAACAATGCTTAAGTGCAAGTTTTTATTTAAATTTTATGATGACATTTACTTTTTTATTTTTTAATTCCTTAATTTTATTTACCAGCATTTTATCTTAAAAGGTTTAATCAAGAAGAGCTTTTAGAGACTTTATTCTCTGAGTTCTTGCATGTTTGATTTTCATCTGCATTTATTCTGCATACTGTTTCTGCAAAATATTCTGGAATGTCAGAAGAGACCCTGAATATTGCACTAGAGCACTGAGAAGGCAAAGCAAAGGGAAGAAATCAAGAAGTTAAGGAGCTGAATAGATTTCAAAAGGCTGCTTGGGAAGACAATGCAAAATAATATAATGAAATGTGCAAAGAGCTGGAGTCAGAAAATCAAAAGGGCTGAACTTGCTTGGCATTTCTTAAGCTGAAAGAACTAAAGAATAAATTCAAGCCACAGTTGCAATGCTTAAGAATGCTACGGGCAGGGTATTGAAGGATTCCAGAAACAGTAATAGCAGATGGAAGGAGGATACAGAGTCATTGTATCAAAAAGAATTGGATGACACAGAAAAATTTCAAAAAAACATATGAGCAAGAGGCAATGGTGATGAAGGAAGAAGTGCAGGCTGCTCTGAAGGACTTGGCAAAAAAGAAATCCCGAGGAATTGATGGAATACCAAGTAATATATTTCAGCAAACAAGTGCTGTACTGCATGTGCTCACCAAGTTGTGCCAAGAAATCTGGAGGACAACTACTTGGTCAACTGACTGGAAAAGATCCATATTTATTCCCATTCAAAAAAAGGTGACCTGACAAAATGTGAAAATTATCAAACAATATCAGGAATATCACATACTAGCAAAATCCTGCTTAAAATTATCCAGAAAAGACTTGAACAGAACGTTGACAGAGAACTACCAGAAATAAAGGCTGGGTTTAGAAGAGGTCGTGGCACTAAGGACATTATTGTCAATGTCAGATGGATCTTGGCAGAGGGCAGAGAGTACCAGAAGAATGTCTACCCGTGTTTACCGTGTTTAATTGACTATGAAAAGGCATTTGACTGGGTGAATCACAATAAATTGTGGCTAATCTTGAGGAAAATGGGAATTTCAGAATACTTGATAGTGCTTATACAAAACCTATACTGGACCAAGAAGCAGTCCTCAGAACAGAGCAAGGAAACACGGCATAGTTCAAAATCAGTAAAGTGGTGTGTTAGACATGCATCCTGTCCCCATATCTTTTCAATTTGTATGCAGAACAGATGATTTGGGAGTCAGGCCTTTATAAGGAGGAGTGTGGTACCAGGATTGGAGGAAGACTCATTAACAACCTACGATATGCAGATGACACAACCTTGCTTGCTGAAACTGAAGAAGACCTGAAGCACTTGCTGCAAATGGTCAAGGACTGTAGTCTTCAATATGAATTGAAGCTCAACATCAAGAGGACAAAGATTCTCACCACTGGGCCAATAGGCAGCACCGTATTAGATGGAGAAGAGATTGAGGTTGTTAACAATTACGACTTGCTTGGATCCACAATCAACACTCTTAATCCCAGCAGTCAGGAAATCAAAAGATGAATTGCATTGGGAAAATCTGCTGTCATGGACCTTTCCTGAGTGCCAAAGAGCAACGATGTTAGCCTAGATACACAGGTGTGCCTAATCCTGTCAGGTTTCGGAGACTGTAAATTGTACCAGAAAGAGACTCCCTATCTTTACCCCTGCACAACCACAGGTGGATTTGAACCATCACTAATGTATGACATTTTGGTTAGCAGTACAAAGTGTTACGACTCCACCACCAGAGTTCTCAATTACTTGTTATGCTTCAGAGAGTTGGACAGCAACTAAGGATGTCAGAAGACAATTTTAGGCCTTCAAGTTGTGGTGCTGTAGAAGAGTCTTGAATAGACCATGGACTGCCAAGAAAACAAATAGGTCTGTCTTGGAGAGGGTGAAGCCAAGTGTTTCTTTGGAGGCTAGGATTTTGAAGCTCCGCCTCACATTGGGCACATGGCCAGGAAAGATCAGTCCTTGGAAAAGGACATTGCAGGAGAGGGAGACCCTGGATGAGATGGATTGATACAGTAACTGGGGCGATGTGGGTTGGTGTGTTGGAGTTAGTGAAACTGGCTCAGGACAGGGAAAGGTTCAGAGGTGCTGTACACAGGGTCACTATATATCGCAAGTGACTCAATGGCACATAACAACAATAACATACTATGATAGGTTTGGAAGCAGGAATGGCATCCACTTCCTAAATAACATGCTTCCAGAAACTCCATGAACTGTGATAAATGTTGATAGTTGTAGAGAGGCTTCAAGACTTGTGTTCAAAGAATTGCTATGAGTTGTGCTCGACTCAAAGGCAATCAACAACAACAATATTTTGAGGTCAGACTATCTTTCATTTAGAATATTTCCCTGAATAAATGGAGCAGTTCTTGGTTTATCAGTGATTTTCATACATTAAATTGAACCTATTTCCTTGTTGAATGTTCTAGAATTATTTTTCCTGAAATAAAAAGTGCTTGTCACTTAATTTTAGGGGCATTTTTTAGATTGTATATATAGGAGGGGGAAAATCTAATCTATTTTTTATTCTTTTTCAAACATGTTCTCTTGTGGTACAATTTACTGTTCTGTTTCCGAGTTATTTAGTGCTGATTTTATTTTGTCCTAAATTTATTTTCTGAGGTCTGCCATCTCCTTTTTGTCCTCCTCTCTTGCTTTATATCCTGTATTTGTGTTCTTGTTTAATGGTGGGAATTATTTCCAGTGTAATTGGATTATATTTTCTTTTAGATAGCCTTTTCTGTCTTCATACATGAATTGTGATACAGTTTCCATTTTGCCTGAATGTTTTTAGCATTATTATGCCATTTCATGCAATATAACAGGGTTCAGAGCTGAGTCACTATGAGTCACAAGTGACTTAAAGGCACTTAACAACAACAACATGTCATTTCTACTATATTTGAGGAAGTTCTGTCCCAAACTTTGTTTTATTTGATACGAGTTGCTGCATTCTTGACATCCTTAGAAATATAGATGAGATTTGGAGTTTTGTTCCTCCATGCCACAGTTTGAGGTTTGGATGATTTATTTCGTGTATACATTTTTTAAATGGAATGTATAAAGTTTGATATCATAGGCATTAGTGAGCCTATTATTATATATATGACATGAACTGGTATTGACCAATTTTAATCAGTCATGTCTCCTATGATGGATATGACATATTGAAGAGGAGCAATATTGCATTCATTGCTAAAAAGAATACCATCAGTGATAAGAAAATATCCAAACATATACAAAGATGACCTGTTAATAGAACTACAATTAAAATTTATGCCCCAGCCACTGAAATAATAATAATTAAGACTCCTAACAACTTCTGCCTCTGAAAATCCACTGGATGATCAACCAGGAGTTGGTTCCAATGCAGCGGTACGTAACAACCACCACCACCAAACTCTGCAGTTTGATCAAACTATGTCAAAATACATTAGTTATCCTGATGTTTGGAATGTGCTAGGTGGAAACAAAGAAGGATTGTCTTGTCACTACATGTAATCAAATCAAAACTGACTCATGACTGACCTTTGAGAAGGTCTTTCTCCCATGGAGCAGCTGGTGAAAATGACCCACTTGCCTTTGGCTTGGCAAGGCAGCTTTTTACTGCAGAACTACCAGAACTCCCTACGGAAGGATTTGTAGTTGGAAAATACAGCCTTGGAGATAGAAGATGGAGAACTCATGACAGAATTTTGCCAAGACTAGGGACTACTCATTTCAAGTGCCTTTTTTTTTCAACAGCATACATGATGACTGTTATACACATGGATCTCTCCACATGGAATGTACAGGAATGGTATCAAGTACATTTGTGCAAAAAGGCAATGATGTTGTTGTTATGTGTCATCAAGTCGCCTGCTACTCATAACGACCTCTGCTACTCTGCTTTCAGCCAAGACCCACCTAACATTAGCTACAATATTCCTAGTACCACGGCCTCTTCTAAACCCAGCCAGCATATCTGGCAGTTCTCAGTTGACATGTTGCTTCAGTCGTTTTTGGATAATTTCCAGCAGAATCTTGCTTACATGTGATATTAATGATATTGTTTGATAATTCCCATACTCTGTCGGGTCACCTTTCCTTGGAGTGGGAACAAATATTGATCTCTTGCAGTCAGTTGGCCAGGCAGCTATCCTCCAGATTTCTTGGCACAACTTGGTGAGCACATCCAGGGCAGCATCTGCTTGTTGAAATATGTTCCGATTAAATCGCACACAAGAACAACAGAGTAAGAATAGTTAACACATGGTGTTACTCTGAGCAAGAGTTGACTTGAGGACAATGAAAAGAAATTCAGTAAGCGTGGAGGAGTTGTATATGTTGGAGAGAGAAGTACTGAGAAGGAGAAAATTTGTTGGTGTATTAACACTATAGGGAAAAGATCTGAACAAAGTTGTTAGGAGTGAAAAAGAGAAGATAAATTAAAAACACATTCAGTACAAAAATCCCAGGGAAGTTAGGACCACATATCCCAGGCAACCCAGTCACATTATTCTTGTCTTCAGTACAGCAATTATTGATACTTATCTCATCTACATTCTATCTATAATAAGTTAATATCTTTTGTAATTTATGCAGTGTAATATAAATACTTATCGATTAACGTAGCAAAGCTTCTAAAGATTTAATCTATGTATTACAATTACATTAGTCATTATCATGATAAATGCAGAAAATTAAATTTATTCTTCTTAATTGCTTTGATGTATGGTGGCCTAGTGGCAAGCAGCAGCACTGCAGTGCTGAAGGTTTGTGGTTCAAGGCCACCAACTGCTGTGCAGGAGAAAGATGAGCAGTTGCCTCCTGTGTGATTAAAACCCTCTGTAGGGTCAGCTATGAGTTGGTTCCGACTCTATGGTATACAACGAGGACAAATTGGCTTAAGTGTAGTGGATCAGGCGTTAGATTGGAAACTGAAAGGTGGACAGTTTGAACCTACCAACTCCTGCAGGAAAAGGGTAAGAGAATCTGCTCCCCTGAAGATATATAATCTCAGAAGCTTGATGGAGTTTTGTTATGAGTTACTGATTTGACAGCACTGAGTTTAATACCTTAGTAGAAGTTCAAGTGCCACCTTGTGGTATTTTTAGGTGCTTACAGTTTGATAGTTTTTCCTTCCAGCATTTTCCTGTTTATAATGTTTTATTATCTCTTTCCCAAACAGACGCTTTGTCTTTTTAAAAGGTAAATTAGGGGTTTCCCCCCCTTTTTAATTTTTTTCATTATTTCAATATTTTTCATCTGTCAATTTTTTCATTTTTATTAAAACTTCTATGTTTCTTTTGTATTGATTGTTCTTGTATTCTGTAATGTCAGAGCTGACTCTTAGCTGACCCTCTAAGCAGGTTTTCAGAGGCAGTTAAGCACGAAAGGAGACTGCCCATCCTTCTCCCACAGAGCTCGTGGTGGTCTTGAACTGCAGTTATTAGAACATGACTCATAGCTACCCTGTGAAGAACAAATCTGAACCCTGCCCTATCCTGTGCCATCCTCATCACCTCTGACATACTTGAGCCAACTGCTGAAGTCATTGTGCCAATTCATCTGGTTGAGGGTCTTCCTCTCTTTCATTAACCTTTCCAAGCTGATGTGCCTCTCTAAGGAACATCCTCTCCTAGTCACCATGCTCAAAGTATGTGAGATGAAGCTTTGTCATCTTTTCCTCCAAGGAGCACTCTGGCTACCTTTTCCTTTAAGTCAAATTTTTGTTTTATATTAATTTTGGATTGTATCTCTATAAATCTATACTCTATGTCATTGTTGTTGTCAAGTGCCATCGAGTCGCAGGCAACTCATAGAGACCCTCTGAACGAAGGTCCTCAACATTTGTGTGACTTTCATCCTTTCTCCAGATTTATAGGGTTTCTGGAGGCAAGTTATTACAGAAGTGGATGCCACTCCTGCTTCCAAGCTTATTTTAATCGAGGAGCTCCACCAAACACTGTCCACCATGGGTAACCATTAACACATTTGACACATCAGTGTCATAGTGTTCAGCTTCACAGCAACCACAAGTTACCTCTGTACGGCAAGTGGACACACCAGGGCTATATGACCCAGAGGAATGTTTGACCAAAAACAAGGAAAAACAGGCCTGAGGGCTGAGAATTAGAGTCACCGTACCTTTGGCTTGGTAGCATTGCTTTCTGTCCACTGGGCCAACTGATCACTCTCTATGTTGATGTTATTGTTTTTAAGTGCCGTTGAGTCGTAGGTGACTCATAGCGACCCTATGAAGGGAAGTCCTCAACACGTGTGCGACTTTCATCCTATATACTTAGTTTAAAAATGTTAAATTGTTTTTAATATCTATATATATTTCATGTAGTGTGATACTAGTTAATCTTATAGTATTTAACTTTAAGGCCAAAGTATAAAGTAATGCATTTCAAACACAGCAGTGATCTGGCAAATTAGAATGTAGGTTTGCTACCACCTCCTGGAAAATCTCTCTTGATACTTCTGAGTTGTTCTTAATGCCGTTAGCCAAAGGTGGGTTTGTTGTTCATCCCCAATGCATGGTAAACCTAATGCTGTTCCCTCCTGTCCTCCATATTATTTAGGTATCTGGTAAATAAATCTTAGAGCAAAATGTTTTCATAGGCTAGGAACCAATAGGACAGAAGATAGGAAATTAGAACTTTATGATTTTTATTTTCAAACCAAATATTTCACATTATTGTTGTTGTCATTGAGGATCTTCTCCTGTGCTGTTCCTCCACTCTCCCAAGCATGACATCCCTCTCCAAGAACTGATCACGCCTTGCAACAAGTCCAAAGTATGTCAGAGGAAGCTTCAGAATCCTTGACTCCAAGGAGCAGTGTGGCTTCAACCTCTCTAGGATGAACTTGTTTATTTTCCTAGCAGTCTATGATATATTCAATACTTTTCTCCAGCACCACAACCCAAAGCCATCAGCTCTCCTTCTATCATCCCTAGTCATTGTCCAGCTCTCTGGTGCATGGCAAGTAATTGCAAAGACCATGGCCTATATCAGGCACAGCTTAGTCTCCAGGCTGACATCTTTGCTCTTCAGTACTTTAGAGAAGTCTCTAACAGCAGTCTTTCCCAATGCAATTTATCTTTTAACTTCCTGGCTGCTGGTACCACGAGTGTTGATTATAGAGACAAGCAAACTGAAGCTGTGAACAATCTCAAACTCTTCACCATCCACACTGATGCTGCCAATTGGTCCAGTGGTGAGAATCTTTGTTTTCTTAATGTGGAGCTTCAATCCACATTGATGGCTCCAATCCCTGACCCTCTGCAGCAAGCACTTCAGATTCTCCTCAGTTTCAGCAAGCAGGGTTGTGTCATCTGCATAATGCAGATTTTTGATGAGTCTTCCTCAAATCCTGATGCCACATTTCTCCTCATACAGCCCAGTGTCCCGTATGATCTGTTCCGCATATAGATTGAAAAGACGGTTTCACGTTAAGATGCAAATTATTGGCACATCATTAAAAAAATATATGGATGTGTAACCAACTGTAGTTACACTCAGTTGGTAGTGATGAAATTGTCTTTTAATTTCATCAAATAAATAATGCTGGAATATTTTTTAGAACTCAACAGTGATATATTGACTTTAATAAAAGGAAGAAAGTGGCTAAGACTGAAAAACATAAATTATTTTATCATGTATTTGCCATAGTTCTTTCCATTTTCCATCTTTATTATTTACTTCATGTCCTTTATTAGAGTATGAGAGGATAATTTTAATTTAGACATTGAGTTATGCTCAAAGCTTCCAAAAAGAAAACAAAGATAATGAATTTAATCACATAAATAATATGCAATGCATCTGAATAAGATATGTGTAAGTAGGATAATATGGACATAAATAAATTAAGATATTGTGAAAACAAAAATTAATAATAATTTTTTAAAAATTTTAAAAAGATATTGTGAAAATCAGATACTAAAATGTAGACTTAAAGCATTTACTGATGAAGATCAAAGATTATAACCTTCAGTAGATATTACGACTTGACAGAAAACAAAAAACTTTTGAGTGGGTTGGTAAAGCAATTGCATATTATATGGGGCAAAGCTTGAAATCTTAAGGATTTCATTCTACTTGGATGCACAATCAAGATTTAGGGAAGAAGTAGTCAAGAGATCAAAAGAAACATGCAGTGGAAATATTTGCCTCAAAAGATTCCTATATATTGTTCAAAAGCAAAGATCTATTTTGAGGACTCGAGAGTCAGACCCATGCTAATTATATGTAGGTATTGCATCATATATATGTAAAAACTGGATAATGAACACAGACAACCAAAGAAGAAGTCATGTCTTTGGATTATGATATGGATGAAGAATATTGACTATTACCATGGTTTGTTGTCAGAAGAATGAGCAGATCTATCCTTGGAAGAAATCCAGCCACAATGCCCTTAGAATCAAGGATGGTAAGACTTCATCTCACATACTTTGGACATGCTATTAGAGGGATCTGATCCTTGGAGAACTAGGCCATATTTGGTAAAGTGTAGAGTGAGATTGTTAACAAGATGGATTGAGACAGTGGTTTGTGATTGGGAGGATGGCACAGTACTGTACAGTGTTGGGATCTTTTTCTATTATATATCACATTGTTATTGGAACCAATTCAGTGGCACTTAGCACATCTCTCTCTCTCTGTATCACACAAACACACCCCTCCCTAGGACAAGAAACACTGGTGGTGCAGTGTTTAAAAGTGATCCGCTCCTAATGGGAAAGATAGCTGCTCTATCCTATGAGCAACTCTGAAGCTTTAAGAGCGATTGCTATTGTTGTTGCTGGTAGGTGTCGTCAAGTTAGATCTGACCCCTGTGTCCAACAGAAGACACAAACTCTATGTATGTTAGAATGAAAGACTGTCCAATATTCACTATCTTCTTTTTTTTAATATTATTTATTCGTCTAATCTTTAAATGGACATCTTTGTTCTTTAGCATTTTAAAGAGGTTATTTAAAATTTATTTAATTGTTTTTCTTTTATATTGGTTTGCATGCAAAATTCATACACATTGTGCTTTGTTTACATTGTGTTTCATACGTTCCTTAAAAAGTCCTTGATTACAGACTTGTCCAATCCAATACATTACTTGAATTCTTTTTTGTTTGTTTGTTTATTATTATTATTATTATTTATTATTTAAATGTTTTTATTGGTTTAATATAATTACATTAGGTTTCATTCATTTACATTGTGTTTTGTACAATCTTTTATTTACATTGTTTAGGCAAACATTCAGATGGTCAACAGACACATGAAGAAATGCTCAAAACCACTGGCAATAAGAGAGATACAAATCAAAACCACAATGGCATATCATCTCATCCCAGCAGCAGTGGCAACGTTTAGTAGGGCAACAGGCAATAAATACTGGAGAGACTGTGGGGAGATGGGAACTCTCATACACTGCTGGTGGGATTTTAAAATGGTACAACCATTCTGGAAGGCAGTTTGGCATTTTCTCAAAAAGTTGAACATAGAAACCCCATATTTTACTATCTTCTTAACCTCTGTTGTGTTTAAACTCATTGTTGCAGCCACTGTTCCAATCCATCTCAATGAGGGTCTTTCTCTTTTTCAGAGAGACTCTCTATTTTCTTTACCGAGCATGATATTTTCTCCAAGGACTTGTCCCTCCTGATCATTTACCCAAAATATGTGAGATGAAGTCGTACAATCCTCACTCCTAAAGTGTTCTAGCTACACTTTACAAGACAAATTTGTTCTCTTGTCATCTTTTTGGATCATTACTTCTCTATCAGTTTGTCATTATGTGCTGGCTTATGAATTGCTGTGATGCTGGAAACAGTGCCACTGATATTTCAAATACTAGCAGGTCGCTCACAGGAGCTCCTGACTAAGGCAGACTAGGGTGCAATCTTGTTCATCTACTTTAGAAATAATTGTTGTTGTTTGTTGTTAAGTGCTGTCGAGTCACAGGTGACTCATAGCGACACTTGGGTGCCTTTCATCCTCTCTCCAATTTCATAGGGTTTCTGGAGGCAAGCTATTATGCAAGTGGATGCCACTCCTCCTTCCAAGCTTCTTTTAATCGGGGAGCTCCACCTAGCTCTCTGTCCACATTGGGTAGCCAGCCACTAACGCATTTGACACATCCGTGTCACAGTGTTCAGCCTCACAGCAACCACAAGTGACCGCGGGATGGCAACTTGTACACCAGGGTTATACAACCTAGAGGAATGTCTGAACAAAAACTATGAAAGACTGGCCGGAGGGCCACAAACTAAAAGTCACCCACTTTTGTCTTGGTCACATCGTTTTCTCTTCACTGGTCCAGCTGACCTCTCTCTCTCTCTCTCTCTCTCTCTCTCTCTCTCTCTTTTGATGTTATTGTTGTTAAGTGCCATCAAGTTGCAGGCGACTCATAGCGAGGTTATTGAAAACGTATGAATAGCAGAGAAACATTGTCTGTCAGTGTGCCAGAAGATGATGGAAGTCACTCAAAATGTTAAAATGAAGTCTGTCTTAATGCTGTGGAAGGAGTAAAGTGTTTAGTGAACCTAGAACATTTATTTGCCAACAAGGCATGTCTCAAAATGAGGATAAACTGCAGACTTTCATTAAAATACATATGTGGTATATATGAAGTATGTATCTAGGAAATTATCCAAAAGAAACTGGAATGCATAAAGACCAATAGTCTAGGCATTAATAAGCTGGAATTTTCTCTTCTTTCTTTTTTTCTCTTCCATTGAGTCAGAACTGACTTATATAGGAGCCTCCACTGGGTCTCTGAGGCTGTAAATTGCCTAGGAAGGGATTGTCCATCTTTCTCTCAAAGAACTACTGGAAGATTCAGATAGCCCAAGAGGCATGAGCTTTGGGTTAGCAGCATAGATCTTTTTGATTAGATCACCAGAGCTCCCGGAGAGTGACGGGCATTGAGCGTTCTGAATTGGGCAATCATATGCAAGAAATGACAAGCTGAAGTTCAATGATGTTGACTTCATTGTCAAAAAGACATTTCAAAATCAGTGATAGAATAAATGTCATCTACATACAAGGAAGACCTGCCAATCTTCAATATTTATTTACACACCAACAGTGAAATAAAAAATGAAGAAATTGAGGTTTTCTACCAGCTTCTGTAGTCTAGAATTGCTCACACATGTGATCAAAACAAATGAATAATAATTGGTAATTGAATGCAAGAGTTAGAAACAAAGAAAATGGCCAGTAGATAGAAATATGGCTTTAAGGACAGAAATGAGCATGGGGGTCACATGATAGAATTTTGTACGGCTGATTACTCATTGCAAACACCTTTTTAAAAGAACATAAATGGCAGCTATATGTTAGAACCTCACCAGATGAAATACACAACAATCAAGTTGACTAATTTGTGGAAAGAGATAATGGAGATGCTCACATGCCTTTTAAAAATTCAAATTCATTCATAGTCTTTGTAGAACAAAGATAAAGTCAGAGGAAAAGGGAATTTGTACACAGTTTTGCAAACGTCAAAAAGTGAACCAGTAGCCCCAGGTATTCCATAACCAAACCAGCGTGCTCATTGCCAAGTTCATGGTATCAGAAGAAAACTCAAACTCATGCTGTTTGTTAGCACTGAGTGTGCTAAGAGTAAAAAAAATTCTTAACCAGTAGATTTAGAGGGGACTAGCCAAGACAGATTATATTCATGCTTTCTCTATGTTAGGTGAAGCCAAACACTTAGCATATTAATGAAGTTATAAAGTAGTTATTGATTGCTAAAAATTAACCCCCATAGACTTACTTCACAATTTCAAATAAATGTAATAGTCTCCTCTAATTGTAGATTGGAAGCAGGAGTGGCATCCACTTCCTAAATCACATGCCTGTGGAAACTCTATGAACTTTGAAAAACAATGATAGTTCTAGAAAGGCTTCAGGTCTTTTGTTCATAGGGTCACCATGAGTCTTGCTC
>NW_006399789.1:14050423-14061665 GCF_000299155.1 Elephantulus edwardii
GAAAAAAAAAAGAGATTTCATTTAGCCAGGTGTTAATTAGCTTCTGCTGAATCTAACTCAAAATGTGTGTCAGTGTATTTAAAATTGGCACCAAAAAAAAAAATGTGTGTCAGGGTAGGTCTGTGCCCCGTAGGCTTGTCAGTGCTGACTTTGTAGAAGGACATCACCAGGCTTGTCTTCCAAGGTGCCTCTGGTCAGACTACCTGCCAACCTCTCTTTGAGCAGCTGAATGTATTCATTTTTATTCACCACTCAGAGACTCTGAGTACTGCTGGTTGTTTTGGTATTATTACTATCTACCACTCGTGTACCAGTATGATGGTTGGTAGTCAGCTAGTTGGATATTGGATGCTATACGATTGGTATTTCAAACACCAGCAGAATCAATCATGGTAGATTGGCTTCAGCCCAGCTTCCAGACTAATATAAAAACTGGCCTGGAAGAACATAATAGCTGAACGTTGCCTGATAAAGTGTCAAAAGATGAGTCCCTCAGGCTGGGAGACATTAGGAACCTGTCCCTGGCAAAGGGCATTGTGCATGATAAAGTTGTTGTTGTTATGTGCCATTGAGTCGACTATGACTCATAGGAACCCTGTGAACAATGGCTCTGAACTTTGCCCTATCCTGAGCTGACCTCACCATCTCTGACACACCTGACCCCATTGCCACAGTCACTGTGTCAATCCATCTTATTCAGAATCTCCTGTGCTGATTATCTACCTTTCCAAGCATCATGTCCCTCTCCAAAGACTGTCAGCTCCTAACAACATGCCCAGAGTATGTGGGACGAAGTTTTGAAATCCTTGATTGCAATAAGCAACCTGGTTTCACCTTCTCCAGGACAGATCTGTTTGTTCTCTTGGCAGATTGCATATGATGTGCAATCCTCATCTCCAGTACCACAACTCATAGGCATAGATTCTTCTTCTGTCAGCCTTATTCATTGACCAGCTCTCAGATACATAACAAGTGATTGAGAAGACATGGCCTGGATCAGGCATGTCTTAGTCCCTAGACTAACATCATTGCATCAGGCTTAGTCTCACATACTTTGGGCATGCTGCTAGGAGAGGCTATTCCTTTGAGAGGGGCATCATGCTTGGAGAGGTGGAGAGTCGACAAAAGAGAGAAAGACCCTCAACTGGATAGATTGACACAGTGCCTGCAGCAATGGGCTCAAGTGTGTTAGAGATGATGACGGTGGCACAGGAGAGGATAGGGTTCAGCTCTGTTGTTCATAGGATTGCTATGAGACACACTTGACTTGATGGCACCTAAGAGCAACAACAATTTATTTAAGTGCCCAGAGAGTTGTGATAGTGGCTCTGTGGCCAGAATGATCAAACTAACAGCAAATTAATGTTAAATGAGATTCTATGGTTGGGCATTGTGATTGATGTAACTGTCCTGACTAAATTTTACCTGTGGATAACATCAAAATGGCAAATACATTCTCTGTATTGATATAAAAATCATTGTAAAAATTTAAAAGTATACCACATTGTAATAAATTGAGATATTTTTCAATTTCTGATTTATCTAATGGTGATGATAAGCAATATACAGTTAGATTTTTATATATTTTAATAGATACTAAAATACTCTTACCAAATATCAGAATTGCAAAGACTCCTTTATTTAAATTCAACAGATTGGAAATTACATGCAAATATAACTAGGTGATGTCATCCAAATCACTTGACACATAAAATTAAATACTGCAAGTGCATATCTGCTTCCTAAACTAGAAATGTAATTTTTTCCAAGACTTCTTAATTGATACTTTTAGGAATTGCTAAATTGCTCTGTATTGCATTATTTGTATGTATAAAATTGATCAAATATGGGTGCTATTTAAGGATGCTGAAAAGCAAAGAAAATATGCTTTTGCTATGAATATAAATGTGACTAACTGTGGTTGTGTGTTTTAAATTCAGGACCTGGCCTTTCATTATCAAAAGCCCTAAGCAATATAAAAACCTTTCTTTCATGGATGCGATGAACAAGTTTAAATGGACTAAAAAGGAAGGTGTCTCCTTCAATAAGCTTGTCCTGGGCCTGCCTGTGAACGTGAGATGTTCCAAGACGGACAATGCGGAGTGGTCGGTGAGCCCTGCATGCTCTAATCTGAAAATCAAGATACCCTATGTTCTCCTCTCAGATCCACAACAGGAAAATCCAGGGAGCAGAGACATAGTCATAAAGCTTATTGGTTATTGTTTGCTCTGCTCCATACTTGGTCACTGATTGCTTGGGTTGAATAAAAATTTCTGATTCCCCTCCTTGTAAAAAGGAAAACTTACTTGAAAACCAGTGTTATGGCAAGGCTTGGCAATCGGTTCTCATAAAGATTAAAAAAAGAACCAACCAAAACCAGAAAACCCCAAAACCCTCAACCTCACTGCTGGTGAGTCAGTTCTGAATCATGGTGACCCTCACGGGAGAAAGACGCGAGTAGAATGACCATCTTTTTCCCATGGAGCTGCTGCTGGATTCAGACCACCTGATAAATGTGGCCTTGAGGTAAGCAGTGCAGCTCACTGTGGGTGATGCTACCAGAGTCCTGTCAGACAGTTCCTCTCTATCCCATAGGCAAACTCGGCCAGAGCTCATCTCCTCAGTCACTCACTGTTATTGTCTCCTTACTGTTCAGATTCAAGGAATGACGGCCTTACCTCCAGAGATAGATAGACCCTACAAAGCAGAGCCGCTGGTGTGCCGAACGCCTGCATCTTCCTCTTCTCTGCACAGAAATGTCTGCTTCCAGGTGTTGGTGTGGACCTTGGTGCTCTGGTGCTCGGTGGTCGGCTGAGCAGCCAACACTGTGGTCCTGACTCACACGTGCGTGGTGATGGCGTTGCCTGTGGTCTCGAACTAACATTTAAAGTGCAGTTTAAAGACTGTCCCCTTGGGGCATGCAGAGTGTGGGGACTTTTCTTTCCCGCCATCTGCCCCCTCCACCTTTCCCTGTCCTGTCAACACCACAGGTGGGTCAGCTCAGCTCCTCTTCCTTCCCTCAGAAGTAGCTAATGAATGTCCACAAAACAAGACCAACCTGACTTAGTATACCATTCTAAAAATCAGAACCAGGCCGCGTGGAAGTAAAAGAATTCTTTATTGCCTTTATCTCCCATTTTATGTAAGTCCATTTATTCCTTTTATATTCATAACAGACTTTTACAACTGAAATTACTTGTACAAATTAATAACACTATCACTTATTGAATCCTTAAGGTGTTGCTTTGCTCATCTGTTGATGGTTAGTGTTGTCTGGTAGGTTTCAACTCATAACTACCCTTTTGGACAGAGTAGGCCCACCCCGTCTAGGCTTCTGGCTATAATCCTTGTAAAAGCTGATTACCCTGTTTACCTGCAGACCTACTGGGTGGGTTCCAGCTACCAGCCTTTTAGTTAGTGCTCAACTATTTGGATGTTCAGGGCCCAACATTCCATTTCACTTAAATGTTTATTGTTGCTATTTTATTTTTCTGGTTTGACCTGACATCTACATCCCCTTGAAAAAATACTTTTGTCTTAAAAATATTGAAAGGAAAGACTCTTCATTCTACTTTCCTCTTCTTAATTCTTGCTTTTTGGAGTGAGATTTCCCAATTGTAACAAGAGTTCATCAGAATCTTTCAGTGGTACCAAAATCTATCTTTCTCTGCACCTCAACTGGTGGATCCTTTATCTCAATGCTGCTTTTAAAAAAATTTTACATTAATTTTTTTTAATTGGTTTGCTTACGAAGTTCATATACATTGTGCTTCACGCTATTCTTTATTCACATTGTGTTTCATACACTCATTCTCATACATTATGTTTATAAAATCAATCACTAAGGCTGCCCTCAGCGCTCATATATCTCAAAGGACTGTCTCTTTGCTGCTCAGCATTGCTCAGGTGAGCAAGCTTATTTCTTAAAAAGAAAAAGGTTATGGGAAACATTTGAAGGACATGGGATTTGCATGTGTATTGAAGAGGAAACACAGCTGACTGCACTGTTGGTGTGAGAAACCCTTTATCTGGTTCCAGGGCAAAGGTCAGATGTTCACCAACACAGAAGAGAGTGGGGTTGGTGTGGTCTCATTGACTCTGGTGGGTTTCACATGCTGCATACTGGCTCAATTTGAGTTGTGGTTGTTGTTGTAGATGTATTTTTTTATATTAGTTTATAATCTGACTTTTGTAATAAATTTACCACCAATTAGCAATCCCTCCCTTTCCTTGTTTTCTTTATATAACTCTGCTAAACTTGGTTTTGTGCCCTTTACTTCTTAAGACAAAATAAAATTGAATCATTAAACAAAGTTAATTGATATTGGTGTGATATCTGTACATTCCTTGAGAGAAATGTATTATTCAGGTACTGATACTGCCAGAAAAATCAAGTATGTTGCATTTTCCATCTTATTTTTAAGCCTCTTTCCCCTGTAAACAATGTCTTCAACAAAACCATATCATCTCTTCAATAAATATTATGTTTGGAATACTTCCTTGATTCTTAGAATTTGTCTGTTTGATGAAATGTTTGCAATATTTATGAGTTATATTTCATAGTTGACTTTAATGCTTTTCTTTCATAAATGCTGTATCCACTTCAATGATTTTTCCATCCAAATATTTGTGTGAGACATCTCATATTCCCTAACACTCACACTCTGAAATTCCCTGTTTATTTTTACTTCAGAATTTCTGAATTGGCAGTGTCAAGGTCAAGGGCTGTCCGTTGGGTATGATGTCACATCTTATTTGTTTTCATCGAACTTGTTATGGAAGTTCAGAATTTGTGACCTGGAAAAGAATGAAGATGGTGGAAGTTTGCCCTTGTGGGATCAGAGGAACATGTTTTTCCGGTGGAGGTTAGAGAACAAAATTGACATTCTTCTGCTCTTAGTAATTTTCATGAATATAAATGTATTTGGGAAATTTACTTCTCATTTGAAATTAAGATAGATCACCTGTGAAAAATTCTGAAGCATTGTGGTTGTACTCTAAACTTTTTTAAGTATTGGGCAGACTTTTCTGCACAGCCCTTTTATTTTAGAGACTTCTGCCTCAGGCTCATTTCATATCACCTGTTTCTTAGACTATTGGGAAGACCTGAAAGTAAAGTGAAGTTGGAGGGGATCATGTTTAATCCTTGTCTTCAGGGCCATGATGGAAGAGACACAAGACAAAGACACGTTTGTCAAAGCCATGTTGAGGTAATTGGGGAGGTAATTTACTCTGAAGATTCTTCACAGTGGTAAAAATACCTCCTCATTTCACAGAGAGGTGTTGATCAATTAACGTAACAGCAGTAAAGTGTAAAAATGCAAGAGGAATTCAGTGCTCAGATGGCAGGGAACATTCTAGGTGACTCGGTTAGCATCTCAAAAAGACATACTCCTAGGCAGTGCCTATGAGGACACTTGGCTTAAATCAGAACAATTAATGGATTCCAGGTGAGTGAAGAAGGCAGTGAAAGCAATCCGAGGAGAAGGAAGGACAGAAATGCAGGTCCTTAGCCCTGGTCTTAGGAAATAGATTTTACAGACCTAGGTATATTTGAGAAACTGAAGGGAGTCTTGGCTGGGGCACAGAATTTGCAGGAAGAATGTTGTGAATAATTTAACTTTACTAGAGTGGGTGGTCCAGTACTTGTTTCTTTATTTTTTATTGGTTTCATACAATAATTAATTTACATTGTGTTTCATTCATATGCATTGTGTTTTACATGATCTGTTTCATTTATATTGTGTTTCACACAATGACATTGTCTTTTATATAACTCATTACCATTGGTCTATGCCTATTACTTCATCTTTTGAAGTTCCTTCACCCACCCTCTAATCTATCCACTGAAATCTACTATCTTAATGATTTTCAACCTTTCCCTTTTTCTGTCCTTTTCCCTCTTTCTCCTTGCATTTTTTTGGACATTTATACACATCTTACTAGTTATCCTTCTGTTTTTACAATAATGATCTTATGCAGTATTTGTCCTGAAGAAATGGAGTTAGTTCACATAGCATCTCTAGACCCTCCCACATTGTTGTCAAGTCAACTGCTACTCATAGTGACTCTATGCACACAGTATCTCTGAAACCTGCCCTGTCCTGAGCCAATCTCCCTGTCTCCAACACACCTACCTTCATTACCCCAGTCACTGTATCAATCCATCTCATCCAGTATCTTCCTTTCTTATGCTGTCCCTCCACCCTCCCAAGCATGATGACCTTCTCCAAGGACTAGCCCCAAAATATGTAAAAAAGAGCTTCGGAGGGGGGGGGAAGACAGATTCAAAATAAGCCTCCACAGAGCAACTTAAGTTTTCCCCTCTCCAGGACAGATCAGCTTGTTCTCTTGGCAGTCCATGATATGGTCAATACTCTCCTTCAGCACTGAAACTCAAAGGCATCAAGTCTTCTACTGTCATCCTTAGTCATTGTCCAGCTCTCTGATGCATAACAAGTAATTGTGAAGACCATGGCCTGGATCAGGTGCACATCTCGCCTCTTGAGCAATGGCATCCCATGTCATATAACACATTACAAAATTGTTATTCCTTAGTGCTACATAGTATTCTATCTTGTGAATGTCCCACAATTTCTCAATCCATTAGTTTGCTAATGGACATTTGGCCTGTTTCCATTTTCTTGCTATTATAAATAATGCTGCTATGAACATAACTTAATCCAATCCTTTCTCCTTTGTTTATCAGTTTCTCTGATTTTTTGAGAATTTGACTATGATATGTATTGATGTTATTCTTTTGGGGTCTAGAGTATTTTATGTTTGTTGAGTTTCTTAAATGTGGGTTTTCTAATTTTTCATGATACCTGGGATGTTTTTCCTAGTATCTCTTCCACAATTTTCTCAGTGATTTTCCTTTCCCTTTTGCTCTGACATTCCTATTACAGGAATGTTGTTATGTTTGATGCTATCCCACAGGAACCCATTTTTTTCGTTCTTTTCCATTAATTTATCTCTGTTCTTTCTACTAGTACATTCCCATTGAACTTGTTCTTTTCTAGCTCCATGACTCTCCGACCTCTTCTATTCGGCTTTTTATCTCTCCAGCTTGTTGGGCTGTATTCTTTGATCTTTTGCAGTAAGTGTTTCAAGTCCTCCTCACTTTCAGCAAACAAGGTTGTGCCATCTGCATAGCACAGGTTATTGATGATTCTTCCTCCAATCTTGATGCCACATTTTTCTTCATAGAGTCCAGTGACTGCTGCAATGGGCTCTAGTGTGTCAGGAAGTGTGAGGATGGCATAGGGTAGGACAGGGTTCAGATACAGGTCATATTCAACTACATAGCACCTAACAGCAACATCAATAGTGGGTGGGGAATTCTGACATTTACACTTTGATATTCTGGGTTGAATTTTCATAGTTTTTTATTATTTCCAGTTGGAAATGCTACATTGGTGTGCCCTCTCTGTCTTGTGCTGATTTTTTAAATTATTGTAGCTCTTTATTTATGATTTCGATTATTACATCATTTGTGACTTCTTCAGTAGCTGTTTATATAACTTCACATCAGTGTATTTCTTTTGCCTCCAGTCTGGGGTGTTTGTTTGTTCTGCAATCTGATTTGCTGTATTAGAAAAAGGCTTGATTTATTTTGTTTTAAGTAATGTTTGATGCTCTCTGCTGTTTTCTTGACATTGTGGGCAGTTCTTCTTGGTATGTGTGAGGCAGTTTCTGTTGTACTATAATTAATCTGCAATGATTAGTATTTGCTGTAAGTTCTATTCATAACTCCATTGTATTATCAAGCACAAAGCAGATCTGAAAGACAGCAGGTGCAAGTTAAAGAGCCTAGTGGAGGCTCCAAACTTGTGATTAATATCCTGAATGAGTTCTTTAAGGAAAACAGCTACTTAGTCAACTGACTGGAAGAGATCTATATTTATGCCCATTCCAAAGAAAAAAATGATCCATTAGAATGATGCTAGAAATGTAAACCACACTTTAAAATGGACTTGAAATAGGATATATCATTGCTAACTTCAGATCTGGGATTAAAGCAAAGAATATCAGAAAACGATTTTCTAGGGCTATGCAAAGGCATTCAACTACGATCATAGCTAATTATGAAAATATTGTGAAGACTGGGGATTCTTGAACACTTAACTGTGTTCATGAAGGACCTGTATTATGACAAAGAGGCATTATCCTAACAGAACAAGGAGATACTCTGTTGTTTAAAGTCAGTCAATGTGTATGTCAGAATTGTATCCTTTCATCATCCCTGTTCTATATGTCAATAAATCTCATTGAGGATCTTCCTGTCTTTTCCTGATCCTCCACCTGTTGCATTCTCATTCACAGCCTCCACCCGTCTCTATCCAGGGACTAGTCCCTCCTGACATGCCCAAAGTATAGGAGATGAAATGTCTCCCCTTCCCCCAAGACAGATTTGTTTGTCTTAGACAAAAGCTCCAGCATAACAGAGATCTTGAGGACAGGCCAATATTCCAATCTGTTGTTCACGTGATCACTATGACTTGGAGACAGCTCAGTGCCACCTAACAACAACATACAATCTGTATGCTAATCAAATAACCAGAGAACAAAGACTATCTATCTGAAGAAGAACTGAAACAAGATTAGATGAAGACTCACTAACAGCCTGTCACATATAGGTGGTATAACGTAAAGACTGCATCCTTCAAAATGGGTTACACTTCCAAATAAAATGAACATCTTCACAACTAGACAAATAAGCAACTTCATGGCAAATAGAGAAAAGATTGAAGTTATCAAGGATTTCAATTTACTTTGATCCACAATCATTCCTCATGAAAGCAGCAGTCAAGAGACCAAACAACATATTGTTCTTATGTGCTGTCAAGTCACCTGTGACTCATAGCAACACTATGTACAATAGTTCTGAATCTTGCTCTATCATGAGCCAACCTTACTTTCTGTAACACACCCACCCCCTAGCCACTAAGTCAGTCCATCTCATCAAGGGTCTTCCCCTCCTGTGCTGACCCTCCACCCTCCCAAACATAATGCCCCTCTCCAAGGACTGGTCCCTCCTTGCAATATGCCCAAAGTATATCAAATGGTACTTCAGAGTCCTTATCTCCAAGGAACAGGCTGGTTTCACCCTCCCAATGACATATTTATTTGTTCTCCTTGCAGCCCATGTTATAGTCAATGTTCTTCTCCAGCACCACAGCTCAAAGACGTCAATTCTCCTTTTGTCATCCCTAGTTATTGTCCAGCTTTCTGATGCATAGCAAGTCATTGCAGAGACCATGGCCTAGATCAGGCAGTCCTTAGTCTCCAGACTGACATTGTTGCTCTTTGGTACTCTGGAGATGTTCCTGACAGCTGAATTTCCCAATGAAATTTGTCTTTTGATTTCCTGGCTTCTGATACCCAGAGTGCTGATTGTGGAGCCAAATGACACATTGCAATGGGCAAATCTGTTATAAAAATTCCTCTTGACGTGACACAAAGCAAAGATGGCATTTTGAAAACTGAGAATGCTTGACCCAAACCATAATATTTTCACTAGCTCATATGAATACAAAAGCTAGACTGTGAATGAAGAACACTGAAGAAGTATTAAGATGGTGGTTGTGTGCCATCGAGTACACCACAGTTGACTCTCCAGATCTTTTTCAGAGGCAGGTAATCAGGTCCAAGGCGACTGCTCATCCTTCTTCCCTATGAGTTGGTGGTGGATTGGAACTGTGTTCCTTTAGGATTGCAGAGCAGATGGTGAATATTAATCCTACAGTGGACTGTCAAAAAGAATGAACACATCTATCTTGTAGGAAATACAACCATAATATTCCTTAGAAGTAAGGATAATGATCCTCTATGTCTATGTTATATACTTTAGACGTGTTAATCTGGTGAGTTTAGGCCCTAAAGAAAGATGCTGGCCAAGTGTGTGTGGGGGTGGGTGGGGGTGGGGGAAGCTCAAGTCCTTAAAGAAGATAAATTGACACAGTGGCTGTTAACACTGGACTCTAACATAGCAATCAGTATGAGTATGAATCAGACAGTATTTCATTTTCTAGTTTGTAGGATTTCTGCGAGTACATTGGGGACCTCTTGTGGTATATTCCATAGCAAGTTGTGCTTGTAACTCAAAGACTGTGCATTCTGGTGGTTCAAATCCACCAATGGGATCCTTGGGAAAAAGATGCAAAGTTTCCTCCTATTAAGATTTGCAGACTTGAAGCCAAATTGAAGGTCTCTATGAGTTGGTATCAAGTCAGTAGGACCTCACGTGCTCATAACTACATGGTGTGGCAGAGCCAGAAATACTGCAAGTTTGAGAGTTTTAAGATATAGCAAATGTTACTAGTGAGAAAATTACCCTATTTTTAATCTTTACAATTTTCTTAATAGAAGTACTGATTATTAATCTACAGTTTTGGAAAAGAAATTGACAAGGAGCCCATTGGGGTCTCATAGTTATAAATTGGCGCCATCTTGTGGAACTGATGAAAAATGACACGACGTTCTGACAAGTACATTTGCTTTTGCGCCTTTGGAACGCTTAGCTCTTTTTATGATTTTTGTGTTTTCTTTTCACCAGAGTGAGGAAGGCACAAACGGGGACTCTTTTTTTCAGCTGTTGGAACTTTCTGGGTGCTTGTGTCTGAAAGAAGCGCAAACCTTACCTTCTATTTGAGAGTTAGAAAGCTCAGTGCCCTCTTGTGGTAAATCTGTCCTATTGCAAAGAGAGCGGTAAACTAATCGAAGGAATTCCCAGTAAAGAGAATGATCTCTACAACTGATAAGTGATAGTTTAGTGGTTTGACTCTACTGGTCGCTCAGTGGGAGACAGATAGGCAAACTCTTCCTGTTGGAAACTTGATGGAGGGTCACTATGGTTTGGAATCAATTCTATGGCAATAGGCTTGAGGTTTCACATACTTACCACATATTTAACCCTAGTGTTGCAGTGGTTAAGTGTTTGGCTTCTAACTGAAAGGTTAGCTGTTCAAATACCAACACTTCCCCGAAAAGAGATGGGCAAAACAGCTTCTGCAAAGATTCCAACCTTGAAGACTCTTTGGGCACTTCCTCCCTGTCCTATAGTAGATGGGGTTTAAAAGTTAAAACTGACTCATTGGCAACAGGTAGTGTGTGCATGTGTGTGTTGTTTTTGATTGTTATACTGTTAGGTGGTCATCTGAAAATCTGCATAGAAATCTTGAACACAACACTACTAGGATTTCTTTTATTTTCCTCTTAATATTATGTAAGGTATATAAAA
>NW_006399789.1:14062490-14067124 GCF_000299155.1 Elephantulus edwardii
CTCCCCCAGGTCCACTCCACCATGTAGCCGTCGCTCTAGACTCCTGTCATGACCGAAATACATAATCACATATCTCTTTTAAACAGTTTTCTCCCTTCTCTGTTTCAGTGCAGTATACATTATTGAACCCATCTTACTCATATTCTTAATGTAGTTTTTTTTAAAAAAGTAAGTTTGTCTTAAAGTATTGTCTTGAAATCCAAATAATGTTTTCTTCATTATATTCATAGAATCTACTGAAAAGAATGACATTATCAAGTGTTTCTAGGCACTTTAAATAGATAAAAAAATTGTTGTTGTTGTTGTTATGTACCATAGAGTCATCGTGACTCATAGCGACCCTGTGTACAACAGCCCGAAACTCTTCTCTATTCTGTGCCAACCTTGTTGTCTCTGACACACCTACCCCCCATTACCCCAGCCACTGACTCAAACCACCTCATTGAGGGTCTTCCTCTTTTGTGCTGTTTCCACTCTCTCAAGTATGACGTCCCTCTCCAAGAACTGGTCCCTCCTTGCAACATGCCCAAAGTATGTCAGACAGAGCTTCTGAATCCTTGCCCCCAAGGAGCAGCCTGGTCTCACTCTCTCTATGACAAACCTATTTTTTCTTCTACCAGTACATGGTATATTCAATACTCTTCTCCAGCACCACAGCTAAAAGACATAAATTCTCTTTATCATCCCTAGTCATTGCCCAGCTTTCTGATGCATAGCAAGTAATTGCAAAGACTATGGCCTGGATTAGGCACACCTAAGTCTCCAGACTGACATTGTTGCTCCGGTTGTTGGAGAGGTCTCTGACTGCAGACTTTTCCAAAGCAATTCATTTTTTAATTTCCTGGCTGCTTGTACCAAGAAGTGTTGCTTGTGGAGCCAAGCAAACTACAGCTTTTAACAATCTCAACCTCTTCACCATCTATCATGATGCTGCCATTCAGCCCAGTGGTGAGAATTTTTGTTTTCTTGATGTTGAGCTTCAATCCATATGGAAGGCTGTAGTCCTTGAACCTCTGCAGCAAGCTCTTCAGGTTTTTCTCAGTTTCAGCAAGCAGAACAAGGTCCAGATTTCTTGTTCAGAGCATTGCTATGAGTTATACTCAACTTGATGACACCTAACAAGAACAATAGTTTAATATCTTGAAAAATAAGTCTGACTTCACAATGTCTGTCTAAAAATAAACTACATATAAATTTGTTGTTGTTGTTATGTGCCATTGAGTCACCTGCAACTCAGCATACAATTTAGAATAGCTCTGAACCTTATCCTGAGCTATTCCTAGAGTGGGTGAAACCAGACTGCTCTGTGGAGGCAAGGATTATGAAGCTCTGTGTAACATACTTTTGGCATGTTGCAAGGTGGGACCAGTCCTTGGAGAGGGACGTCATGCTTGGGAGAGTAGAGGGAGAGAGGAAGACCCTCAATGAGATGAATTGATTCAGTGACTGGGGTAATGAGGATAGAGATGTCAGAGACAATAAGGTTGGTACAGGATAAGGCAGGTTTCAGGGTATTGTACATAGGGCCGCTGTGAGTTGCAAATGATTTGACAGAGCATAACAACAACTACGGAGGTCCTGCTCCAATATATCTAAACAGTTCCACTGAGAGAAGGGACGAGGATAAGATGCAGAGAGCCTCCTCGTTGATCATGAATCCCTCTTTTTATTATATCTAAAAAGGCTAATATAGGTTTCTGAAAAACACACCTGCAGGGGTAATCACATTATCTCATTTAGGTTTCCGTTCGAGATGGTTCTAGCCAGGATGGAATCAGTTCTGCTGGTTTTACAAATGTAGTACTAGTCTTGCCTTGCAAGTTAGCCAGGCCTCTGACAAACAACAAAAGGCAATGAATAACTGGATAATTAAGAACTTGAAAATAAAGATGACAGAAGAAGAAATGAGGCTTTTGAGCTGTGGATATGGAAAAGAGTACAGAATATTCTATGGATTGCCAAAAGAACAAACAGGTATGGAGAAGTTGTAGCCAGAGTACTCCCTGGAGGCAAAGATGATAAAGCTTTTTTTTCATATATATTGGACATGTTGCTAGGAGAGGCTATTCTTTGGAGAAAGACATAGCTTACCCTCATTGGGTTTTCAGAAGTAGTAACCCCACAGGATGAGACTGCCCATCTTTCTACAACAGGAAAGGTGGAGGGAGGGTCAACAAAAGAGAGAAAGACCACCTACCCAACGAATTGACATAGTGGCTGCTGCAATGCGCTTGAGTGTGTCCGAAATCGTGAGGATGAAACAGCATAGGATGGTGTTCAGATGTATTATTTATAGGGTCACTATGAATGTAAAATTCACTAAAAATCAATTTGATGACACCTAACAAAAACAACAACAATAAAAGTAACCCCTTTACCAGGTTTCTTCTAAGGCTGTAAATCTTAGAGGAGATTGTCCACCTTTCTCCCACAGTGGGGCTGGTGGGCTTAAACTATTGATGACTGGAACAATGGATTAGTAATAAAACATTCTACAGACTGCTTCACAAGAGTTCCTGTCTACTAGGGCATCATCATCATCATCATAATAGTGATAAATTCATGTTTCTCTGTCTTGGAGAGGGTGAAACCAAGTGTGTCTTTGGAGGCTAGGATTTTGAATAAGCTCCATCTCACTTACTTTGGGCATGTGGCCAGGAGAGATTGGTCCTTGGAAAAGGACATCAGGCTCAGAAGAGTGGACAGACAACACAGGAAAGGGAGACCCAAGAAGAGATGGATTGATACAGTAACTGGAGCAGTGGGGGTTGGTGTGTCAGAGTTAGGGAGACTGACTCAGGACAGGGAAAGTTTCAGAGCTGCTGTACATAGGGTTGTTATACATCTCAGGCGACTCAATGACACAAAACAACAATAACATACTATGACAGGTTTGGAAGCAGGAGTGGCATCCACTTCCTAAATAACATGCCTCCGGAAACTTTGATAAATGTTGATAGTTGTAGAGGGGCTTCAGGCCTTTTGTTCACAGGGTTGCTATGAGTCGTGCTCGACTTGAAGGCAATCAATAACAACTGATAAATTATAGTAACTTGGACCTCAGTGTCATTTACTTTGCTGTTAAATGCCATCAAATAAATTCTGAAGAAGGCGGCATAGTTATTGTAGATAAGGAAATAAAATTTAGAGAAGCTTTAAAAAAATGTTTCTTCAACATCCAAAAACAAATAAAGAACATTCACCAAGGATTTAGACTTGGTTCCTCTCAGGTCTTCAGCCAGCTCTCCAGCTCTCTGCGAGGATGTGGTCCAGGCTCCGCATCTTGACTCTGAAGCCCATCATTCCACCACCCAGAGTCCTTTTCAGTATTTCTCCTCCTGCTCAAACCCTACAAGCAAGCACGTCCTATGAGAACGTCCACAGCTGAGAAGTCCTCTGGGCTAAAGCACAACAAACTCAGGAGTTCTTGTTGGAAATCACATAAAAAGGGTTGAATTTTCTTTTTAATCTGTTTCTATTGGTCACCAGATAAAAATAGTTGATGGTCAGATAAGTTTGGGAAACATTAGGTTCAGCAACACAAAGGTTTAGGTTTGTTTTGTTTTGTTTTTCAATTGCAGAAAGTCTCAGTATATCTTTTCTTCGTCTCTCTGCCACTGAATTGAAACTGATTCATTGTTGTCCCTTGAATAGGTTTCCGAAACTGTGAATTGCACGAGAGGAGACTACCAGTCTTTATCCTGTGGAGCAGCTGATAGGTTTGAACCACTAGCGGGGGCTTGGGGGGTTTGGGCAAGCTGTGCAACTCCTCAGACACTATGCCAACAGAATTTAGAAAAACATCTTGAAATAAATCCCGACATGTCAACTACATCGGTAACTGGGAATCAGAAATGACGAAAAAGTATCTAAAAAGAATACAGTAATAATTACGTAAAAGCTGGACCTACTGCCATCAGTTGAAATCTGACTCACAGTGACCCCCTATGTTTCAGTGAAGAACTGCACCCTCTCGATAGTTTTCAGGTCTGTGACTTCTCAGAAGTAGGTTAGTAAATTTTTCTTTCTAGATTTCTCTTGATACTTTAATTAGCCTATGTCCTTAGGTATTAGAATGATCCTCTTTCCAGGATGAAACCCAGGATGGGTGAAGATAGGATAAGACCTTTACATAAGATTAGACATGAGTTGTTATATTGTTGTTCAGTGCCATAGTGTCAAGTGTGACTCATAGAGACCCAGTGAACAACAGGTCTGGACTCTGTCCTATCTTGTGCCATCCTCACCATCTCTGACTCCTTTGAGCCCATTGCTGCAGTTACTGCGTCAATCCATCTCATCCAGGGTCTTCCTCTCTTGTGCTGCATATCAGTATTCCCCAGCTTGTGCCTTCAACCTCAGCAGAAAGCCAGGAACCATGCTTTCCAGGAACACTCCTTCTAGCACGGGCGAGAGGCAAGTGATATTGGTGAGGCTTCCAGGGCCAGGCTGCAGCTAGGACCAGAAAAGGCACCTCAGACTGAAGTGAGGGCTAAAAGGGAGGGTGTGAGTAACAACAATGGTAGACAATGCCAGTGCCTTATCACAGTCTGACATCTCTGAGGAGACACAGTGGCATTTTGACATGCTTCCAGTTTGATTTGGTTTGTTGGTGTGTGTGTGTGTGTGTGTGT
>NW_006399789.1:14068419-14081507 GCF_000299155.1 Elephantulus edwardii
CCAACACCGAAGCAGATACATCTTGGAGAAGGTACAGTCAGAGTGCTCCTTGGAGGCAAAGGTGATAAAGTTTTCTCTCACATACTTTGGACACAATGCTAGGAAAGACTATTCCTTGGAGGGAGGTGACATCAAGCTTGGAAAGGTGTATAGTCAGCAAAAGAGAGGAAGACTCTTAACCATATGGATTGACACAGTGACTACAGCAATGGGCTCAAGGTTTATCAGAAATTGTGAGGATGGCACAGGATAGGACAAGGTTCAGATCTGTTGTTCAAATGGTTACCATCAGTTGTGCTTGACTCAATGGCACCTAACAACAACAAATGGTAGAAAATGCTAGTAACTTATCACAGTCTGACACCTCCTCTCGGGAGACACAGTGACATATAGACCTGCTTCCAGGCTGCTTCCAGCCTCCCCTGGGCTCAGGAGGCTGGCTTTGTGGCTTGTCCATAAACAAGCCATCCTCTCTCTGCCATCTCCTTTTAAATATTTATCAGGTATCGGCTGTATGTATGGAATATTGGAAAGAAAGGTCCTAGTACAGAAGAGACAATATTAAGTAGTCTGTTTCTCACACTCAAGGGAGATTTGATGGCTTAGTGGCAAAAAATTGCACTGTAAACCCAAAGGTATGTGGTTGGAATCCACCAATTCCTCCATGGAGTAAAGATAGGCAATCTCCTTCCATGCAATTTACAGCTTCCGAAAACCCACTGGAGGGTCAGCTATGCGCCGGCATCAGCTCAAAGGTTCACAACAACAACATCTCACATATAGGCATGGGAAGCTTCTATTTTTGCTCTACTTCCTGGGGCAGAGGCTGAAAAAAACCCAGAGGGAATCTGTAGGGGGGAAAAGTCCAGAAAAAGAACTTTTCAGTATGTTGCCTGAGTCTGACATCAGTACAGAAAAGAGGCTCTGCTCTCTGTGAAGTTTCCACTACTGAGTCAGTACTCAAGAGTTACAAATGAAGACACATAATTATACCCACTGTACCAGGTTCATTCTAACTCACAGTGCCCCTTCATTGAGGCTGAACATCTTTGTGGGAGGATATTGTCCAGCTTCCTCTTCAGACCACTGACCTTTGCTTAGCAGTCTAACAGTATCGTGTGCTACCAGGGCTCCCAACAACAATTATAGATCTCCCAAATGACCAAGGATAGGTTGTTCCAGAGATAGCAAAGACAGTGGTGTTTTCCTGATAGAGGAACAATGTGCCATGTTGACAGTATGATAACTTCCTGTCAGGTCAGGAGGAACTTAGGGTAATATTAGCACATGCCCTGTAGGAAACACCTTGGGTGGAGGACACCTCTCCAGTCCTGGCTAGGATGTGGCTGTGGAGGTGAGAGGAGCCTCTGCCTTATTTATTCTGGCTCACAGAATGTGTTTCTCCTACAACTGCTGAACTCTGCTTCAGTTCCAGAACCAGGGTCTTTTCCAGTTCTATTAATATTTCACAAAGTTCGCTGACTCATAAAATAGGAAAGGTCAAAGACAGTGTTCTCTCTAGTACAAAACTGCAGAAAAACATCAACTAATCATAATGCCATGTTTTAAACAGACTGTTTGGAACCTGCAGGGTGATTATGATAGACCTATTGTTGTGTGCCGTCAAGTCCAATCTAAATTAAGCAACCTATACAGATGACAATGAAGCTTCATCTCACATGTTTTGGGCATCATCTCATATGCTTTGGACATACTGTTAGGAGGGGCCAGTCCTTGGAAAAGGACATCCTGCTTGGAAAGATGGAGGTCACTGAAAGAGAAAACGCTCAGTGGATTTATGCAGTGACTGTAACCATGGGTTCACATGTGTCAGAGAGGATGAGGATGGCACAGTGTCATTATGAGTCATGCTTGACCCAAATACAAGTAATAGTAAGAGCATAGGACAGACGACAATGAAGAAAAAGAGACCAAGGAAAAATCATTGCCATGAATGATGGTATTGGTGAAGAATATGGAATATCCTACTATCTGACAAAAGAACAAACATGTCTCAGAGGATGTGCAACCATGGGACACCTTAGGGCCAAGAAAGATGAAACTTCATCACATGCACTTTGGATATGTTTTCAGGAAGGCCCTGTCCTTAGAAAAAGACATTATGCTCTGACAGCAAAGACTCTGAACGAGAGGAAAATCTTCCATGAGATGGATTGACACAGCGACCACCATCGCTGGGTTGGAGCAAGGCAGACACTGTGCGAATGCAACTTAACTAATTTTCCTCAATCAGAACGACTTATAGCTGACCCTCCAGTAGTTTTTCTTAAGAATGGATTTGACATATTGACAATAATTACAGAATTCTACATAATTTGTGGAATGATACCAAGGACATCACCCATGAAGAAAGCCAAAAGGTGACAATGACATGAAAGAGAAAAAAAGCCAAATGGATATCAGAAAAAAAAAAAATCTGAAACTTGCTCCTAAACATCAAACACGGAATGCTAATGAAAGACATGTTGAGATGAAAAAGCTGAATGGGAGATTTCAAGGATGAGTGTTGGGGAGTTCTATACAACAAAGTAAAAATATTATAATGAAAGGTACAAAGACCTAGAATTAGAAAACCAAAAGAGAAGAACATCTAAGAAAGAACAAATTCAAGCCTTAAGTGGTTATTAAAGGATTCTATGGGCAAAATATTAAATGGAATTTCAAGCATCAAAAGAAAGAATACAGAGTCATGGTACCCAACATTTGACCCGTTCAGGTGATAATACGATCAAGAATCTTTGGTTCTGAAGAAAGAAGTCCGAGCTGCTCTGAAGTTCTTGACCAAAACGAAGACCCCAAGTATTGGGCCACATCAATTGAACTGTTTCAACAAATGAGTGCAGCACTAGAAGAAGCTCCTGCTCACTCATTTATGCCAAGAAATTTGGAAGTTCAGGTCAACCAATTAGAAAAGATCAGTGCTTGCTTCATTCCAAAGAATTATAACGCAATAGAATGCAGAAATTATCAAACAATATTACTAATATGCAAGTAAAAGCTTGTTGTTGTTGTTAAGTGCCATCAATTCACCTGCAACTCATAGCCATCCTGTGTACAACAGCTCTGAAACTGGCCCTGTCCCATTTTTCCAGTCACTGAGTCACTCCATCTCATCCTGGTCATCCTCTCCTGTGTTGTCCCTCCACCCATGCAAGTATGATGTCCCTCTCCAAAGGCAAGTCCCTCCTGGCTACATTCTCAAAATATGTGAAACAGAGCTTCAAAATCCTTGTGTTTAGGGAGCAGTCTGGTTTCCACTTTCTGCAGGACAGACTTGTTTGTTCTCCTGGAAGTCCATGATATGTTCAACACTCCTCTCCAGCACCACAGCTCAAAGGGGGCATCAATCCTTCTTCTATCATTTTTAAGCCATTGTCCAGCTCTTGGATACAAAGCAAGTAATTGCAAAGACCATGGTTGGGATCCTTAGTCTCCAGACTGACATTGTTGCTCTTCAGTACTCTAAAGAAGTCCCTGGCAGCAGACTTTCCTGGTATAATTGATCTTTTGATTTCCTGACTGCTGGTACCAAGAGTGTTGATTGTAGAATCAAGCAGGCTAAAGTTCTTAACCATATCAATTTCTTTTCCATCCATCACAAAGCTACTGATCACTTAATGAAGGTAATTTTATAATGATTGCAGCAACACATCAACAAGGAACAACCTGAAATTCAAGCAAGTTTCAGAAGAAGACTTGGAACTAGGGATATCACAGCTGATCTCAAATGGATCTTGGCTAAAAACAGGTTAATATAAAGATGTATACTGTGTGCTATGGACTCTGCAAAGGTCTTCAACTCTGTAGATCACAGCAAATGTTGGCTAGCATTGCAAGGACAGGGAATTTCAGAACACTCATGCGTGTTCATGTGGCTTCTACACATAGATCAAGTGACAGTCATTGTGCAAAGAACTCAAGCCAGAAAATAGAAAGGGAACTCACTAAACATTTTTTAAATTGAACAGGCCTTTGAAGACCCTTGGAACACTAAAGAAAGAGGGTCATTATAGTAGTGTAGTGGTAGTACCCAGATGAGAAGTCAGTTGTAAAAAGGAAAAACAATAAAAATAATCATCTAATATTTGGAACATGGAATATATGTAGCTTGGAATACTGGAAATTGTTAAAAATTAAATTGAATGCGTAAATATCGACATACTAGGCATTAGTGAGATGAGGTGGACTAGCTTTGGCCACTTTGAAACAGACTATGCATAGAATGAAAAACAGAAAGAATGGTGTTGAATTCATAGTCAGAAAGTCAATGTCAAGGGCAATCCTGAAATACAATGTGGTGAGTGATAAAATAATATCCATACACACACAAGGAAGACCTATTAACACAACTATTATTCAGATATAGGCTCCTACCTCTGGAGCCAAAGAGGAAGAAATTGAGAATTTTTACCAAATCCTGCAGTCTGAAATTGACCAAACATGTAATCAAGATGCATAAAAATAAATAAATAAATAAATAAAAATTGGTGACTGGAATGCAAAAGTAGGAAACAGTGAAGAAGGAATATTAGTTGGTAAGTGAGGGCTTGGTGATAGAAATTATTTATTCATTGCAAATATCTTATTTTAAAATACACAAATGATGGCTTTACACACGGATCTTATCTGATGTGCTGCATAGGAATCAGACTGAAAACATTTGTAGAGGGTCAGAGTAGATGAAAACCCTCAACACAATGGATTGGCATGGTGACTGCAACAATCAGCTCAAGTGGATCAGAGATGGTGAAGAAGGCACAGGACAGGATCATGTTCAGATCTGTTGTTTTTAAGGTGGTGGTTGTTGTTGTCATTAAGTGCTGTCGAGTTGCAGCAACTCATAGCCACCCTATGAACAAAAGTCCTCGACATTTGCATGACTTTCATCCTTTCTCCAAGTTCATAGGGTTTCCAGAGGCAAGCTATTTACTGAAGTGGATGCCACTCCTGTTTCCAAGCTTGTTTTAATCGGGGAGCTCCACCAAACACTGTCCACCATGGGGAACCATTATCTCATTTGACACATCAGTGTCACAGTGTTCAGCTTCACAGCGACCACAAGTTACCTCTGTACGGCAAGTGGACACACCAGGGCTATACGACCTAGAAGACTGTTTGAACAAAAACAGTGACAAACAGGCCTGAGGACTGCAGATTAGAGTCACCCCCCTTTGGCTTGGTGGTATCACTTTCGGTCCACTAGGCCAACTGGTCCCTCTCTTTGTTGTTAAGTGCCGTCAAGTCGAAAGTCCTCAACACTTGCGTGACTTTCACCCTTTTCCCAGGTTACTATGAGTTTATAGTTATATATAGTTATATACTATGAGTTTTTAAGGTTATTATGAGTTATAATTGACTCAACGGCACATAGCAACCACCACCACCATTGCTTTAGGGAACACTAAGGTGTAGTCCAGGAAATTGTACTGCTAATCAAAAGGGGGGCTTTTCTCAAGGTTCAAATCCTCCAGCAGCTGCTCTGGTGAGAGGTGGACAATCTCTTTCTGTACGGTTTATGAGACACGCACTGCAGTTGATGTCTACTGAATTACAAGGACACTTAGGAGTTGAGACCAATGTTTTAGAGAAAAGATAAACTTAGTTTCTGATTGACCTTCTCACTTATATTATCAAGAGCAAGTATTTCTACTTACGGAAGGCACCGCCTTCTACCTTTGTCATGGTTTTGTAACTCCTTACCCCCTACACAGCCACAGGTCCCTCCTTTAAATATGTGAACTAAAAATCAAATCAATTCCTCAATGTGCATTCTCCCTCACATTCTAGAAACCAAGCACATGCCTTTTTGGCAGGCTGTCCGTGCATTCATGTGCATATGTGTGTACATATGTACGTGTGTCCTGAGTAGAAAAAGAAATAGCAATTTTCATAAGAAAATATTTCACTCCTTGTTTTTAGAGGGCTGCACAGGGTCTATATTTGCTGCCTTTGCTGCCTTGCATCCTCTTCTATTCTTTTTTTTAAAAAAAGAAGGTGTGAGGGGCAAAGTATATGAACTTTATAGGTAAACCACTATAAAATTAAATTTAAAAAACTAGCAGACAGCTCAAATTTCTGCTTGGAAAGGGGAGGGACAAGGGAAAGGAGGAAGGTGGACCTCTGTTTGCTCTCATCTGTGTTTATCCACACCAAGTCCATAAACATGACCTAGGCAAGGCTATCTGTCTCTGGAGAGCTTCCAGATGTGCTTGAATAGAGGAACGGCTCAGAGACACAGGAAGAAGGCAAGCCAGTGTTTGCTCTAGGTGCCTGGCTGTTAAACGGTTTACGTGGATCACACCCGGCTGAGTAAGGAGAGGCCGATCAACTACGCAGCAGCAGCAGAAGAGGGCAATTGTGTCAAGGCGCATTCTGTGAAACCTGAGCTCTGTGTGTGTGTGTGTGTGTGTGTGTGTGCGCGCGCAGTAAAGCTATGGAAAATACTGGAAGGTTTGGGCAGACAGTTTGAAAACAAAACTCATGCTTCTTATAATTGTATGCCTGCGTCTTCGCCAGCATGTGGATGAGAAACAGCCCAGCTGAAGATCATTTCCTCTTGCCTGGATGCCCATTTGTAACGATTAAAGGTCACTGGGTTTGCTAGCCAGCACATTTTGATCTGAAGAGTCCAACTTTCTGCTTTGACGTTAGTCAGATGCATATGTGGCACCCAAGAGGGAAGAAGCAGACATGAAGAACCCGATTCTCTTTAACTCCACCTCTGTCCACTTAGAAACTCTTCCAGGTGGGAGGGCTTTGTGTACCCTGGAAGGCAGGCTCTACTTTCTCTCTCCCAAGCTTTTGTGACAGTTTTGTACCATAGTCTTAAATTTTACACTTTGCCTCGTGTTTCCTTTTTTTCTTTTCACAAACTTTAGGAAAAGCTTGACTCTGTATGTCAGATTTAGCTGCCAGAACTATTTACAGTCCAGGAATCAAGGTGCCCATAGTCAAGTGGGAGACTGGACAAAAACTAATGCAACACAGTCATGTAAGTGTCACAATGGACTCAGACACAAGCTACCACTTGTCATGATGATAGAATGACCTGAAGAATATTAGAGGTCACACTCCAAAAATAATTTTATATATGAAATTCAGGAAGCTGTGGTAGTGTCGTCTGTAGCACTGCTAACATAAACAAGGTTGGTTCAAATAAATCCACAGGTCTGCTGGAGAAAGAGAAGATATATCCTCCCATGTCACTTGTTGTGGTTATGTACCGTTGAGTCAGCTATGATTCGTAGTGACCCTGTGAACAATGACTTTGAACTTTGCCCTATCTTGAGCCAGCCTCACCATCTCTAACACATTTGACCCCATAGCCACAACCATGAGTCACTGTGTCAACTCGTCTCATCCAGGGTCTTCCTCTTCTGTCCTGACTCTCAACCCTTTCAACCATGAATGCCCTTGTCCAAGGACTAGTCCCTTCTGGCAATATGCCCCAAGTATGTGAGACAGCTTCAAAATCCTTGCCTCTAAGGAGCAACAAGGTTTCACTCACTCCAAGACAGATTTTTTTGGTTCTCTTGGGGCAGTCTGTGTCACTTAAAACCTCTGAAAACCTGCTGAAGGGTCAGCTATGAATTGAGTTGAACCGAGTTAAGTTGAGGCGATCTGAGAACCAGTCCTTAAGAAGTACATGTAACAGGGTGCGTATTTTAGTGAATTACATGGCACAGAAATGCAACTTCCTTTGCAGCTCATAAAATTATCTTTAGACTTTTTTTTTATAAAGTCACCTGTTTATAATCCTGCCTTTTCAAATTAGATCTCTTTTTACATAAAGTAATTATAAAAAAAAAAACAAATTATAGCTGAAAATCCAGTTCTGTGTTTGTTTTTGTTTTTGTTTGGAAAACTGCATTACAGAATGGGATGTTATAAAAAAAAGGAAGTACATGTAGTTAACGTGCTTCACTGCTAATGAAGACTTGCAAGTCTACTCAGATGTGCATCAGACGAAAGATCTGGTGATCTACTCTGAAAATGGAACTTTAAAAACTCTAAGAAACTTACTTCTACTCTGACACATTTGTATTTCCATGACACTTCCTAGACCTGACTGCCAATCCTTTGTCTAGATACAATGTGTCTGTGTGTCCTCACTGATATAGACTCATAGCTGAGATCTTTCAGTGGGTTTTCAGAGGGTGTAAATAATAATGAAAGGAAAGAAGACTTGAACTGTCAGAAGGTGCCCACCTCTGTGTTAGCAGCACAGCTTCCTACAGACTATATCACCAAATTTATAAAGATATATACATCGTTGCTTTTCATTCTAAAATTTTCTTTCTTTTTAAAAGTTTTGCTTGTTCTAAGAAGACCTGGCTTGGCTAATTCATTTCAACATTAGTTATTTTGTGGGTTAAAAAAAAAATGCTCATCAAGTTCCACTGTTAGGTTTTGATTGTTACAGAGACTCTTGGAAAACAAATTCCCAGACTTAAAAGACCTCCTAATTTTATAGGTAAAACAGATTTTCAAAGCCATATTATAATCCAGCAGGTAAATTCTACTGGAGTTATGTTACACAGAGATGATGAACAAGGAGAGATGAGTCTTCGCTGGTTAAAGGAGAGAGTCACAGCAGAGCAAGCCTTGAAAAGGAGAAAGCATTCATTCACCAATCTGACGTTTACATGGAATACAGTAGGTTCTTATAGCCATGGAAAGTAAAATTCTCAATATTCGTTGTCTATGCTTGTTATCTCACTTGCTATGCTGCTGAGAGCTGGATAATGAAGAAAGATGACAGAAGGGGTTGGAAAATGGTGCCTTTGAACTGTGGTTTTGGAAAAGAGTACCGAACATCCCAAGGACTGTCAAAAGACCCGCTATGTCTTGGAGAAGGTGCAGCCAGAGTGCTTGTTGGAGACAAGGATAGTGAAACTTCATCTCACACACTTTGGACATGTTCCTGGAAAAAGCTATTCCTTGGATAAAGACATTCTTGGAAAGTTTAGGGGATCGCAAAAGAGAGGAAGACCCTCAATGGGGTGGATTGGGTACTGCGGCTGCAGCAATGGGCTTGAGCGTGTCAGGGATTGTGAGGCTGACACAGGGTTCAGCTCTGTTCTTCGTGGGGTGGCTATGAGTTGTACTTGACCTGACAGCACCTCACAGCAACAACAACCTTGTTCTTTAGGTTGTCCTGACAACTGTGGTCACATTACTCGGCCTGAACGCTCTCTCAAGGCCTCTCCTACTTCAGGACTTCTATATTCTTCTGGCCAGTCACCTTATTGTGTCTTTTAAATTAGCACCTCTGCCCACTCATCTCTGAGCCTACTTTCCATCTCTAGAGCACCAGTTAACACACAGCTCAAATCTCCCACGCCAGGTCACACTTACGGCAGCCAGACACAGAGCAGAGGCCTTAGATCTCAACCTTTCTCCTTCTGACATCCTTTCAGTGGAAAAGAAGAAAGAGATTTGCTTTTACACTACTACAAATTATTCTAGCATTTGAACTTGACCTTCTAGAAGGTAGAAACAATGACAGTTGATTTTCATTTTTAATAATATTCTTCCTTGTAAATGACATTTTCATTTTTTCTTTTCTTTTTAAAGAACGTTTTTTTATATTGGTTTTAATGCAAAACTCACATACATTGTGTTTCACACTTTTCCTTCATTCACATTGGATTTCATACAATCATTCCCATATATTGTTTTATAAACTTAATTCCCATTGAATTTTGTTAGGTATTTTACACTAGTAGCACTCACTAATATGTGTGTGCAACTCTACACATTACAAAGACACCTAGTGGTGTAGCATGTTATGTCCTGAGCTGGTAGCCAAAAGGTCAATGGTTCCAATCTAACAGCTACTCTGTGGAAGAAAGATAGGCAAGCTCATCTCTAAAATACTTATAACCCTGGAGCCTGGACGGGGGACCACCATGAGTCAGAATAGACTCAAAGGAGCTGACTCACCATAACACATCTCAACTATAAAGTACAAATTCAATTATCTCATATTCTGCTTGTTGATTGCATGCCAATTCCTCTTATTATTAGAAAGCAGTCAATTAGGATTTCCTAGTGAAGTAGGCTATTTTCTCAAATAAAAGAACAACCAATTATTTTAGCCTAATGTTTTAAAGATGAGCAAGACCAGTCTGACTTCGAGAGCCAGTGGCAATAGAGCCGACTGAAAAACAAGGCAAGTTAATCAGCTATTGTGATATAAGTTATTTGATCTGACCGGCATCTGTTTGATATTTGACAAATGTCAAGTTACAAGAACTAACTCAGTTCCTGCTTGTGTTCTTTAGAAGGATGGTCTAAAGTAAATTGTTTTTAAGTTCTGAGAACAAGCAGGCCAAGTACATTTTTAGAGAGTCTACAATTTTTGAGCTTTTCCTGAATTTTGGCTTTGAAGGTGGTGGAAATACTGCTTTTTTTTTTTTTTTTTAGAAAAGGTATGTTCTTGGACCAACAGCACACAGCTAAAAATAGTAGGAACTGAACATAAAACTTTTGGAAGATATATAGCCAAACTGTAGATTCAAGTTACTACATTTGACTAGAAATTTCTCCAAAAAAGGGAGAAAACCAAAATTCCAAAAGCTAGTATTAATGATCCAATTGACATTATTTGAAAAGCAGCTGTTGTTTATGTTATAAAATTGATTTTTCTTAAAACAGCTCATTTTATTTGGTTTGTTTTTTTATGAAAATCCAATTCCAAGTCAGTTGGCCGAAGGTACCAGACAAAATTGGATTGGATAAGTAAATTTAGCTTTGTAGTGATAAAAACATTAGAACACTCCAACTAAAAATATGGATTAACTTGCTGTTTGCTTTGTAAGTCTTGATGGCATTGTGTGTAGGTCCTGTTAGGTTGGTTCTAAGAGCAGAACACAGCATTGCCCAACCCTTCTTCCTCCTCACAATTGCTGCTGTTCTTGAGGCCTTTACTGTAAAGACGTCAATTTAGATCATTCAGAGTTTTTCACATGGATTTACTTTACCAAGTATGATGTCTTTCTTCAGGTATTGGCCCCTTTTGATACCATGACTGTCTTTGTTTATCATAAGAATTTCGTTCTTACATTTTCTAGGACATATTTGTGTACTCTTTTGGCAGTCCATTGTTGTTGTTATGTGCTGTTGAATCGGCTATGACTCATAGTGATTCTACGTAAACAGCTCTGAAACCTGCCCTGTTCTGAGCCGATCTCATTGACTCTAATACACCTAATACCATTGCCCCAGTTATCACGTCAATCCATCAGGGTCTCCCTCTCCTGCGCTTCCCTCCACCCTTCCAACCATGAAGTTCCTTTCCAAGAACTAGTCTCTCCTAGGTAGGCATTTGTCCAAAGTATTTGAGACAGAGCTTCAAAATCCTTGCCTCCAAGGAGAAACTTGGTTTCACCCTCTCCAAGACTGACCCATTTGTTCTCCTGGCATCATATTCAAAATATCAAAGCTACAATTTAAAGACATCAACTTTTCTTTATTTATTGTCCAATTTTCATGTGCATATTGAAAATATCATAGCTTGGTCAAGTGTAAGTTCATTTTTAAAGTGTTGCCTTTGCTCTTTAGCACTTTAAAGAGGTCTTTTGCAGTAGTTTTGCTCATTGAAATATATCGTTATGTTTCTTGACTGCTGTTTTTATGATTGTTGATTTTGAATGCAAGTAAGAAGAAAATCTTGAAAACTTCCATTTTTTTTCTCTCTCCTTATTATGTTGTCCACTGACTGTTACAGTTGTAAGAATGTATGTTTTTAAGTTGAGGTCTAAAACATACTGAAGGGTGAAATTTTTTATCTTCATAAGTAAGTGCTTCAAATCTTCTTCCTCACCAAGTCAAGTTTTGTCATCTGTACATTGGAGACTTTTAATGACTTTTCTTGCAATCCCAATGTCAACTTCTTCATATAGTTTGATGCTGTTGTGTGTGCCATCAGGTCACAACTCATCCTCCATTTACCCTCCAGCATGTTTTCGGAAGCAGTAAATCACATCAGAGGAGATTGTTCATCCTTCTCCCATGGAGCATCTGGTGGATTTATACTGCGTGTCTTTGGGATTGTAGCAAAGCTTTTTACCACTAGGCCACCAGAGCTCCATTATACAGTTTAGTTTCTAAATTATTTGCACAGCATACGGTTTGAACCTAGATGGTGAAAGGATACAATCCTGATGTACATCTTTCCTGATTTGAAATCATACAGTATCCCTTTGTTTTTTGATTGACTGTTTTTGTTCTGTGTACAAGTTCTAAATGAGCACGATTAAGTGTTCTTGAATACTCAATCTTTTAATATTGATTCTTATTCTGTTCCACATCCTGGAACACATTAATCTATATATTGAATGATCTTCATAGTTAATAAAGCACAGGTAAGTATCTTTGTGGTTGTATTTGCTTCAAGTCAAGATCCATATAACATGAAAAAGTATATTCTTTATTCTGAGTCCAGCTTTGAATCCGGATTGAATTTCTGCAATTCTCTGCCAATGATCTGCAGCATCTGTTTTTTTTTTTTAAGAGAATGAAGCCTTTATTTCCTTGTTTCACACAAAGCTGGCAGAGTTGGTGGCTTGCAGCATCTGTTTTTAAACTATCTTCAGCAAGATTTCACTTGTATGTGACATTATCGTTGTTGTCATTGTTGTCAGGTATCATCAAGTTAGCTCTAACTCAAAGCTATCATATATACCAAAGATTTAACCCTTGCCCAATCCTGCACTATACTCATAATCTCTGCCCTTGTCCATTCTGTGTGATCATAAAAAAAAATATTGGTACAAATATGGATCTCTTCTAGATCTTCCAACTTTGTCGGCGTAGAGGAGTGAGCACCTCCAGTGGCTCCTAAGATTATTGAAACATTTAAGTTGATGTTGTTGTGTTCTTACATGCCATTGAGTTGCCCGAGACTCTTAGTGACCTTATGTACAACAGCTGTAAACCCTTCTCTGTCTTGTGCCAACTTCATTGTCTCTGACACATCTACTCTTATTACCCTAGTCACTGAATCAATCCATCTTATTGATGGTCTCCCTCTCTTTCTCCGTCCCTCCACCCTCCCAAGCATG
>NW_006399789.1:14083367-14085364 GCF_000299155.1 Elephantulus edwardii
AATTGTGGATCCAAGTAAAATGAAATTGTTAACAGTTTTAATCACTTTTACATCCATCACGATGTTTCCTATATGTCCGGTGATGAGAATTTTTCTTTACTTGATATAGAGAAGCGACCCATAGCAGGCTTCTTCCTTGATCTTCTGCAATAAGTACTTCAAGTCCTCCTCACTTCAGCAAGCAAGGTGGTGTCATCTGCATAATACAGGTTGAGTTTTCCTCTGATCGTAATGTCACATCCCTCTTCTTTGAGTTCAGCTTCTCAAATAATTTGCTCAGAGAATGGGAATCCCATAACACTTGATAGTGCTTATGTGAAACCTATACTTAGACTGGCTATACAGAGGTAACTCGTGGATGCAGAACACTATGACACTGATGTGTCAAAATGTGATACCCATGGTGGACAGTGTTTGGTGGTGCTCCCAGATTAAAACAAGCTTGGAAGCAGGAGTAGCATCCACTTCTGAAATAGCTTGCCTCCAGAATCTCTTTGAACTTGGAGAAATGAGGAAAGGTCTTTTGCTCATAGGGTCACTATGAGTCGTCTATGACTCGACAGCACTTAACAACAACAAACAGAACATACATAGACTAGGAAGCAGTCCTCAGAACAGAGCAAGGAAACACTGCATGGTTCAAAATCAGTAAAAGAGTTTATCCAGGATATATACTGTCTCCATACCTTTTCAATCTATATGCAGATCATTTGGGAAGCTGGGCTTTATGAGGCATCAGGATTGGAAGAAGATTCATCAACAACCTATTTTATGCAGATGGCACAACCTTTTTTGTTGAAAATGAAAAGGACCTAAAGCACTTGCTGTAGAAGGTCAAGGAGTATGTTCTTCAAAATGGATTGAAGCTCAACATTAAAAAGACAAATATTCTTACCACTAGGCCAGTTGGCAGCACCAAGATAGATGGAGAAGAAATTTAGGTTGTTAGCAATCACAGCTTGCTTGGCTCCACACTCAACACTCTTAATACCAGCAGTCAGGAAAACAAAAGACTAATGGGAAAATTTGCTGTCATGGACCTTTCCAGAGTGCTGAAAAGCAACAATTTCAGTCTAGTGATTAAGATGTACCTAATACAGGTCACGGTCTTTGTAATTCCTTGCTATGCATCAGAAAGCAATGATTAAGGATGACAGATGATGAATTGCTGCCTTTGAGTTGTGGTGCTGGAGAAGAGTCTTAAACATATCATGGCCCACCAAGAAAACAAACAGGTCTGTCTTAGAGAAGGTGAAACCAAGTTTCTTCCTGGAGGCCAGGCTTTTGAAGCTCTGTCTCACATACTTTGGGCACATGGCCTGGAGTGACTGGTCCTTGGAGAAGGACATCATGCATAGACGGGTAGAGGGACTGCACAGGAGAGGAAGACTCCAGGTGAGCTAGATTGATATTGTAATGGGCATTTGGGGTAGGTGTGTTGAAAACAGTGAGACTGGCTCAGGACAGGGCAGGCTTCATACCTGCTGTATATAGAGTCTCTATGAGTTGCTGATGACTAAATAGCACATAACAACAACAACAACAGTATACAGATTGAGTATGTATGGAGAGAGAATACAACCCTGACACACTTCCTTTTTAATTTTAAACCATGCAGTGTTCCCCTGCTCTGTTTGCACAACAGCCCCCTGGTCCAGGTATAGTTTTTGCGTGAGCACAATCAAGTGTTCTGGGACTTCCATTTTCTCATTGTTAGCCACAACTTCTTATAATCTGCACAGTCAAATGTCTTTGCATAGTCAAGAAAACACAAATAGACATTCTTCTGGTATTCATTACTTCCTGCCAGGACCTGTCTGGTGCCATGACCTCTTCTAAATCTTGCTTGAACTTATGGAAGTTCCCTATATATACGGTCTTAGCCATTTTGAATGATCTTCAGCAATATTTTGCTTGCATATTATATTAATATTTTTAATAGTTTCCATATGCAAATCATATACAAGTTCAAATTGAAGCCAAATAAAATTACATGA
>NW_006399789.1:14085589-14087690 GCF_000299155.1 Elephantulus edwardii
AAATAGTTGAACAGATTATTTGAAAGCAAACTTAGAGAGGACAAAGAAAAGTATTATAATGAAGTATGCTGAAAGCTGGAATTGGAGAACAAAAAGGGAAGGACTCCTTCTGCATTTATCAAGCTAAGAGAATTGATAAACAAATATAAACTTCAAGAAACAATTTTGAAAGATGCTATGGACAATATATTGAATGACCAAGAAAACATCAAAAGAAGATGGAGGGAATACACAGAATCATTGTGCCAAAAAACTGATTGATACTGAAAAAGAAATCAAGAAATGCTGTATGAACAGAAGTCAATGGTAATGAGGTAGGAAGTGGAAGCTGCATTGAAGGCCCTGGGGGGAAAAAAAATAAGGCACCAGGAGTCAATGGTATACAACTGACTAGTTTCAATTAACAGATACAGCTTTGGATGTGCTCACCAACTTTTACTAGGAAATTTGGAGGACAGCTATCTGGACAATGGATTGGAAGAGGTCTATATTTGTTCTCATTTCCAGGAAGGGTAATCCAAGAGAATATGGAAACTCCTTTGTATGTTGTTGTTTTTGATGTGTACCATAAAGTTAGAACCAACCCATGGCTGACCTTCCAGTGGGTTTTCAGAGACAGTTAGTCACACAGGAGGAGACTGTCCATCCTTCTTCCATGGAGCATCTGGTGGCCTTGAATCATGTGCCTTGGGGATTGTAGCACAGTTTCTTGCCACTTTGCCACCAGAACTCCCTACTTCTTTGTATAGATGTAGTCAACGTGATTTCAGTATATTTTACTTCATGAGTTTCAAGTGTATACTTGTCCTTTATGCTGTTTAAAAATGATTTGTGCAATGAATAAGTCATCTTTTGTACATAATTCTATCATGTAATATTGAGTCACCTTTTTCAACAATTAAGTAGCTTCCACATACAAATCCTTCCTTGTAGCCAAAGTTTTCATTTAGATCAGGAGTAATTAACAATGCAGCTTTATTTCATTCTGCATTGATTCTGAGTGTAGAAGTTGCTAAAAGTAATAATAACTCATCTTTGGCTTTAGTAGTTAGTATGTAAATTTGAAGAGATGCCTGGGCATGGATAATATTTAATTGTTGACAGCATTGCACTGCACAATATTATTTCTATTGTTATTATGTGTTGTCAAGTTGGAACCAATCGTGAGTTACTGCCCAGTGGGTTTTCAAGAGGCAGTAAATCATACCAGATGAGATCGTCCAGCCTTTTCCCATACAACAGCAGGTGAATTCTAACTGTACTCCTATGAGGTTGTAACATAGCTTCTTACCACTGAGTGCTTCAGAATAGATCTTGGAAACTTTTTTACAACGAATGTAACATTGTTCTTTTTCAATTGATTATTTTCAGCATAGTACATCGTATAACCGTCTAAGTAAAAATGTTCTCTGCTGGTCCATTTCAGCTCATCACTATTAGGGGCATAATCTGCATATTGCTAATTATGTCTATATTAAGTATCTATATTCTGGCTTATTTACCATTGTTTTTATTAATATAGCACTTGTCTGTGAGTTTGTTGTACTGAAGTAACTTGTGGGATGCTTTTATACTGAAAACTATGCCATTGGTGTATCAAATAAATGGTCATCCATGGTGGACAGGTTTTAGTAGAGCTCCAAACTAAGGCAAACTAGGAAGCAGGATTGGACATCCACTTCTTAAATAACAGGCCACTGAAAACCCTATGAATAATAGAGGAATATGAATAGTTATAGTATTAGAGGTAGGTCCCAGATTGAAAGTCAATAAAAATAAGAAAAAGCCAAAGCAAAGGTAAGAAATAAAGATATTAAGGAGTTAAACAGAAGATTCCAGAGGGCAGCACAGGAAGACAAAGTATTACAAATAAATGTACAAGGAACTGGAGTCAGAAAATCAAAAGGGCTGAACTCGCTCAGAATTTCTTAAGCTGAAGGAGCTGAAAAGCAAATTGAAGCCTCGAGTTGCAAAACTTAAGGATACTTTGGATAGAATATTAAATAATCTAGGAAACATTAAAAGAAGATGGAAAGAATATACAGAGTTATTGTATGAAAAGGGATTGGCGGACACAGAAGAATTTAATGAAACAACATAC
>NW_006399789.1:14088720-14094191 GCF_000299155.1 Elephantulus edwardii
TAGAGACTAAAGTGTGCCTGATTCAGGCCATGATCTTTGCAATTACATGCTATGCATCAGAGAGCTGGGCAATGACTAGGGATGCTAGAAGGAGAATTGAGCTGTGGTGTTGGAGAAGAGCACTGAATATACCATGGACTGCTAGGAGAACAAACAAGATCGTCCTGGAGAGGGTAAAGCCAGGCTACTCCTTAGAGGCAAGGATTCTGAAGCTTCATCTGACATACTTTGGAAAAATTACAGGGTGGAATCAGTCATTGAAGAGGAATGGCATGCTTGGGAGGGTAGAGGGACAATGCAGGAAAGGAAGACCCTCAATGAGATGGACTGATTCAGTGACTGGGATAATGGGGGTAGGTGTGTCAGAGACACTAAGATTGGCACAGGATAGAGCAGGGATTATTAGGGCTATTGTATATAGTGTGTCACTATGAGTCACAGGCAACTCGACGACCCATAACAATAACAACAACAACAACACAATAGTGAAAATGGTTTTCCAGGTTGTAGTGGATTGTGAAATTCTAGGCTGCATTAAACTGAGGTATTCAGGCTGCAATTAGCTGAGTTGTTCCAGGGTGCTGTGGCATAGAATGTTCTGGCTGCAGGGGACTCATATCTTCCAGGCTGCTGTAGGCTGAGATTTTCTACACTGCAGTAGTCTGAAGTGTTCTAGGCCACTGTTTGCTGAGGTGTGTCAGCCTCCAATGGGCTTAGATGTTGAGATGTTGAGGTAGAGTTGACTTTGGTGTCTCAGGCTTCAGTGACTGTGTTGGAAGGACTGCAGTGGAAGGTGGCGTTCCAGGTTGCAATGGGTGAAGCATTCCAGGTGTCAATAGATTGAAAAGGCCAAATCTACCACGAGATGCAGTATTTATGGAAGAGTGGAATTTGGTTTTTCAGGCTACAATGACTGTAATATGTACATTGAAGAGTGGTTTTCCAAGCTGGAGTGGAGACTATTATACTAGACTGCAGTGAATTGAGTGTTTAGGCTATGTTGGACTGTGATGTCTCAGGACGCAATTGATTAGACTATTTTATGGTGCAATGATCACAGAAGAATTGATGTCTTTGAACTGTTGTTGAAGAAGAGAGCTAAATATCCCATGGACCACTAAAAGAACAAACAGGAGTGTCCTGGAGAAGGTGCAGACAAAGATCTCCTTGGAGACAAAGATGATTAAGCTTCATCTCATATACTTTGGACATGTAGCTAGATGAGGTTATTCTGTGGAGAAGGCTATTGTGCTTGAGAAGGTGGAGAAAAGGAAGACCCTCAACTAGATGGGTTGATAAAATGACTGCAGCAATGAGTTGAGTGTGTCAGAGATTTTTAGGATGGCACAAGACAGGATGAGTCATCGTCTATTCGACAGCACCTGAAAACAACAATGATGAAATAGACAGTTATGTTCCAGCCATAGTGGGTTGAGGTTTCCCAGGCTTCTGTCACCAGAGATGATGAAGCCTCATGGCCAGAGGTGTTCCAGGCTGTTGTGGTCTTTGGTATTTAAGACCAATGTGGGCAGTGATGTCCTAGGCTGCAGTGGGTTAAGGTGGTATAGACTACTTTCAGCTGTGGTGTTCTAGGTTGCAGTGGGCTGAGTTGTTTCAGCCTTCAGTGGGCACAGATCTTTAAGGTAATGTGGCCTTTAGTGTTTCAGGCTACAATGTGCTGAGATATTCAGGCTATAGTGAGCTGAGGTGTTTATGTCACAATAGGTTGAAGTGTTCAGGTTGCAATTGGCTGAGTTATTCCTGGTTGTGGTTGGCTGAGATGTTCCAAGGTGCTGTGGCAGACCCTGTGAAAACCTGTGGGTAGTGAATGGGAATGGATGGATGGATGGATGGATGGATGGATGGATGGATGGATGGGGGATAAGGGTTAGAGAAATGAGGATTGAGTGAGGGTGAGAGGGAGTCTAGGGGCAGTGAGGTGAGTTTGGGTAGGTGGGGGTCAAAGGATGGTGGGGATTGTTGGGGTCTGTTGGGAAGCCTGGGCATCTTGGAGATAGAGGTGGGGGTAGAGCAGTCTCACAAATAGGCAGAGGTAGTACATAAGTAGAGGGAAGTAGGGTCAAATGTGATGGGTAGGGATTGGTGGTGGTAAGTGGGAGCAGCTGAGAATCAGAGGGAGAAGGTGAGGGTAGGTTGGGAAGGGAGAGTATACGTACGAGAGGGTGTATAAGGGTGGGGACAGCATGCTGAGTGGGGATTGATGAGGGCAGTGGAGGAATAGAGGCAGCAGGGTAAGTGGGAGTGTTACTGAGCACAGGGGCCTTTTTTTCCATAGTCAATTGCCAATAAGACAGATGGATTGCAATACCCAAAGCACTTTATTACGGATCTAGAAGAGCAGTGAGATTCATCTCAAAAACTGCTCCCCCATCTATGAGGGTCATTAGCTTTAGTACTTGAGTTAAGCGTTACAGTTTCTAGTAAACAAACAGCTTATGATATAGTTTACATATGACTGAAAAAGACAGCTTCAAGGAGATAAATATTAATTCAATTACATATAACTTGAGAAAAACATCTTCAAAGAGATAAAAGCTAATTAGACTACATGTAATTGAGAGAAACTCTTCAAAACATAAAAGCTGATTCAATTGTATATAACTGTAAAAAAATCTTCCAAAAGGTAAGTGCTAATCAAGAAAAGAATTACATACAACTGAGAGAAACAATTTCAAAGAGGTGAATACTAATTCAGGCAAGATGCCGAGTTCTAGAGCAGACAACCAGTTTTGCAGGTGGAAGGCAACTGATGCTAATCTACAATTACGCCATATGTTTAATCCTGAATTTATGAATACCATCCTTTTAGGAGTTTGAGAGCAGTGGGTTATGGACAGGTAGTGGCGGGTGATAGGGTGAGTGGAGTATGTGGGAGTGGACTGAAGTGAGTAGAAGTTGAGGGGCAGTGTTGTGGGTAGGGGTGCATGGGATTGTGGGAGGCACCCTGCTCCTCCGCTCACCCTACGGCTCCACTCACTCTACTGTCCCCATCCCCAACCTCCCTCTCCCATACCTCCCACCACCATCCCACAGCTCCGTCTCTCCTTGCTGGGCCCCTCAACAGAGTGCCAATCATCTGCGATCACAGTTGGGCAAGGTCAGGGGAGCAGGGGCTGCTCCAGTTTTTCCTCCAGCACACAGACGGCCCCGTGCTCATGGGTTTTGATAGGCCACGGAGTTCTGGGTTTTCACAGGACCCTTTTAGCTCTGGGTCCCTATTAGTGCAGAGCTGTGTCCAATTCAGGGACATCCTGTCTCTCTGAAGGCACAGAGTTTCCAGCCTGAGTCCTGAGGTGACCTGTACCCACAGTGGGCAGCTTGAAACTGCTCCTGGGGAAACCCAGACCCCCAAGCAGAATCCTGGCCCTCCCAGCCCTCAGCTCAGAGTTGGATGGCACCTCTCCACTGATGTTCCCTCACCAACAGGCAACTAGAATACTATCAGGACCCTGCTGGGCCCCTGGAGGCATTGATTCAGGGCCAGTCACTGGCCACGGAGGCATCATCCAGAAGCACTACTAAGGGTATCTGCACAGCTTCTACCTTGACAATTGCCAGATGGCTGTTCTGCTGCCACAGTCACTTGATTGGGCCTCAGGCTGTTGGTTTAAATACCAGGGCACTCCGCTAAATCTTCCTTGGAAGCTGAGACCTGGGGGGGAGAGATGTGCCTTGTTGTTAGGGCTTGTCTTCATCTCTCCGCTGCCTTCGACCTTGCCTTACATGCCCACTTGTGGATGGTTTGCTGTGCTGTAAGGGATCCTCTCAGAAATACCACGCTCTGGCCTCTGCCCTGCTACGCAGCACCTGAGTGGGAAAGCCACGTATCTCTCCTTCTAAGAGCATCGTGGTTTCATGGTCTTTGAGCTAATGGGCAGATGGTGTCCCCAGTGGGCGAGTTCCATCCCATTGACAATGCCCTGAGAAACACCACCCTCCCCACCCCAAGAAAGTGAAGTTTAGACAGTAGAGTAGGAGGCACTGTGGATTTAGAGATTCTAGGAACACAGTTAAAGGGATCAGGCATCAACCGAAAGGCTGATGGGTCCAAGCAGAGGCACATGAAGGAAGGGCCTGGTAAGCCACTAGTGAAAAAAATCAGCTACTGCGAACCCCATGGAGTTCAGGTCCAAGCTGCCTCACACGGGGGCCTAGGTGGAGTTTCCCCAGGACAGCTGATAGAACTATCCATCATAGCAGCTTCCCTGTTCTTCTAAGAGGTTCTGGAACTTGCCAAAGGCCATCCAGGTCTCCCTGCTGTCCGTTCCCACACACTTGACATCTCCACTGGGCCCCTGGAAGCACTCTTATTTTAGGTGCATTTACCCATAAGTCTGCCTTCTCTAGATTCATGACAAGAAAGAGCCTGGGGCACTTCCTGGCCACAGGACTGCTGGCTCAGACTCCAGGTGTGGTCCCTAAATGCACGATCCCTGGGACCCGTAACCAGCCTGCAGCTGCCTATACAAGCTCATGTGTAGAAACTGAAAACTCCTCGGTGGAGTACCAGGTATAGGCTTGTTGGGTGGACTCCCAGATGTGTATTGAAAGTCACCAAATGGAAATAAAGTTGGATTTCACACATGATTACATGTTGCTAGTTGGAAAGGAAACTGGCACCACAGCACAGCTTCCCCTCCTGCAGAGAGAGTAAAGACAGAGCGAGGCTGTCTGCTGAGGTGCCCCCTGCAGCACAGGGGCCTCACAGACAGGAATGTGTCTTGGAGGTGTGCAGCTGCTGCCCTGTGCACTGTCCATCCACATGTCCTGTGATCCAAGGGGCTTCTGCTCTGCCCATGTCTCCCGTGCTCCGTCCGCCTGTAAAAGTGCTCTCCCCAGAATCTTCCTCATGATCTCTGCTGGGCCATATTACAGAGACTGTCCATCTATCTCATTGAGGACATTGTCTCTCTCACTGAGCCGCCACCTTCCCCAGCACATCGTTTTTCAAGAATATAACAACATGCTCAAAGTTTTGGAGACCAAATTTCACCATTTTTGCCTCTAAGGAGCACCCTGGCTGCACTTCTTTCAAGACTTACTTGTTTTGGCAGTTCATGGTGTGTTTAATAGTATTTGCCAACACCACAATTGCATTGATACTTCTTTGATCTTCCTCATGCTTACTATCCAACTTTCAGACGCATTAAAAGCAAATTACAATTATATCTCTTGGATTGTTGTTAAGTGCCATTGAATTATAGTCAACTCATAGCGACCCCATGAGCGAAAGACCTGAACACTTGTATAATTTTCATAGATTCTCCAAGATAGAGTTTCCAGAGGCAGGCTATTTCAGAAGTGGATGCCACTCCTGCTTCTAAGCTTGTTTTAATCAGGGAGCTCCAACAAACACTGTCCACCATAGGTAACCATTATTGCATTTGACACATCAGTGTCACAGTGTGTAGCATCACAGCAACCACAAGTTACCTCTATACAGCAAATGG
>NW_006399789.1:14094341-14125458 GCF_000299155.1 Elephantulus edwardii
TTGTTGTTGTTGTTGTTAACTGCCGTAGAGGTGTAGATGACTCATAGTGACCCTATGAGTGAAAGGCCTGAAAACTTATATAAATTTCATCATTTCTACAAGTTCATAGAGTTTCCAGAGGCAAGCTAGTTTGGATGTGGATGCCACTTCTGCTTCTAAGCTTGTTTTAATTGGGGAGCTCCACCAAACACTGTCCACTGTGGGTCACCATTATCGCATTTGACACATCAGTGTCACAGTGTTTAGCATCACAGCAATCATGGGTTCTCAAATTCTCACCAGAACCAGAGATCAAACCTCTGTAGAGTCAGGCTGCTTCAGAATACTCAACACCTGGATTCCAGCCCTATACTGGTGACCCAATGCATTTTTAAACAGGAGGCCAAATATCATCAGCTCACAGCCAATGGCCAGTAAACATTGCACCCAAATTCTCACCAGAACCAGAGATCAAACCTCTGTAGAGTCAGGCTACTTCAGAACACTGAACACCTGGATTCCAGCATATCTTGGATTAGGCACACCTTATTTCTTAAACTGATATCCTTGATCATTAGCACTTTGGAGAAGTTCTGGCTAGCCAATTTTACCCAGCTCAGCACTTTGATTTCTTCTTCATATAGTCTAGCTTTTTGAATTATTTAACATATATGCTGAATAATGGTGGTGAAAAAAAAATCTCTATATTGATTAAGTGTGGCTCTCTGGGAATCTGGTGATAAGTAGCTAATCTGGTGATGCAATCCTAAAAACAGGAGGTTCAAATCACCAGCTGCTCCACAGAAGAAGAATGGGCAGTTCACAGCCTCTGAAAACCTACTATAGGGTCAGCATGCATTAGGTTCAACTCGATGGCACACAAAAAGAAAATAATATTCATTCACTTGTATTAAAGTCTTTCTTGAGTTCTCAAATGTTATTGTTGGGTACCATTAAGTTGTGTGTGACATGTGGCAACCCTATAGACAACAGATGTGAACGCTGCCCTGTCTTGTACCATCTTCATCACCTTTGACACACTTGAGACTCTTGCTGCAGTCACTGTGTCAATCCATCTTGTTGAAAGTCTTCTTTCCTTTCACTGATGATCTGCTTTTCCAACCATGATGTCTGTCCCAAAGGACTAGCTCTCCTAGCAACATACTCAAAGTGTGTGAGAAGAGACTTTGTCATCTTTGCTTCCAAGGAGCACTCTGGCTGCACTTTCTCCAAGTCATATCTGCTTGGTTGTGTTTTGTTTTCTATTTTATTTTTTTGCAGTCCATGGACATTCTATGGGAAGAAGAATTGAGATGCCTTTGAACAGTGGTATTGGAGAAGAGGTTATTACTTGGAAAGGGACATCATACTTGGGAAGGTGGAGGGATGGTGAAAGAGAGGAAGACCTTCAACCAGGTGGGTTTACGCAGTGATTGTAGCAATGGGCTTGATTATATCAGAGATTGTGAGGAAGGCACAGGATAAGACAGGGATCAAGTAGGTTGTTCATAGGGTCTGCATGAGTCATACTTGATCCAATGGCATGTGCAAGGAGGAACCAGTTCTTGGGGAGAAAAATCATACTTGGAAGGGTGGAGGGACAGCGCAAAGAGAAAGATCCAGGATGAGATGGATTGACTCAGTTACTGAAATAATGGAGGTAGGTGTGTCAGAGAGACAATGAAGTTGGCTCAAGATAAAATAGGGTTCAGGGCTGTTGTACATAGGGTTATTATGAATCATAAGTGACTCGACAGACAGCACCTAATAACAACAACAAGAAACACAAATTATCTGTATTAGGAAAACTATAAAACACTACTACAAAAAAAAAAAACCCAATAAAAGACCTAACTAAATCGGAAAATAATCCCTAAACTTGACTAGGAAAACTGAACATTGTGGGGGAAAAATAAACACACAATTTTACCAAAAGTAATCTACACTTTGAAGGCAATCTGAACGTAGACACCAAATTCATTCTGCAAGGAGATAGGAAAGGCAATTTCTAATTTCATTTAAAAAATAAAGAGACCAAGAATGAGCAAAGATCATCTGAAAAATAAAAATTAAGTAGAAGACATCTCACGCTCTCATCACAAAGCCTACTACACAGCTGTGGTAATCAAATGTGATACTGGTACAGTGACAGACTCATAGATCATTGGAATAGAATCAAGAATCCAGGGGAGTTCTGGTGGCCTAGTGGCAAGGACCTGCAACTACAATCCCAGAATCGCACGGTTCGAATCCACCAGATAGATGCTCTGCCGGGGAAGGAGGGACAATCTCCTCCTGTACCAGTCAGATCTGATTTGACGGTACACTCACATAAAAAAAAAAAAGAATCAAGAATCCAGAAATCAAACCATCAACCTCTAATCAACTGATATTTGACAAGGTAACAAAACCCTTTAAATTAGGAAATGATGGACTCATTAACAAATGATGCTGGCAAAATTGTACATCTATCTGCAGAAAATTGAAACACTATCCATATCTCACACCATACACAAAAAACAACTCAAGGTGGATTAGAGACCTTGGAGTAAAACCTCAAACTATAAAGACCATAAGCTACAAAAGGGAACAAATTTAAAAATCCTAGTCTCTAGCATTAATAGGCTGGCCAAAATGCAAAAACCAGGAGAGGATAAATTGATGAATGGGACCTTCTTAAAATCCCTGTATACATTAACAATTTTCTCCACAGGGTGAAAATGAAGCCACACATTAGGAAAAAAAAATTGGTAATGACATTTAAGACAAGTTTACAGAATCCTACAAGGCCTCCACCAAAAAAAAAAAACAAACCAAAAACCCCAAAGACTGATAACCTAATCACAAATGGGCAAAAGACATGAAAGAACCCATCACAAAAGAAGAAATTAGGAAGGTCAACAGACACATGAAGAAATGTTCAAAATCATTGATAATCATAGAGATGCAAATCAAAACAGCAGTGAGATACCATCTCACCCTAGTAGCAAAGTAACAGTACAGCAAGCAATGAATGCTGTAGAGGATGTGGAGAGATTGGAACTCTCATTCACTCTTAGTGGACTGTGAAATGATACAACCACTATGGAAGGTACTTTGGTGCTTCCTCAAAAAGCTGAACACAGAAATCTCATATACTTATTCTACTGCTAGGAATCAGAACCAAAACACAAATGGATATATGTATACCTACGTTCATAGCAGCATTATTTACAATAGCAAGAAAATGGAAACAGCCCAGATGCCCATCAACAAATAAATAGATTGAGAAGTTGTGGTGTATATTTATGGTGTATTTGATGGGTTACTATGCATCATTAAGGAACAACAATTTCATGAAATACTATATAACATGGGAGAATCTAGGGAACATTATACTGAGTCAAACCACTCAGTTATATATGAGCAAATGCTACACAAGACCACCACTGTGAAAATAGGGGGGTAACTGAACAAGATATGTGTAATTGTTCAAAAGGGGAAGGGCAAGAAGAGAAACAGGGGAAGGGGAAAAGGAAATAAAAATCACTAGGAAAGCAGAGTTTGGTGAGTGAAGGGGCAGTGAAGGAATAGAAAAGACTGAATGGAGACTTGAAAAGAAGGAATAATAATAGGCATAGATCAGTGGTAATTATGTATATAAAGTATATAAATGTATAAAACACAATGTACATAAATTAAACACAAAGAATATGATTATAATAAAACAAAATGTACATGTAAGAAACATGATTTATATGAATGATTGTACACTAATAAAAATTAACTAAAAAAGATAGCAGTTTTTCTTCTGTCATCCTTATTCACTGTCTAGCTCTCAGATGTATAGCAAGTGACAGAAAAGAACATGGCCTGAATCAGGCATACCTCAGCCTTCAAACTGACTTAATTGATTCTCTGTAATTTGAAGAGGTTCAAGTAGACTTGCCCAGTGCAATATGTTTCCTGATCTCCTGACTGCTGGTACCAAGGATGTTGATTGTTGATCCACATAAAATGAAATCATTGACAATTTCATTCTTTTCTCCATCTCCCATGGTGTTGCTTATCACACGGGTGATGAGGGTTATTTTGTAGTCTTTGATCTTCTGCAGCAAACATTTGTTTCATGATCTCCACACTTCCAGCAAGCAAGTTTACGCAGAACACATATCCTGATGCTATCTTTTTCTTCATAGAGTCCAGCTTCTTGAATGACTAGCTCAGAACATAGAGTGAATAGGTATAGAAAAAGGATACAGCTCTGACACATACCTTTCCTGATTTTAAACCATGCAGAGTTCTCACATGTTGTTATTTGTCGTTGATTCACTTGTGACTTATAGCGGCCCTACGTACAACAGCTCTGAACCCTACTCTATCTTGAGCCAATTTCATTGCCTCCAACACACCTACTGCCATTATCCCAGTCACTAAGTCAATCCATCTCATCCAGGGTCTTCCTTTCTGACATTGTACCTCCACCATTCCAAGCATGATGTCCTTGTCCAAGGATTGGTCCCACCTGGCACCATGTTCAAGGTATGTCATAAGGAGCTTCAAAATCCTTGCCTTCGAGGAGCAACTTGGTTTCACTCTCTTTAGTACAGATTTATGTGTTCTTTGTTGATATGTTTGTTGATATGTTCAATACTCTTCTGCAGCACACCAACAACTCAAAGGCATCAACTCTTCTTTTATCATCCTGACTTCTCGTCCAGCTCTCTGATGCATAGCAAGTAATTGTGAAGACCATGGCTTGAATCATGTGCACCTTAGTCTCTAGACTGACGTTGTTGCTCTAAATTATTCTTTAGAGGTCCCTGACAGGCAATTTCCCAATGCAATTTGTCTTTATATTTCCTGGCTGCTGGTGCCAAAAATGTTGATTGTGGAGCCAAAGAAGCTGAAGCTGTTAACAATCTTGGTCTCTTCTCCCTCTGTCATACTGACAATCAGCCCAGTGATGAGAATCTTTGTTTTCTTGTTAAACTTCAAGTTATATTGAAAGCTGCAGTTCTTAACCTTCTGCAGCAAATGCCTCAGGTAATCTTCAGTTTCAGCAAGCAAAGTTGTGTCATCTGCATAACACAGGTTGTTGATGAGTCTTCCTCTAATCCTGATGCCACATTCCTCCTCATAAAGTCCAGTCCCCTAGATGATCTGATCTGCATATATATTGAAAAAGTGTAGAGATAGGAAGCAGCCCTTACCTTTACATTTCATGATTTTAAACCATGCAGTGTTTCCTTGCTATGTTCTGGCAGCTTCCTCCTGGTCCAAGTATAGGTTTTGCATAAGCACAACCAAGTGTTCTGGGATTCCCATTCCTTTTAAGGTTAGACACAGCTTGTTGTGAACCACATAGTCAAATGCCTTTGTATAGTCAAGGAAACAAAGATAGACCTTCCTCTGGTACTCTCTGCTTTCAGCTAAGACACGTTCTTCATTATTTTTGCATGGTATGTAGGCTTTAAAAAAACAAATTGCGTATTTTATGCAGACGAACAGCACTTTTATTTATTCAGTTATTTTTAATATTGATTTATTTTACAAACACTCAACATCTGAGTAGAGCACTATGCTAGTCTTCTTATATGAAATTACCTGCTTAATATGCAATTTAAGGACAAGCTTGTCCTTTCTAAGAAAACAATAAAAAAATCGACTAACCAATTGATTGCAATTATTTTAGTATTCCTAATAATTTTAATAAAATCTAGATTATTTTCTCTTTCCTAGTTTCATTAACTTCTAACATGCCACCTGAAACCCTATGAATTTTGGTAAATGTTGATAGGCAATCAACAACAACAAAATATTAACTACATACTTAATATTTTAGAGTGCTCTGTGTGTGCTTTTAATACCTATACTCTAATGAATTATGTAACTTTGTTGTTGTTAAATGCCATCAAATTGCCTGCGACTCATAACAACCCTATGTAATATCGTTCTAAATGCTGCTCTACCCTGTGCCACTTTTATTGCCTTCAACACACTTATCCCCATTACCCAAGTCACTGAATCAATACTCTTCCTTTCCTGTGCTGTCCCCCCACCCTCCCAAGCATGACAACCCTCTCCAAGGACTGATCCTGCCTTGCAACATGTTCAAAGTATGTCAGACAAATCTTCAGAATCCTTGCCTTCAAGAAGCAGCCTGGTTTAACCCTCTCCAGGATGAATTTTTTTATTTTCCTAGCAGTCCATGGTATATTCAACACTCTTCTCCAGCACCACAGCTCAAAAGTATCAATCAATTCTCCTTCTATCATTTGTAGTCATAATCCAGCTGTCTGATGCAAGTGATTGCAAAGACCATGGCCTGCAATCAGGCACACCTTAGTCTCCAGACTGACATCATTGTTCTTCAGTACTTTGGAGAGGTCACTGACAGTAGACTTTTTCCAAAGCAATTTGTCTTTTAATTTCCTGGCTGCTGGTACCAAGAGTGTTAATTGTAGAGCCAAGCAACAAGCAAACTGAAGCTGTTAACAATCTCAATCTCTTCACCATCTATCATGATGCTGCTAATAGGCCCAATGGTGAAAATCTTTGTTTTCTTGGTGTTGAGCTTCAATCCATATAGAAGGCTGTAGTCCTTGACCTTCTGCAGCAAGTGCTTCAGGTTCTCCTCAGTTTTAGCAAGCAGGGTTGTGCCATCTGCATAATGCAGATTGGGATGACTCTATCTCCATCCTGATGCCACACTTCTCCTCATAGAGCCCAGCCTCCCAGATAATCTGTTCCACATATAGATTGAAAAGATACAGAGATAGGACACATCCTTGGTGTACACCCTTCCCAATTTTGAACCATGCAGTGTTTCCTTACTCTGTTCTGATGACTGCCTCCTGGTCCAAGTATAGATTTTGCATAAGCACAATCGAATTTTCTGGTATTCCCATTCTTCTCAGAGTTATCCACAGTTTGTTGTGATTTACATAGTCAAATACCTCTGCATAGTCAATGAAACAAGCAATATCCTGAATTCACATATGAGAAAGCAAGAACCTGTAACCAATCTTTTCACCACTATTCTGTGCTACCTTAGTGTTTGTTGTCTTTATGCCTTGTTGTGGCTGGGTGCCATCAAGTTGATTCTGACCCATTGTGACCCCGTCATAGAACATTTGGGTAGGGTTTCCTAAGCTGTAATGTCTATGGGAATAGATCTGTACACCTAAACACACAACATCATCTAATTTGTAGCTTAGTAATGTGATAAAATGGTAGCAGTCATGATCCCCTGATTAGACCTGGGTTAGAACTTGTATGTCACAGAAAAGTTCAAAAACCAGAATCCTGTAGGCAACTTTTCCTGGTGTCTTTCCCATAGAACCCATCTTGGCAGTGTGAAAAATGAATTTATGTGGAAAATAAAACAATACCTCAAAAGAGCTGGGAAATGTTTCAAATTGTGTCAAGCTAAAGCCTGCTACACATTCTCTGACATTACACAACTGCTGATGTTCCAACACGTCTGCCTTTGATGTGTTCCACAGGAGTGAAGGGTACCACGGCAGTCCATGTGTGAGGAAGCACTCTGGATTCCAGCTCACATTGTTCCTGTCTTTCCATTTACTCTTTAAGTGAAGATGCAACAGTCATGTAAATAACCAAGAGAGTATCCTGTGACACTTTTCAAGTGAAAAGCAGTTTTTATTTATATTATTTTAAGAGAAAAATGATACTTTATTTGCTATAATAAACATCAGATGTGATGTTATTTCATATTTGCATTAATAGAGCTTCTACTAACACCTAATACTGATATGAGAACAGATAATCATGATATAGTAGTTGGGCTTTGGTGAAACTGACGTAAAACTAGAGGAATTATTGGCAATCATGTGTCTCATCTTCAGATATTTCTTAGGCAGACTGGAAGGCCAAGTCTGCAGTTGCTATAAATCAAAGAGTAAAACATGTCCCTAACTCGCCTAACAGTACTTATTTGAACAATGAGCTGAAATCTACTCGTAATGACGGTCTTAAACCCAGAATTAGACATTGTTGTTCAATTCTTGAAGTCATTGGGATGATGAGAATTTGATGTCACAAGATCTTCCTCATCAAATTTTTTATGATATATACAGTCAAGAACAATGCATCCTACTAAGTCTGTTGTTGTTGATTGCTGTAGACTTATAAGTACGACTTATAGCAGCCCTATGAAGAAAAGAAGACCTGAAGCCTTTCTGTAACTATTATTTTTCAAAGTTCATAGTTTCCAGAGGCATGTTGTTTAGGAAGTGTAGGCCACTCCTGCTAAGTCTAGATGTAGAACTACATTCCAGAGGGAACATCATTGTCACTGTCTAACGTGGCTGCATTTGTATTACGAGAAGGCAACCATAAATATCTTTCACTGCCAAAGGAAGGAAAATCCAATGACGGGAGACCAGAAATCTTTGGCTCTTTTCCAGCCTAATGATCTATGTACGACCTTGTTTGTGTCTCTTTGTGTCTTTACATTTGGAAGTTTCCTTCTAAATTTCCAATTCTTTTATCTTGTCTTTGAAGTTGAAATTTCTCCTCCATTGACACTCCCATGCTTAATTATCCTTTTTATGTTAAACCCAATCCAAATTTTGCAATGAGGTTTCTTCAGATTCATCCTTTTTCTTGCATGGAGACTTTCTTCCACATCATAAAATATAAGTTGTTGAATCTTTAGGAACAAAGTACAATTGAGGAAACATCAACTATTTACAGTTTTTATTGTAAAAGAATACAGTAATTACAGGCCCTTCTTTACTATAGACTATTTGAAGATGTGTTTGCTCAAGAAAACAGAAATATGATAACCATTTTGTTCTTCCTGGTAACACATAAGAATGGAGTTCAGAGACCTTACTCAGAAAGCTTAATATATTTTCCTTTCTTTACATTTTCATCATTATAATTTCATCCTTGTTATATTGTTTTATGTATTTTGTATTACCATTGCCTCATTATCTTCATAGTAATTCTGTTTTGGCTTTTTCAATTATTAAAAAGCCTATACTGTAAAGGGCTTTTCATGATTAGTAACATAAAATTCAGAATATACAATTATGAGTAGTGATAATGATATTTTAAGAGCCACCTACTCTCCAGTCAAAAATTCAGCTTCAGCTGAGATGATTCCCACTCGTGGTGATGGATGAGTGTGTCATACGGGGCTTTGAACTGGTTTACGCCTATCCCAATTCAGTCATGGTTGATAAAGCAACACTAGAATGGACTTGAATTTTCAAAATATGAATAAACTGGAATGCTAACCAGAATACGAAAAATAGTTAAAGCCCTGCTATAAACATACATATTTTTCCTACTGGAAAACATGAGCAACATGCACATTGAATGGACATGAGATATTTTGAAAGCAGAGCTGGAAATCACAGTGCCCAACTCAAAGATGGCAGCTAACTGTAATGCTTTCAATGTGTTTTCTTCTCCATAGTCTTTTCAATGTTCCAACATCATGAAACAGACAACTCAAAAAAGGCTCACTTTTTTAGAGCCTCTCATTCCAGGGTTTTGACTAATTTTCCCCCCTTTTTCATTAGCACTCTAAATAATTCAAATTTGTCAATTTGTGCCTGTTCAATTTTGTTTTTCTTTCCATGACTAAGCTAGTTCAAAGCTCAGGTGTCAAAGTTTAGCTGTACTACATAGAGTTTCCCTTTGGAAAGAGATTTCCTTTTAAGACATCTCTGGATAGACTCAAACTTCTGACCTTTTGGTTAATAGTCAAGGGTATACAAAACAGTACATGTTTTATATTATCTAAAGGTATAAAAGAAAAATTTAGCTACCTAATGACTACATAGAGAGAGCTACGTTGGCCTAGTAGTGGACAGAAAGTTATGTTACCAATCCGAAGCTGGGTGATTTTAATCTGAGGCCTTCAGGCAAGGTTCAAATTGTTTTCCTGTCAAACATTCTTCTAGGTGGTATAGCACTGGTCTGTGTGTTGCTGTACAGAGGTAACTTGTGGTTTCTGTGATGCTGAACACTGTGACACTTATGTGTCAAATGCAATAATGGTAACCCATGGTGGACAGTGTTTGCTAGAGCTTGCCGATTAAAACAACCTTGGAAGCAGGAGTGGCATCCACTTCTGAAATGGCTTGCCTTTGGAAACTCTATGAACAGTGCTCAGGCCTTTTGTTCATAGGGTCGCTATGAGTCATCTATGACTCGACGGAACCTAACAACAACCATAACAAAGTCGTTAAGAGGAACAGAAGCTTGTTTAACAAGAAAAGAAGGGCTAGATGAGAGCTTTTGGAAATATTTGTGAGTAAAGGAAGCAAAGCCCACCCTTTTGAAGATGTTCCAATGTTGCCACAAGGAGATGTGAAGAGTTAGACTAACCTGGTTGCTCTACCGTGGAGATAAGGGAGGTAAGAAGCAAGGGATATCAGAAGAGGAATAGCTCAAGATAAGCGTGATTGCATATTGAATAACTTGGGTTGTGTCTGCAATACTTTCTTCAAAGCCCAAGTGTGTCTGTTTCCTAAGACAGCAATACTTTCCATGGCTCCCTCTTCTTTAACCGATATGAATACCTCTTTTTCTTTCTAACTTGCCCTAAGAAATAATTTTTGTATACTTTTATATTTACATACTGTGGCATGCAACTGTTTCTCAGTTATAATATATGCTTGAGTTAAAAGCCCATAAACATTTTCTGAGAATGTGAACTGTCCAAGTGTTGTAACTGATAATCTATGATTCACACAAATCAGTTGCCACTGTTTGCTGTTATGTGTTTAATTCACAACATTCTCTCTTCACTTAACAGAGCCGAAGGAAGGTGAGGAAGCCATAGTTATATCAAAAGAATATTCCACAGGCTGCAGCTTGATGTATTTGGAAGAGCACCCTTAGAAGCATTTCAACATTTTCCATCCGGGGCTGTCAACATGCATTGCCAAAGCAGGGCAGCATGGGAGGAAATCAGCATGGAAAATCCCCTGCAGGATATTGACTTTCCTTTTCCCAGAGAAGTGTCTGGACATGAAAGGAAAGTTCTGCTGTTCTGAGACTCACATTCTTGAAGGTGGTTGGTTTTTCTTCTGATTTACAGATCTGAAATATAGCAGCAACCTTATAAAGCACACAAACAACTCTATTTTCCTGGTAAACATTATTGGGTTCAAAGGTAGTTTTTCTTCTGTGACATTATCATCAGAACTTTCCTTAAGTAGTAATGTGTGTGCAACTCTTGAGGAAAAGAGTTGACTAAAATATAAATCATCTTCCACTTTCAAATCAAAATGAGCTTCTAATTCATGCCAGTGCTTTGGGCCATGATGATCAAGTTGCCAACCCTTATCCTCTTTGGCACTTTAGTTTATTGGGAAGACAGATTATGACTGCAATTGTAGGTACAAAATAAGTTTCAAAAGCAAATAAGATCCGTGTTCCCCAGTGTTTTAAAGACAGGGAAGATTTCATCTGGAAACAATCTTTCCACAGTGCATCACTAAAGTTGAACAGTTAGTATATGCAGTGGCTCAATTTACACTGTGTTTTTATTGTTGTTATGTAAGCCAGTAGATTATCACTCATAAACAACAGATCAGAACGCAACAGATCAGAACCTTGCTGTATCCTGTGCCATCCTCAGCATCCCCGATACGTTCTAGCATGTTACAATCACTGTGCCGTTGCATCTCCTTCAGTATCATCCTGTTTTCTTGACCCTCTACCTTTCTCAGCATGATGTAGTTTTCCAAGGACTGGTCCCTCCTGAGAGGATGCTCAAAGTCTGTGAGACAAAGTTTCAGCATCCTTGCCTCCAAGGAGCACCGTGTTTACACTTCCTTCAAGACAGATTTGCATTTGGGCAGATCTCTTCACCAGCACCACAATTCAAAGGTACTGATTCTTCTTGTCATCTTATTCATTGCCCAACTCTCAGCTATCAAAAATACCATGACTTGGATCAGACACTCCAATTTTCACACTGGCATCGTTGCTCCTTAGCACTTTGGACAGGTCCTTAACAGCAGGTTTTCCCAATGCGATAAATCTTTTTATTTCTTGATTGATTGTGTTCCATGGCTATTGATTGTGGATCCAAGTAAAATGAAATCATTGGCAACTTCTGTCTTTTCTCCATTGATCATGGAGTTGAGCATTGGTTCAATGCTGAGAATCTTCGTTTTGCTGTTGAGACATAATCCATATTTAAGGCTGTATTCTTTGATCTTCTTCATTCTTTGCAAGCAAAGCTATATCATCTGCCTAATGCGAGTTCTTGATTAGTCATGCTCCCATTCTGATGCGACATTCTTCTTTATAATCTATGAAATTCATTTACACTGAGAATCCCACACTTCTAGGTTCAGAATAATAAGAATTTTAAAGCCGACTAACATTGTGGAGTGCTTAATATGTGAGTAGTATGGTGCTATGGTTTCTACATACAATGTTTAATCTTCACAACAGCTTGTAAATTAGATACTATTATGATCTTTATTTTATAGCTAGGAGAACTGTGACATAGAAAGTTTAAACAACTTGTGTAAAGTCATACAAGCAAGCGCAAAGTGACAGAGTATGCAGCCAGACACAGTTACAAAGTCCAATCTCTTAGCCATTACAAGATGAAGCTGTCTTTGGAATGTTTCAGATGAGCATAATTGTTCAGGCATAAAATAAATGAAGAAAGCTCTGGTGGCTGAGTGGTTAGAAGTTACACTGGCAATACTAAGGCATCTGGCACAAATCCACCAGTTGCTCTACAGGAGAAAGATGGGTGATCTTCTCTTGTGCAATTTCTAGCCTCTGAAAACTCACTGGGCGATCAGCTATGAGTAAGTTCTGACCAGATGGAACTTGACAGCAATAAAGTAAACAAATTTATTGCTTCAACCCCTAATCTCCGGTGGAACTCTTCTATTATTTGACAAGCTAATGAATATATAATAAAACTGCCAACAAGGAAAAAGAAGAGCGAAGAACTTCCGAGCACTGAATAGAAACAGGCAGTCTGACACATACTTAAGCACAAAATGTGTTATCTTTTAATTGCTATGTACAATTCTATATAATATAGTAGGGATTGATGATGTATTAAATTATGGTTGATTTCACCTCATTTGGAATATATATTCTTTCTCTACTCTCCTTCCCTCCCTCTCTCTGTATGTGTGTATGTGCATGCATGTGTGTGTGTGTGTGTGTGTGTGTGTATGTGGTGTGAGAATAACATGCATGAAAGTAAAAAACATAAAAATTAAGAAACATTAATTTGTAATTAACCAAGCTCATTGAAACATTATGTGCTTGTCCATAGATAATGTAAGCCATTGGAAGAATTTGCAGATTCTGGCATACAGAGTCATTGTTATTTGCAGCACAGTTTCTTACCACTAGGCCACATAGTTCCTCAAATTTGTTAAAAGACGTTTAGTAGTTGAAGGAAGGGATAAAATACCTCCTTTAACAAAATCCTTGCTCCGAACAACTCTTCTTTATCAATTGTCTAAATTTTTTTCCTAGTTTACTGTTGGATTATCTTTATTGTTACTATTCTACTGTATGGGGATATTTTAGACCTTAGTTTTGACCAGGAAAATCAACAGTGGTACACAAAGTCACTGATTGTTCTCTGCTTGAGACTAAAATCACTTTATAATGCTGTAATGGTTTTAGTAACATAAATCTTGGGGCCTTGGCAAGCTACAGCAACTGCAAAACATTAACACATGTGAATCGATTGTATCTTTAAAAATGCTAACGGCAAAACGCTAATTGGGCTGTTATATTCAGCAACTCAATTTTTATACTTATCTCCAGATTAATAGAGTGATGTCATTATTTTCTTTACAAAGTAGCCTATTCTTCCATCAAAGCAGCCAAAATAGTTAATGACCTTGAAAAGGAAAACACGGATTAGGGAGAATATTTTTTGGTATGAAGAACTATGATCATACAAGAATACAATCTAAATTGCACATATATATTTTATAGATATTTAGTGTAAAAACAGCTTGAGTTTTTACTGAAGAAGTGTACTTTATTAAGATAGTTAAGATTTATGGTATGAAGGACAAAAGAAATTCTTCAAGACAAAAACTAAATTTTAAATACAGTGACTCCTCATTTCTATGTTGTGTAACATGATTAGACTGAAGAAATTTATAGTTAATTTTTCAACTTATAGAAGATTAGAAGAAAGCTCTTAGCAGTGGATTTAATTTACAAATTGTATCTGTGACAGACTAGGAGAAAACTCTAAATAGTGAACAAAACCCTCTTTTTGTTCCTATTTTCTGCAACTGAATTACTTTACGCTGCAAGTGTCTGCTGTGACAGGTTTAAATAAGCAAAGCTCAACCTGTCCTTATGCATCTTTTTGTACCAGCACAGCTCCATTTTCCTCTTTTTATGATGGTAGTTAGTTATTCAAACAGCAAGCTTTAGAAACATAACTCTATGTAGTTCCATAATAACTCCTCGTCACAGACTATATTAGCATTACACCCAGGTAGACCCATAGCAGTTAATTCAACGAAAAGAAGGGGGAATGCTTTTATTCAGTGATTAATAATGTCATAGAGCCTTGGTTGCATAGTGGTAACATACCTGGCTGCGTAGTGCTGCTGCTGCTGCTGTTCTACTGTCCAGATTCACATTCTCACTCTGCTTATTCTATAAACAAGAATTTAATGAAAGGCACACTTCTCATTTCTTTTCAGTACACTTCTGATTTTATAGTTGAACTAGATAGAAAAGTAGTTTTTAGTTTTATGTTCTGTCAAGAAATATTCTTAGTAATAAACTTAAGGATTATTTCTATCACTCTCAAAAATATTTTTAGTTTCTTCTATATGTACACACAAACAAACATGTATGTGTGTATATGTATATGTATATGTATACACACACATATATAAATATCTTGTTGTTTACTGTTGAGTCGCATTTGACTGGCACAGGAGATTGCCCCTCCTTCTCCAGCAAAGCATCTGCTGGATTCAAACCACTCACCATTGTGACTGTGGTGCAGCTTCTTGCCACTAGGACACCAGAGCTCACAAAGCTTAACTTTTTATTATTAGGTACCATTAAGTCCTGTGACACTGATGTGTCAAATGTGATAATGGTTACCCATGGTGGACAGTGTTCGGTGGCACTCCCCGGTTGAAACAAGCTTGGAAGCAGGAGTGGCATCCACATTCATAAACAACTTGCCTCCGGAAACCCTATGAACCTGGAGAAAGGGTGAAAGTCATGCACGCAAGTGTCGAGGACTTTCATTCATAGGGACGCTATGAGTCACCTATAACTCGACGCCACTGAACAACAACAACAAACAACAACAGCAACAACCATCAAGTTGACTATGACTCATAGTGAGTGACCCTGTGAACATCAGAACTGAACCTTGCCCTACCCTGCATCAGCCTTGCCAACTCTGACATGCTCAAAACCATACTTACAGTCATTGTGTCAAACTATTTTGTTTGGAGTCTTCCTCTCTTTTCCAAGCCTGCAACTGTGCAAGCATAATGTCTTTTTCCATTGGTTAACCCTTACTGACAACATAACCAAAGAACGTGAGATCACAGTCTATCATCCTTGTCTCTAAGGAGCACCCTGGATGTACTTTCTCTGAGACAGACTTGTTTGCTCTTTTGGCAGTCCAACTTTCAGATTCATAGCAAGCAATTGAAAAGACTATGGCTTGGATCAGAAACACCTTAGCCTTTAAACTGATGTTGGTGCACTTTGACACTTTGGAGAGGTCCTTGACAGCAGATTTACCCAAGTCAATGGGCCTTTTGCTTGCTTGACTGCTGGTGTTAAGGGTGTTAAAAGATGAAATCACTGAGAATTTCAATCTTCTCTACATAAATCATGATGGGGTCTATTAGCCCCATGATGAGGATTTTACTGCCTTGATCTTTTTGATGGACTGTACAAGGAGGAATGTGGCATCAGGATTGGTCAAAGAGCCATCAACAACCTGCATTATGCAGATGACAAAACCCTGCTTGCTGAAACTGAAGAGGACCTGAAGCACTTGCTGCAGAAGGTCACGGACTGCAGTCTTCAATATGGATTGAAGCTCAACATCTAGAAAACAAAGATTCTCACCACTGGGCAAGTTGGCAGCGTCACTATAGATGGTGAAGAGATTGAGATAGTTAACAGTTTTAGTTTACTTGGCTCCACTGTCAACACTCTCGGTAACAGCAGCCAGGAATTCAAGAGACGAATTGCATTGGGAAAGTTAGCTTTGAGGGACCTCTCAAGAGTACTGAAGAGCAACGATGTCAGGCTGGAGACTAAGGTGCACCTGATCCAGGCTATAGTCTTCGCAATTATATGCTATGCATCAGAGAGTTGGACAGTGAATAGGGATGATAGAAAGAGAATTGATGCCTTTGAGCTGTGGTGCTGGAGAAGAGTGTTGAATATACCATGGACTGCTAGGAAAACAAACAGGTTTGTCCTGGAGACGGTGAAGCCAGAATGTTCCCTGGAGTCAAGGATTCTGACGCTTCATCTGACATACTTTGGGCATGTTTCAAGGAGGGACTTTGGAGAGGGAAATCATGTTTAGCAGAGGGGAGGCGCAGGAGAGGAAGACCTTCGATGAGATGAATCAATTCTGTGACTGGAGTGGTGGGAATGAGTGTGTTTGAGACGGTGAGGTTGGCACAGGATAAAACGGCTTTTAGAGCTCTTATACATAGGGTCACTATGAGTCACAAGCAACTTGATGGGGCATAAAAACAACAACAACAACAATGTTAATATGTAATTCATGTTGAAGGATGTAGTCTTTGATCATCTGCAGCAAGCACCACAAGTCCTCCTTATTCACTCTTGGCAAGAAGGGTTGTGTCCTCTGCATAAGATAGGTTGTTGATGCCACATTATTCTTCATAAAGTCAAGCTTCTTTAATTACTTGATTGGCATACAAATTGAGTACATGTGGAAAAAAACATAAAGAATAAATCTTGTGTTAACCTGCAGTTAAAGTATAAGAAAAATACAAAGATCAATGAAGTCCATAAAGACTAAGGTGCACCTAATCAGAGCAATAGTATTTGTAGTTGCTTCCTACGAAAGTGAAAGTTGGACAATTAATAAGGAAGCCTGAAGAATTGAAGCCTTCAAATTGTGATGTTGGAGAAGAGTACTGAATATCCCGTAGACTGCCAAGAGAAAAACCAAATTTGTCTTGGAAGAAACACAATCAAGGTGCTCCTTAGAAGCTAGGATTTTCACCATCTTACATGCACTGAACATGTTGTAAGAAGGGGCCAGTCCTTAGAAAAATTTATTATGCTGGGAAGATGGAGGGTCAGTGAAAGTGAACAAAACTCTCAATAAAATGAAATGACACAGTGACTACAGCAATGGTCTTGAGCAAGGAAGAAATTTCAATGATGGAGGATAGGGCAAAGCCCCACTATTGTTCATGAGATTGTTTTGAGTTGTAGTCAACTTAAGGACACCTAACATAAGCAACTAAGGTTTTGGAGAATATGGCTTTTCAGGCTGGGTTTTATGAGGAGGAATGGGGCATGAGGATTGGAAAAAGAGTCATCAACAACCCGAGTTATGCATATGACACAAACTTGCTTGCCAAAATTGAGGAAGACCTGAGATGTTTGCTGTAGGAAGTCAAGGACTGAAGTCTTCAATATGGACTGAAGTTCAACATAAATGAAACAGTGGTTCTTACCACTGAGCCAATTGGCAACACCATGATAGATGCAGAGGAGATTGACATTGTTCAGAATTTCCACTTACTTGGCTCCACAATCAGCACTGTTGGTACCGGCAGTCAGGAAATCAAAAGATGAATTACATTGGGAAATTCTGCTGTCACAGACCTCTCCAAAGTACCAAGAAGCAATGATGTCAGTCTAGAGACTAAGGTATGTCTTACCCAGGACATTTCTTCACAATTAGTTGCTATATGTCACAGAGATGGACAGTGACTAAGGATGTTAGAACAATCAACACCTTTAAGTTGTGATTCTGGAGAAGAGTATTGAACATACAATAGACCACCAAGAGAACAAATAGGTATGACCAGGAGAGGGTGAAACCAAGTTGCTCCTTGGAGTCAAGGATTTTGAAGCTCCATCCTCCTACTTTGGACATGTTGCTAGGAGGGACCAGTCCCTGGATAAGGACATCATGCTTGGAAGTGCAGAGGGACAGCACAAGAGAGAAATACCCTCATTCAGATAGATTGACTCAGTAACTGAAGTAATGGGGGTAGATTTTTCAGAGATGGTGAAACTAGGTCAGGATATGGCAGGGTTCAGAAATATTGTACAAAGGGTTACTGTGAGTTTCAGGCAACTCGATGGAACATAACAACAATTAAATACTTAAAATTCATAGACATGAGTACTATACCAGACCTGAGGAAAGATAAGAGTCTCCTAAATAATAATGCAGAGTTATTGTGGTTAATAATTCAACCTGTGGTTGATAACAGTCTTCAAATAATTGCTTTCAAATTGGCTGAGAAAATTTGAGAAGGATCTCTAGTTCCCATAAAATGTGTCAAAAGTTGAATTCTGAATGCCTTTCTTTTTATACTCTTTCAGTGATTTCTCTTAGAGTCACTGATGTCTTTCAAGGTCAGAGAGACAGATATCACATGAGGATGTTCAAGTTAAGCAGATGTAGAAATAGCTCTGCATTTCATCCAGAAGGGAGTTTACTCATTAAGGTGATTAATTTTTAAAGTATTGGGGATTCTGAACTCAGAATGAACTTGGTAGTGAATTATTGTCCTCTACCATTCAGTGTTTCTACTTTATTATGCAGAAAATTCACTTATTTCATGTTCTTTATCATACTTGCATATATACTCTATGAACTTGGAGAAATGATGACATTTATACAGTTGTTCAGGTCTTTCGTTCATAGGGTAACTATGAGTCATCTATGACTTGATGGCACTAACCAAAAACAATGAAAGAGAGTTCTGTTGGCCTATTATACTACCAAGCCAAAGATGGGTGATTTTAATCTGCAGCCCTCAGGGTTGGTTTTAATTGCTTATGGTCAAGCACTCTTCTAAGTGGTATAGCACTGGTCTGTCCACTTGTTGTATGGAGGTAACTCATGGTTGCTGTGATGCCAAACACTGTGACACTGATGTGTCAAATGCGATAATGGCTACCGATGGCAGACAGTGTTTGGTGGAGTTCCCCCATTAAAACAAGCTTAGAAGTAGGAGTGGCATCCACTTCTGAAATAGCTTGCCTCTGGAAACTATGAACTTGGAGAAATGATGAAAGTTATACAAGAGTTCAGGGAGGGAGAAAAATACAACAATGAATGAATGGAAATCCAAAGTCTCTGTAAACGTTCATTAAAATTAAGAAATAAATTTTAAAAAGTAACTTAACAATTTTTGTAGACTGACATAAAATTTTTCTACAATTTCAAGTTGCATTCAGAAGAGGCATTGCAAAAAAAAAAAAAGAGGCATTGCATGAGGAATGTCATTGCTTCTATCAGATTGATCTTGACTGAAGGGAAAGAATATCAGAAAGATGTTTACTTGTGTTTTATTTACTATACAATATTTACTATACTGTAAGAATCATAATAACACATTGATGAATTTACATTGACAATAATGGAATTCCAGAACACTTAATTGTGTCACGCAAAACCTAGACATAGGCCAAGAAGCTGTTGTCTGAATAGAACAAGGGAACACTGCATGGTTTAAAATCAAGAAGGGTATGTGTCAGAGTTGTAGCCTATCTCCATACCTGTTCAGTCGTACATTGGATAAATCATTAAAGAAGCTAGACTAGACCAGAAAGAATGTGGCATTAGGATTGGAGGAAGATTCATTACGCAGACGACACAATCTTGCTTGCAGAAAGTAAAGAAGACTTGATTGAAGCACTTGCTGCAGAGTATAAAAACCTTAGATTCTTTTTAAACAATTCTTTCATCTGTTTCATTGCAGTATCCATTATTTATCCTCTCTCTTCTTGGTTCCTCCCCAACCTCCATGTCAGCCCTGTTTTATAACAATGGTATCATGCAGTATTTGTCCTTTTATGACAGATATTTTTTCACTCAGCATAATGTCCTCAATCAAGATTCTGTTAAGTTCTCTTATAAAAATCTAATTAGGAGGAAGTACACCCAGAGTGCTCCTTAAACACAACAATGATGTCAGGAGAGATCAGTCTTTGGAAAAAAAGACAATCATGCTGGAAAAGGTAGGTCATTGAAGGAGCGCCAGATCTTCAATAAGATGGCTTGCCATAGTGACTTTAACAGTGAACTTGTACATGCCAGAGATAATGATGATTGTGCAGGATAGAGCAAGGTTCTGATCTGTTGTTCACGAGGTTGCTATGAATTGTTATTGACTTGACAGAACTTAACAACAACAAAACAACTTTCCTACCTACTTTATGCACCACAACTCTTCATTTCACCAAGCTCACTCTGCTTTTACCATAGCGAACTAAGGATTCTTCAGATTCTCAATACTCTTTTCAATATCCAATACTCTTTTCAATGTTGTTCATTGTGGAAGACTATATACACGCTGCAATGGCCCATCACGCTCCCTATGCTATCTCATCAGGCCTAGCAATTCTTAGCCCTCAATCAATATTCCTTTAAGTTCTCTTGAAAAAAAGAAACTGTTCCTAATATCTTGTATGTGAGCATAGCCTATCTCATGTTCCTGTAACTCTTCGGATACACTGCCAAAATGAAATATTCACTATAATTATTAGTCTTTTCATCTGTATTTTGTGCCAAAGAATATAACCATGGTATTTTCCCATTGAATTTCCTGTGTTTCACAAATTTCTAAGCAAAATGCATGTGCTTCTTCATCTTTTCTTAGAAGTGTGACTGACTGAACAATTGTTAAGTGAAACAGAATATAAACTTGTTCTAGAAATTGGTAAGTTTGTCTTTCAATATATACAGAACATAGATCAATCTTTCACTACCTGTTGTTTGCGATAATAGCTGACATATCCTTTATACAACGGTCATAAAATATCATCAATGAATTAGCCATTCAATAACTTCTTGGCCTCTGTTGACACAGCTGGTCTTGGTCTATGTTATTAACTTCACGCCAGTCAGTTTGAAAACACTCAACACAGCAATTGCAACAACTCTACATGAATGAATCCAAGTTTAACAGGGGAAACAGGAATCTTCTTTAGTTAGGGCTTGTGGGAAATCTGAGATCTGCATCTGGGAAATGTATGATAAAAATGCCTCAGTACGGCTCCAGGTTCACCTCAGAGGAATGTCCTCAGTTGTAAAGGCGCACTCTGTGGCTACTTCCCGATGAATTTAAACACACCCTTTTGCTTCCTCCCCAAAGTTGACCCTCCATCCGTACTAAATGAAAATCAAAGGAAGCAAGAGGATATCTTATTTGGAGAAGGACTGCCAAGTAAGGAAAGGCAGGAACAAGAAACCAGAGAAAGTTATGACTGGGTCCCAGAGAAACAGCACATACCTTTCCTTCACCTCTCTCTCCTGTGTATATTTTCATAGCCTTTCAGTTACAGCTCACTGGCAGCCCTCGGAAAGAATGCCAAGTGAGAAGATGTGACTGGGTGAAGAACTCCGAAAAGTAAAATGTCCTGAGCTGAGTGTTTAAGCCTGGGAGACAACTTCCGTCAATTGCAAAGGTTGCATTATCTCAGATAGATCACCAGCTCGTTGCAAGAATTCCTGCATAGTTGAGTTCCAAGAAGAACCTGTGTTCAGGTTGTAAATGTCAGTGTCACTCGATCAAAGTGGAAAGTAGAAGAGTTGGTGGTAGTCACTAATAGGAGGAAAACTCAATGAAGATGCCTAGTTTTAACAAAACTCCTGTTTTCTGGGGCAGGGAATGGGTATGGGGACAGATCCTTCCTCTGTGAGACAGCTTTGAAGTCTTCCCTTAGTAAACATTCCTCCTCTCCAAACTGTGCGTCCATTGGGCTGCCACCCACAAGTGTACCTCTGCCACCCAGGAGAAACTCCCAGGTGGAATGACTTTCCCTCATACTGAGAATAAAGACGGGGGACAGATGCCCTTGACCCTCTGATGTTGGACAGTAGGGACTGTGGTGCTGGTTTTCCAGTGCCCCAGAGAGATGCTGTTGGAAAAGTCTATAGATAGTTTGAATTGGCTTATTTCTAAAGTCTTTTTTTTTAAAAAAATGAAATATTTATGACAGGAAATCAGGTTAGACATTCCTGAAGCTCACAGAGCTTATGAACACACTGTCCTATCCTCCCCAGAACATGTAAATGCAGTTGAGTTTTTTTTTTCTTTGCAAGAAGACCCAAATATCTCATTCCTTTACATTTAGCCTGCATGGCTCAAGGAATGCAAACCCTGGAGCCTGGCCCCTGGTGAAGGATTACCATAGGCAGGCCACACAAGGAAATTCCTCCTTACCGCCAGGATTTATACTGTAGAGTGAGCTATGAATAGAAAGTTTGTGTGTGGTTATGAATATGGATAAAATGCATCACTCATGGCCAGGGAATGGCGAGTAAAATTGAAAACACATATTTTGGATCACATAATATTTTCGAAAATATATTTAAAAGAAAATAAACACAGGTTTACTGTTTGAAGTACCTTTGGGGAAAGGAGACATCAACAACTTCTCTTTCCAAGTCACTTGCTTTTCCCTGTGCCTTTTAGCACGCAGCTGTACCTTCTGGGAAGAAGCAGGGCTCTTGTAGAGAGTGCATCGTAAGTAGGCTTGTTGTTGTGTACCATCCAGTAAGAATCGACCCATAGCTGACCCAAACCTCCAGCAGGTTTTCAGAAATAATTTCCCAGGAGAAGATTGTCCAAGTTTCTCCTCTGGGAGCTGCTAGTGGGTTTGAACTGCATGCCAACTTGAGGTTTTAAGTATGCCCAGAAAGGACAGTGTGGCTTGGGGAGAGAATGTGTTGAACTTATACCTATCAGTGGTTGTGTGCTGTTCCTATAGCCTCAGAAGGATTTTGCTGGCTTTGGTATTTTTTCCTTTATCGGTTAGCTTGATAGATTATTGATAAGCACCAGAATTCTTTTCAGGTTGTGAAGAATCCAGATAAAACAAAATTTGGTGCCACACAGAGAAAATATGGTTTCCCTAATCAACCCATTTTAACCACTCCACACCATCTGAGTAAGCCTCTATCTCCTTTCTTCTACTGAGAACCCAATCTCCTTGCGTTATCTCATGCACCTACAATCTATCATTGACCTACCACTTAACCATGTCCTCTATGGATGGGAATAAAGGAGCTCTGGCAGTCTAGTGCTAAGAAACTCCACTGCAATCCCAAAGGCCCGCTGTTGGAATCCACTAGCTGCCCGTAGGAGAAGGATGGGCAAGCTCCACTCATGCATTTTATTGCCTCTGAAAACCTGCTGGAGGGTCAGCTATGAGTTGTTTTCTACTTGAGGCACACAACAACAAAAAGGATGGAAAATGGGAGAGCAACTCAGTTTGATTCCTCCTACTTTTTATCTTCTTCACTGTAAGCTTAACTTACTCTCTTTTGCATTGCCTTTGGACCTTGAGAGTTACCATGAGAGAGGGAATGACTCTGATCTGTGTTATTCCAGGGCAAACAGATTCCAGCTGATATGTTTCCATTTAATACGCACACTCACATTTCTTTATTACCCCTGTTACTGATAATCTCACATGTGCTACTGATAAATACCTTTTGGAACACCTAGCATAAACACCACTAGTCACAAGACCTACTGCTATTTCTTATTGGCTCAGACACTAACATGTGATCAGATAGGACATCATCTGATAGAAAAGAATGTTCAAAGAGATTGTATTGTATTATATTGTTTCTCAAGAATCTTAAATAAGTCATAAATAGTCAGAAAGATCATAATGTGTGATATGGATTTTATGTAAGATGACTTAGTACATCTACTTGTCAAGCTCAGTTTACCAAAGAACCAGTTATACATTCTTTTGTGTTTTCAGTGATCATAATACTCTCCTCATGTATCAGAACCAATTCTTTGTAAGTAGGACATCAATGACTAGAAGAGAGGATGTTCCTGGGAGCAACGCCTTAATCTTAGGAAGGAACCTACCTTATTTATGCCAATTCTGACTCTAATCTGGTGACTGAGTGGTTAGATGTTGTGCTGCCAACCTAAAGGCACATGGTTCAAATTTGCCAGCTGCTTCATGGAGAAGGATGGACAATTTCCTCCTGTGCAATTTACTGTCTCTGAAAACCCACTGGAGGGCCAGCTCTGAGTTGGCTCCCACGCTACTGTATGAAACAACAACAATATCTGAACCAGAAAGGACCAAAAGATCACGTATGTGTTCTCTGAATAACTGAATAAAGGAAACCATATATAGCATTCTCCCTGAGCTTATTGAAAATCCTTTCTTGATGAAAAGTTGAAAAATTCCTCTTATCAGATAGACAATTGTTTCCCATGCCTTCTCATTCTTCTTCTACATTTTAAAATGCTGATTTCTGATCATAAATCCACTTCGAATAAATATTACATGCTCTTTTGTTGACTTGCACCAAATTCATCTGCAGCAGAGAGCCTCCAAAAATGTAGAGATAGGATCCTTTGGCTTGTTTGATGTTGTGTCTGGCCTAGTGGCTGTTCCTATGGAATAAAAGTCATTCGAAGGGGGTGAGCTGGTGGAAGGTTGATGTGTGTGTTGATATTGGTAAACTTGAAAAATAAAAATATATCACCTTTAGTTATAGATTATCAGTAACTCATGTTACATTATCTGCTTATTTATTTATTTTTTCTCCTTACTTCCACTAAAATGTAAGATCTGTGAGGGCAAAGTCATGTTTCTTACTACTATATCCTAAAGCCCAGAAAAGTGTCTTTTAAGGTAATAGACACTTAATAAATATTTGTTGAATGAATGAAGGCTAAAAGATTAAAAATATCTTGATGGAGAAGCAATTTCCCCTCCCATATCCAAACTGTAGTGTTTGGTCTAGTGTAGACAAAGTGCTTTTCTCTAGTCTATGGCAGACCTACATTTTCCTGACATCAGTCTGTGACTACTGCTACCTCAGACTTTAATGAAGGGTTGGCCTAATTGGTGCAATATTATTTTTTTGATAATGTGGTGTTTTTGGAAGGTACTAACCTGATAATATTTCTTATCCCTGACACTGATGTGGTAGCCAAAAAATTATACCCCAAATATAAGCTCTTGTTGCTAAATAATTTGCCAGTGTTTGAATAGGCAGTAAAGAGGATGTTTGGATAGTATTTAAGAGTACAGGCTACAAAATCAACCATCCATTTCCTCTCTTGGATTGCCCTTTGTTATTTTATAAATAAATATTCTGTACATGTGTACACACTTGTGGTACAGACAAAAGGAGCGAAGAGCAATAGACTGGTTGACCAATAGATTTATTAAAAAAGTAACCATGTACCTCAGTTTAAGAAAATTAACATTTCTACAAAATTCTTAGGAAAATTAATTAATGAGATACCATCATCCAAATTGCTTCAAGGTTACTTGAAAAATAACCTGTATATGAAAAATGGCTTTTAAAATGGTGACTGTAGGTCAATGTTCAATGAGTTCTATTTTATTTACAAGAACAATAAATCAGCCAAGCTATGACTTATAAGAAGAGTTATGTTCTCCAAATAACAGCTATTTTTACCTTAGGAAACATTACCTGATATCCACTAAAATTTTCCAAATTTATTACTTATTTTGTGTCAATCCCAAAAAAGAAATAAGACTTTACCCATTTAGGACTGTCACACAGACCTGTCATATTCAAAATCATTGTTTCTCCTATTGTTTGGAAAGGGAAATCTATTATTTGAATCCATCAGTCTCTCTGCATGAGAAAGATGGGTAGTTTCCTCTCACCCAATGCACAGCTTCAGCTACTGGCAGGTCAGTTATGAGTTGGTTCCAACTACACAGCAATGACTTTGACTTTGACTTTTATTGCTTGGGAAAAGGACCTAGAAATGAGAGAAGTAGCATTAGTTGAGGGTGAAAAATATTTGTAAGGTAGTGAGAACCCCTTATACTATTTCACTTTTTTGTAAAACTGACTCATAGATTTTATGAGCCTCCTACAAATATTTGCAGCATGAACTGTATCATTTTTGCAGCTGAAAAGATCTAAAGTCACCTTATGAAATTACATGAGAGGAGATTGCTCATCTTTCTCACAGAGCCACCGAAGGATTTGAACTACCAGAAAGCCACTGCTTTTGAGCTAGTAGCACAACTTCATAACGACTGTGCTCCTTAGCTTTTGACAAATCCTCATGAAAGAGTATACTGTTTATATGTTTATAGAAAATAGTATTTTCTATAAAACAAAGCAAATCAAAGCATAAACTTTGAAATGTGTATCATAAAGGAAATACAGGTATGAGACTATGCCATTTGACCAGAATCATTTCACTAACAGCAATTTTCAGCTTAGAGAAGAATTGACTATCAGACACCCATAGCCACCTAGACATATGCATTACTAATTTCATAGTGTTATTTTAAATATTATTTTCCTTTTTCTTCTCTGTGCATTCTCTTCAGTTATGTTTTCCCTTATGTTTATAAATTAATCACATGATTAAATTAGCATTAAAAAGGTAGAAGGGTAGAAGTCAAGGAAATTTATCCTTTCATAAAATTTCAGGACAATATTTAAATAATGTCTTTCTTAACTCAGCAAAGCCAAGGATTTCTGTATAAGCACTTGACTATAAGTTTTTTAGTGGCATGGACTATAGAAGTCTTCTTCTTTCCCATGTAATTCCAAGAGCTACTTATGGCCTTGAAAACCCAGTGGAGTGTCTTATTGAGTTAATCTGGGTTTTTTCTGTTTTTGGTTTTGTTTTGTTTTTTTTAGGATAATATGTGAAGATGTGGCTTAAGGAAATTGTACAACAACACATATGTGCTGTTAGACTGGAAAATAAGAAGCATGTTCTGACAGAAAAGTCACTTCAGATCCTTAGCCAAAAGGAATCTTCAAGCAGAGGCAGTACTAACTAGAAGAATCATTCTTCAAGGGGATAAAGAAAAAAACATAAGAAAAAACTCAGAGAATGATAATTGCCTCCTAAAATCTTAATTCATCACCATGGAAAGAAGCTCACAAAGTAGAAATCAGTAGTTTGAATAATTAAGAGCACAGATAGCCATTTGTAGGTTTTCAAACACACAAAATGCATTTTCCTCTTTAGCTTCCAGGACAGAAAGGAAGAAAAAATTGCTTCAGTGGGATGATTGTTTTCATGACATCCCCCTGAAGGAGTAGATAAAGGAGAGCCAAGATACACAGGGGTAACAGGGAAGAAGTGCCAAATACCCAAATGCAAGGTTCAGGCACCAGAGACCAAAGTTTGATGTAAACCAGTCTAAAATGGAAAAGTTTTGAGGTCATTCATCTCTAATTATAACGTGGTTTGGGCTTATTTCTTTTCACAATTAAAAAAAGCTACCATAAAACAAAAATCAAGTGTATTATAGAAAGTGAAATATAAAGCTAATGAGGTAGGCAGGGCTAAGAGAATGAGTAGCCTTGGCAGAGTTCATAAGGAGTTGCACTACTAACCTCAAGGCAGTCAGTTCAAATCCACCACCGGCTCTGCAAGAGAAAGCCAGGCAATCTCCTCCCTGGAGACTTATAGCCTCTGAAACCCCACTGAAGGGTCAACTATGAGTTGACTCCAACTTGACAGCAATGTGTGGGAGAAGTAATTAATTGTTCATTTCTGTCAATTCCAACTGATAGCATCCCTCCACAAGCCTTCCAAGGTTGTAAATCTTTAGAGGGAAAAGCCCATCTTTTTCCTGCAGCAGCTCATTCATTCAAACTACTGACTGGTTAGCATCTGCATATCTTATGCATTAGGTGACCAGAGCTCCTTTTATAATACACTTGGACCATTAGAGGAGCTCTGATGGTGTGGTCCCTGGGGAGCTGCAATGGTAGCCCCAAAGCAGTGACTCTTGGGCAACTTGAATCCTCCTTAGGGCCCTCAGGAGAATGACAGACCATCTCTTCCCACAGGATTTACAGCTTCCCAAAACTCCCCTGGCAGATCAACTATGAAAGCAGGTAAGGGAGTGAAGATGAAATTTTAATTTTTGGAGAAAGAGGATCCTTTTGAAGAATATAAAGGTATGGGCATTATAAAATGCACTTGGAAAGAATACAGAAGACTTGCAGGGTTTCTGAAGAAATGAAGATAAATCACCGTATCCCTATTTCTCATTTTAAAAATTATTTATGAAACACTATCTAAAAAGTCCTCTTAAGAGATTGAGTTAGTTTACTCAGCATAATGCTCTCCAGTCTCTCTAAAGTTACGTAGTATTTTTCAAATAATTGTTCTTGAGTGCAGTATAGTATTACATTGGGTGAATGCACCACATTTTCTCAATCTATTTGGTTGTGATTAGACATGTGGGCTGTTTCCATGATCTTGCAATGGTAAGTAACACTACTATGAATATTGATGTACAAATCTTCATTTTTGTCTCAGTCTTAATTTCCTTGGGGTAAATTCCTAATAGTGGAATAGTTGGATCATACAGAGAACTCAGAGAACTAGTAAAACATGTATGGGGATTCAAAGGGGGAAGGGATGGAAGCAGAGGGGTGAGGATGAGTAGGGGGAAATCACAAGATTGCACAATTTGTTAGGTAGAGAAAGGAACTCTAGGAAATGGGAAAGATCTGGCAGGAATCTGAAAAGACAGGGTATTGATGGGCATAATCCAGTGGTGATTAATTTAAAAAAAACAATGAATAGGAATAATTATACAAAACACTATGTGAATGAAGAATAATGTGAGATATACTAATTGACTTGTTTCATCTAACAGATACAGCCCTCAACGTGCTCACCAATCCATGCTAGAAAATTTGTAGTTAGTCTTGCTGACTGACTAGAACATGTTGTTTGCATTCCCAAGAAAGGTGACCTAATGGAAAGCAGAAATTATCGAACAGTATCATTTATATCACATGCAAGTAAACATCCAAAAATGGTTAGACTGATACATTTACAGAGAACTGCCAAAAGTTGAAGCTGGGTTTAGAAGAGTCCATGCCATGACAGATGGATCTTCTGAAAGTACAACTACAGCCTTCAATATAAATTGTATCTCAACATCAAGAAGACAAGCATCCTCACCACTGGACCACTAAGCAACACCATGATATATGGAGAAAAGATTGAAACTGTCAACAACTTCACTTTACTTGGATCCACAATCAACATTCTTGGTACCAGCACTCAGATCAGGAGATGAGGCATAATGTATTGGGGAAGTTTGTAGTCAAGGACATTTCCAAATTACTGAGGATCTATGATGTCAGTTTGAAGACTAAGTTGCACTTGATTCAGGCCATGATCTTTTCAATTATTGTTATGCAAATTCAACTGGACAATGAACAAGGTTTATAGAATGACAATTGATGTTTTTGAGCTGTGGTAAGGTGAAGAGTATTTTATATCCTGTGGACTGCGGCAAGAACAGATGCAGCCAGAATGCTCCTTGGAGGCAAAAATGACAAAGCCTCATCTTATACACTTTGGGTATGTTGTTAGGAGAAATAATTCCTTGGAAAGGGACACCATGCTTGGAAAAGTGGAAGGACGGCAGAAAAGAAGACACTCACTGTGTCAAGTCATCAACACAATGACTGCAGCAATAGGCTCAAATATGTAAGAAGTGATAAGGATGGGACAAGGTAGAACAGGTTTCTGCTCTGTTGTTTATAGGGTGAATATGAATCATACTTGATGGTAACTAACAACAACTGTCTCTGTAATGACCTTTTATTCTCCTCATGGATGATATCCTTGATGTCTTCCCACAACTTCTCTGATCTTTGATCTTTGATATTCAGTGTCTCAAACATAACCTTAAGATGATTTTTAAAATTAGGTGGGATAGACTCAGTGATGTATTTTGGTTCTTGTGTGCCTGTTTCATTCAATTGTAATTTGCATATAAGTAATGAATGGTCTGTTCCACAGTCAGCACCTGGCCTGGTTTGAATGCTGGTATTGAGTTTTTCAATGATTCCTTCCTGAATAGAACTCTACATCTTAGATGAGGTTCTACGCACATCATCAGGTGAGGTCCATGCATAAAGTCACCTTTTAAGCTTTTTAAAACATATATTTGCAATGAATAAATCATCAAATGTACAACATTCAATTATTTGATTTCCAGCCTCATTTCTGTCATCATACTTGCCAACTACCCTTCCTGCCTCATTGTTTAATACTTTTGTATCCCAGTTACCAATAATTATTAACACATCATTATTGCTTATTTGATGAAGTTTGGACTGCAAAATTGTTCTTTTGGTTTTATAAATTTCTGAGGAACAATGATTTAAGTTTGAAGACTAAGGTGTGCTTGATTCAGACCATGGTTTTTCAATCATGTGACAGGTGAACAGTGAATAAAGATGACAGAAGAATAATTGATGCATTTGAGTTGTGATGTTGAAGAAGTATACTGAATATCCCTTGGACTGCCAAAAGAGAAAATAGATACATCTTGAAAAAAATGCAACCAGAGTGTTCCTTAGAGACAAGGATGGTGACTCTTTGTCTTGTATACTTGGAGCATGTTGCTAGAAGACACTATTCCTTGGAAACGTATACCATGCTTGGAAAGGTGGAGGGTCAGTGAAAGAGTTGAAAACCCTCAGTGAGATGTATTGACACAGTGACTGTTGCCCCAAGTGTGCCAGGATGGTAAAGATGGCATAGGACAGAGGTTAGATCTATCATTTATAGAGTTGGATGCAACTCTTGATTTCATGGCATCTAACAACAACATATCATTGAATTAATTTATATTTGTACTTGATGAATAGTCTCATATTTGAACAAAATATTGATTTAAGATAACTCTAATGATAATAAAAATTTTCTTTTTCATTATCTTTACTGTTAAAATTAGAGTGTTGGAGAACATTCTCGCATATATTTTTTAATTCAGAAGAGATTGACTATAAATAGGAGAGATATAACTGGGTATTTCTGTCATCACAGGAGACTAGAGCGAGGGCTACATGGTGGAGGGGACCTGGGGGAGGGTTTGTAAAACAATGAAAGAATCTTTTCTTTTACTTTTCCATAAT
>NW_006399789.1:14127453-14128613 GCF_000299155.1 Elephantulus edwardii
CCATATTGTCTGATGTTAATGAAACTCTCTAAATTTTATTTTAACTGTTATTTTTTCTGGTATACATTTTTCATCCTTGCACATTTTAATCTCTCTCTCTCTCTTTTTTTTTTTTTTTGGTGTCCCACTGTCAGTAAGTTGAATCTAAATCATAGTGAGTCTTCACTGAGTTTCTGAGACTGTAAATATTTTTTTAAATAAAATTGTATCTTAATGGTGATTTTAACAAACATTTACATAGACGTTAAATTTTAATTCATTCATTGTCATACATTTTACCTTCTCACCAACCCTTCCTTCTCCCCAGTTCACATTTTAAAAAATATTCATTCATTGTTGCACAATTACCTACATCTCCCTCCTTCCTCTTTGCAAGATTTTTTCTCTTATTCTGACTGTTGTGGTACATATAAGGCCTAATGATATATTCATTGTAGACAGTTCTTTCATCTGTTCCATTGCAATGGTCATTGTCTATCCACTCTTATCCTATTCTCCTCCCAACTCCCTATGTAGGAGGAAACCATGCATTTTTCTCCCAAGTAGTCAACAGTGTACTTAACGGTAGGAAACACATGGACTTTATTTAGCACTTTGTTCACACTGTGGTGAGAACTACACCAGTAGGGTTCCTTTCAGTGTCTAATAGAGATAGCAAATTTGTTTATTTTATGTGGTTAGATTTAAAGGTTCATTTAAAGTTTAGTTCAGTGTAATTTTTTAAGTGGAAAATTTCTTGAGTTGGTAAATTTTTAGTATTACGTGTGTATTTGGGTTTATTTCTACTTTCTTTGTTCATTTTCTTTTTTTTTTTTCTTGAATATATTCTTTTTCTCATCAGGGATGTGTCCTTTTGCCATACCTTTTTAATCTTTATGCAGAACAGATTATCTGGGAGGCTTGACTTGATGAGGAGAAATTTGGCATCAAGATTGGAGGAAGTCTCATCAACAAACCTACATTGTGCAGATGACACAACCCTGCTTGCTGAAACACAGGAGGACCTGAAACATTTGCTGCAGAAGGTCAGGGATTGAAGTCTTCAGTATGGATTGAGGCTCAATATCAAGAAAACAAAGATTCTCACCTCTGGGCTGATTGGCAGCATCATGGTGGATGGTGAAGAGATTGAGATTGTTCAGAGCTTTAGTTTGCTTGGC
>NW_006399789.1:14130457-14151012 GCF_000299155.1 Elephantulus edwardii
TTAATTATTTAATTTGTGAGTTGTCATTTATACTCTTTTTAAAAAATGATCATCTGTTCTCTCTCCAAATATAACTTCTCCACTACAGGTTCTGGCACCCCCTCTTGATATATTTTAGACTCACTTTGTCATCTATATCCTTTATCTTTCTTTCAAATATTCTTATTCTTTGCTCTGTACCTTGTTCCCTTAATTTTTAAATATGTATGTTTTAGTTGATCCTTTAGCAGTTGAAACTATTTGGTTTTTTTAGAAGTTAAAAGTTTTACCTTTGGAAATTCTGCTTTGTAATTCCTTCACACTTTCTTGAATTGTCTTTTGAATGTCATCTTTTATCATTTACAAATGTCAAAAGCCTTTTTGCTGAGATGATGGCCCATTGTTTCATATTATAGTTTGATAATTCCCATGTCGATTACTCACTAGTCTGGATCTGCTGGGTCTGTGGTACGTGGCTCTTCCACATTTTGCTTCAGGCGATGTGTGTTCTACAAGTTTTGGACTCATATTTCTTGTAGTTTTATCCAAGGGAACGAATAAAGTTCTGGACTTCAAGAGTTTCTTCAGAGAAGAGTTGAATTTCCTTTTTCTAGGAATATTATCAAGCTGTTACCACTTTAAAGTTTTGGCTTGAAAGTCATAAGAAAACTTTGTTGGTGTAAAATTGATCTGATAAACCATGTGAAGGGTGGCTTGTGGTTACAAATTCTCAGGGGAAAATTTCCCAGTCTAGTTTCAAGGTTTAGATGGGTACTTTTCTTTACAATCTCTGTAAAACTGAAGCTGCTTTATTTTTTAGTCCAGCCGTCTATAGAAGGCATAACATTTGGGGTTTTATATTTTCCCAGGAGGAACAGGAGTTTGTTCCAGTCTGCATGACAATCTGAATAATAACAATAATGGCTTCTAACTCCAGTTTTGTGTGTCTTAGGAACTCTGCAGCCAAAAACCTGAAGCTCACACGCACCAGGTTTTAAAGATATGCTCAGGATGAGGAGAATACTACTTACTTCTCTAGTTCCTCTAACATCTAGTGTTTCTTTTCTAGTTTTTATTCATTTTCTCATCAAATTATCAACAAATGTATCTTAGTTATAATTTTAATTATTTTTAGTGTTAAGTTGGTCAGAGAATTTAGTCTATCATTTTGTCATTATTAGGTACTTTCGAGTTGAAAATGACTCATAGGGATCTTATGCACAACAGATCTGAACCCTGTTGTATCCCGTCCAGTGCTCATCATCTCTGGCACACTTGAGCCCATTGCTGCAGTTTTCATGTCACTCGATCTCATTAAGTGTCTTCCTCTCTTTCACTGGCTTGACACCTTTCCTAGGATGGTTTCCCTTTCCAAGAAATAGTCTCTCCTAACAACATCCTCTAAGCATGTGAGACACAGCTTTGTCATCTTTGGCTCTAAGGATCACTCCAACTACACCTTCTCCAAGACATATTGGTTTGTTCTTTAGGCAGTCCATGGGATATTCAGTACTCTTCTCCAACCTCACAGTTCAAAAGCATCATAATTAATAACTATAGTCCATGGACTTTAAAATAAATCAGCCAATGTGACATCATAAATATGTGCACTTACTCCTCATTAGCCTCCTGTATTGCTTCCCAAGTCTGGGTCATTAAGCTAAAACAGACATGTTGAAATGTATGATGGCCATGTTGGGTCACAAAATGAAACATAAGGGTATCTTTACTTAACTGTCAAAGAGCATCATTAAATAACGGCCAAAGCTATAAGAATCATGGTCCCGCCAAGTGGTGGTGCAGTCCTTAGTGAACTGGGCTGCCAAGCCAAAGGCAGAGCAAATCCACCTGCAATTCCAAGAGTGAAACTCCTCTTATTGGATCTGACAGCATCAGAAGTTTGATGAAGGGTTGCTTTGAGTTGGAACTGATTCAAAGCAATGATTTTGAGGTTATCACAGACAGCGTTACGTTTGTCTTGCACCTGGGCATTTACTACTGCCAGGGGTATATTGTTAATGTGAAAACCAGTTGGATGGTGTATTTTTTACTTTTGTAACACAGTGAGTGTGATAAGGGGCCCAAAATCAGAAATCTTAAGGATTGCATAGTATGATACAAGGTTCAGATCTATTGTTAGTAGAGTCACCAAAGCACCTTAAAACAATAAAAAATGTGAAATGTCAGGTAAGGAGATATTCTATGAGTGAGGAGTTGTTGTTGTTTTGTTGTTGTTGTTGTTATGTGCTGTTGAGTCACCTGCAACTCATAGAGACCCTATGTACAACAGCCCTAAACCCTTCTCTATCTTGTGCCAATCTCATTGTATTTGACACACTTACTCCCATTACCTCAATCACTGAATCAATCCATCTCATTGAGGGTCTTCCACTCCTCTGCTGTCCCTCCACCCTCCCAAGCATGACGTCCCTCTCCAAGGACTGGTCCCTCCTTGCAACATGTTCAAAGTATGTCAGACAGAGCTTCAGAAACCTTGCCTCCAAGGAGCAGCCTGATTGGTACATTCAATACTCTTCTCCAGAACCACAGCTCAAAGGTATGGGAAGCCAATACTAATTACTTGTAATAAACGGAATGCTATTTCAGGTTCAGGCTAGAATTCACCCTAATGCACCAAGGCAATCCTTGGGGGTTTACAGGATTCTTGCATTGTATTTGCTGACCCCTCCCTCTGGAGTCTGGAGGAAGGTTTTCAATAGAAAGATCTTGGCTTCATTTGCATTGAATTTTCTTTGTGATCTACGTCCTGATAATTTTCTATAAAGATACAGGGAAGCTGGAATGGGGGTCTTCAGTCGAGAACTACTGGCCCCGTTTTTCATGCTCTCTGCTCTATCTTATTCCTGGCTGGCTGTCTCATTATTAATAATTATAAAAATATTTTATCCTTGGTCTGCAGCACAAAGGCATCAATTCTCCTTCTATCCTCCCTAGTCATTGTCCAGCTCTCTGATGTATAGCATGTGATTGCAAAGACCATGGCCTGATTCAGGTGCACCTTAGTCCCCATACTGATGTCATTACTCTTCAGTACTTTGGAGTGAAGAGTAGGTATATAATTAATTCACTACTCTCTCATCCTTACATTGTTGTTGTTGTTGTTATGAGTTGTTGAGTCAGAATTTTCACCACTAAGATTGAAACTGACAACAACTTCATCTTACTTGCATTAACAATCACCATCCTTAGTACCAGCAGTCAGGAAATCGTGAGCAGTATTACAATGAAATAGTCTTCAGTCAAGAACCTCTCCAAATTATTGAGGAGCAATCATGTCAGTTTGAAGACTAAGATGCATCTGATTCAGTCCATGGTCTTTCCAATCATTTGTTATGCATCTGAGAGCTTGCTAATGAATAAAGATGGCAGGAAAAGAATTGATGCCTTTGAGCTGTGGTGTTGGAAATGAGTACTGAATATTTCATGGACGGACAAAAGAACAAACAAATTTATCTCAGAGAAAGTATATTCATAGTGCTCCTTGGAGGCAAAGATGATAAAGGTTTGTCTCACATATTCGGACATGTCACTAGGAGAGACTTTTTTTGGAGAGGGACATCATGCTTGGCAAGGTCACCAAAGGAGAGGACCCTCAACCAGATGGAATGATGCAGTGAGTACAGCAATGGGCACCAGTGTGTCAGGAAATACGAGGCTGGCACAAAATATGACAGGGTTCAGATCTGTTATTCAGGGGGTTGCTCTAGGTCCTACTCAACTTGACAGCACCTAACAACAAGAAGCCACTAGTGGTAGATACATGTATATTCTGTATTTAACATGTTTTTAAAACACCTCTGAGCCTTTATTTAGCACCTTAATACAGAAGGTCTTAGCTTTGCTTCATGTCCTTAATGGATTAAAGCTACTATGATACCTTATACTTTAAGAAACTGGAGTTTCAAGCAAGTGATTTGTAGAGAAAACCAGACAGTAGGACTTATTTCCATAAAATACAATTTTGAGATTAATTTGAAGCTACGCTCTCAGAACAATAAGTTAATGAAACTTGACAGTGACCTCATGAAGAAATTTAAGTCATGTCTATTCATGTACAAATTGCTTCCTCTATTGATGTGTATATTGATAATAATAACCACTAATCAACAACACCTTTATCTCTTTGATAATCCAGATCACTGGAGTAGAGAATAGTACTTATTAACTTTTTCTTTTATTTGCTCTTCAAATTCATTAATCTTCAATGACTAAAAGGTGATTTAGGATGGCATCACTGGAACTACTTATACACAGGTTGGGGACATGTTGCAGACCAAGGGTCCCAAATGATGGAATAATTTTATAATTATTAATAATGAGACAAACAGCCAGAAATGAGATAGAGCAGAGAGCATAAAACAGGGCCAGCAGTTCTTGAAGACCCCAAGCCAAGCTTCTCTCTATCTTTTTATTGAAAATTATCAGGAAATCAATCACAAAGAGAATTCAATGCAAATGAAGCCAAGCTCTTTCTATTGAAAACCTTCCATTTGACTCAGGAGGGAGGGGTTCACAAATGCAAGAATTTGGTCTACCCTTAAGGATTACCTTGATGCCTCTAGGTGAACTCTAGCTCAGGAAGTAACACTCCCTCTGTAGGGGGCCCCTACTTGTCTCCTATCTGCAGGGAACAAACAGCTCATTTTTCTGGGATCTGCCACAAGAGAAATCCTAACTTATAAATCTGTAATTCCTTCAATTCCTGAACAAGGATTTTCATATAATATTTGATATAGAGTTTGCCTTCCCAAAGGGACAAACCTGTGTAGTTCACATTTTCACTTTCCACAGTGTTATGGAAACACAAGTTAGCCTTGGCCTAGAAAAATGGTCTTCTTTCAGTTTCTATTTGTGTGCATCCTTTGCACAGTCTGCCAAACAAACAGGTGCCATTAGATTCCTTTAGACCTCCCACGGAAGAGTATCCTTAGTAAGGATGAGCTCTGGAATGGTAAGAAAGGATTAATTCACTCATCATGGCCTTAACCCTCCCCAAATTCTTAGGCCTGTCACTTGAACCCTGCAGGGATGCAGACAATCAGCAGAGGAGTGTTCCTGTAAATACTGTTTTCCAGATGGTTTTCCATCAGGGGAAATTGAGGACACACTGGACCCTGTGTTGTTGGAGAATGATAGATGGAAGTCAGGTTTCAATATGCTACCTTGATATTGAGCACTCTTTTATAGACCTACATATACCTAATATGTATATCTCTAGTCTATTTCTAGCAGGATCTGAGATTTACCCCCTTGTTCAGTATTGTCAGCCTGCCAAGGAATTTAGGGAGCCTCTCTGTACATAGATTACATGCCTTGCCCATGGCTGAATAGTTTGTAAGCACTCGAGAAAAGGCTTACTGTGTGAAATTTCTTAAATATTTTCATAAATTTGCTATCATGTAATCCTTTGGAAAGAGTTATTTCAAAGAGCAATGAGTTCAAGTGATCCTTAAATAATCAATGAGATGGTCACTCTGATGTATACACAAAATGAGATCAATGGAAAATAAATGAGAGAATATTTGGAAAAATGCATTATTAAATACTAGCAGTATAACAATTCCATGGATGGAATTGTGTGCCCCGCTAAAGTATGCATATATAGTGATATAATGAGGAAACCACCTAATGATATCTCATGACCTGAGAAACTAAACGTTTCGAAAAGGATTAAGAATAATATGCAACATTTTTTAATCCCATCACAGACTTAATTTCATTTAAGAGGAGTTTCCCAAAAGTATGTATGGTCTGTTTGCATTGGCAAAAAAATAAGGCACCAGGAATTGATGGGATAGCAGTTGACTTTTTTCAATTAATAGATGCTGCCTTGGATACACTCACCAGTCTATGCCAGGAAATTTGGAGGACAGCTGCCTGACCAATAGATTAGAAGAGGTCTATATTTGTTCCTATTCCCAAGAAGGGTGATCCAACAGAGTGTGAAAATTATTGAACTATATCATTGATATCACATACTAACAAAATACTTCTGAAGATCATTTAAAAACGACTAGAACAGTACATAGATAGGAAATTGCTAGAAGTTCAAGTAGGATTTAGAAGAAGCCATGGCACCAGGGATATCATTGCTGATAGCAGATAAATCCTGGCTGAAAATAAAGAATACCAGAAGAATGTCTACTTGTGATTTATTGACTATGCAAAGGTGTTTGCCTGAGTGAATCATGACAAGTTGGGGCTGACATTGAGAAGAATGAGAATCCCAAAGCACTTGATTGTCCTCATGAGGAACCTATACCTGGACCAGGAGGTTGTTGTGCAAACAGAGCAGGGGAGCACTGCATGATTTGGAATTGGGAAGGGAGTGCATCAGTGATGTATTCTGTCTCCATACCTGTTCAATCTATATGCTGAGCAAATTATCCAAGAAGCTGGACTCTATGAAGAGGAGTGTGGCATCAAGATTGGAGAGAGACTCATCAATAACCTATCAATAATCGGCATAACTGGAGATGACACAACCTTGCTTGTTCAAAGTGAGGCGAATTTGAAGTATTTGTTGCAGAAGATCAAGGAATGCAGCCTTAAGTATAAATTGCATCTCAATATTAAGAAAACAGATTCTTACCATTGGACCAATAGGCAGTGTCAAGATGGATGGAGAAGAGATTAAAACTGTCAACAGCTTCATCTTGCTTGGATCGAAAATCAGCATTGTTGGCCCGAGCAGTCAGGAAATAAGGAGGTGCATTGCAGTGGGAAAATCTGCAGTTAGGGACCTTTACAAATTATTGAGGAGTGGTGATGTCAGTTTGAGTACTAAGGTGCATCTGATTCAGGCCATGGTCTTTCTGATTACTAGCTATGCATCCGAGACCTAGACAATGAAGAAGGATGACAGAAAAATAATTGATGCCTTTGCGCTCTGGTGTTGGAAAAGAACACTGAAAAGTCCATGGTCATCCAAGAAAACAAATAGATATGTATTGGAGATGGTGCAGCCAGAGTGCTCTTTGGAGGCAAGAATGATGAGGCTTTGCCTACCATGCTTTGGACATATTGCTAGGAGGTGCTATTCCTTGGAGAGGGACATGATGTTCTGAAGGGTGGAGGGTTGGAAAAGGAGAGGAAGACTCTCAACCAGGTGGATTGAAAGGGTGACTGCTGCAATGGGCTCTTGTGTGTCAGGAAGTGTGAGGATGGGGCAGGACAACAGCACTGGTTTCATATCTTTTGTTCACAGGGTCACTATGAATCATACTCGACTCAATGGCACCTAACAACATAAACAACATGTATGGTCTGTCTTAGGGGAGCTGTGTTTGCCTATTGAGTAAGGACTTGCACTGCCAATCCAAAGGCAAGCTGTTAGGATCCACAAGTTGCCCTATCAGAGAAAGACAGGAAATCTCTTCCCATACAATTTACTGCCTCTGAAAACATGCTGGAAAGTGAGCTGACTCTTTGAACTGTGGTGATGGAGAAGAGTATTGAACGTACCCTGGACTGCCAAGAAAGCAAACAGATTCATCCTGGAGAAAGTTAAACCAGGCTACTCCTTGGAGGCAAGGATTCTGGGGCTTCATCTGACATTCTTTGGACATGTTGTAAGGAGAGACAGGTCCTTGGAGAAGGACATCATGCTTGGTAGGGTGGAGGGACAGCGCAGGAGGGGAAGGCCCTCTGTGAGGTGGATTGATTCAGTGACTGGGGTAATTGGGATAGGTGTGTCAGAGGCAATGCAATTGGCACAGGATAGAGCAGGGTTTTGGGGTGTTGTACATAGGGTCACTATGAGTCGCAATCGACTCAACGGCACATAACAACAACAACAACATCTCAGATACTTTGAGCATATTGTCTGGAGTGGCCGATTTTTGGAGAAGGACAGTATTCTTGGAAGGGTAGAGGGTCAGCACAGCAGAGGAAGTCCCTGGATGCAACGGATTGACACAGTGACTGTGTGTTGCAATAGGGTCAGGTCCGGCAGTGATGATGAGCCTTTATTCATAGGGTCATTATGGGTTACAGTCAACTCAACCACATAACAACCATTTCGCATGGAATGATTAAATTAAACCTATTGCCATAGAGTACTTTCTGACTCGGGGTGAACCTCTAACAGTTTCCAAGGCTGTGAATCTTTACCAGAGGATATTTCTTATCCATTTTTCCATAAAGAGCCTGGTAGAAATACTGAAGGATAATTAGGGTTTTACAGCACATACTTTCATTATTAATTTAATTTTCTGGTTTCTAATAGTATTGTTTCACTATTTTTTTTCTTCTCCTTGAGAATACCAATACCTGTAAAAAATAAATGCAGCTTTTTAAGCATTTGCAAAAACAGTAGAGTAAAACTTCTATTCTATTCCATTCCATTCTATTCTATTCTATAGGGAGCTTCTGTAGGCTAGTGGTAAGGATATGAGCTGTCAACTCCAAGGAACACAGTTCCAATCAAGCAGCTGCTCTGTGAGAGACAGATGGACAATCTTCCTATGAAATTTACTACCTCTGAAAACCCACTGGAGGATCAGTTCCAACGTGACAGTACGCAATAACAACAACAACCAACAAAATTTATATGACTCCTTTATACCAAACACACATACTGCCATCAAACTATCAACCAACTGATTCACACTCAGGGCAATCCTCCACTATTTTCTTAGCTAGCAATTCCTATTGGAAGGAGACTTCTTATCATTCTCACTATGGTCGCAGAGGATTCAAACAGCCTACTTTTGGTTAGCAAAGCAACACACTATGCCACCAGAGCTACAGAAAACCAAAATCACAGAATAAAATTTTTCTGCAAAAGTATTTCTGAAAGATTTATAACCTCATGTCAACAACTTCATCTTACTTGGATTCACAGTTAACACCAATTAGCACCAACAGTCAGTAAATGAGGAGATGCATTGCACTAGGACAATCTGCAGTTAGGTATCTCTCCAAATTATTGAGGAGTCATGATGTCAGTTTGAGGACTAAGGAGTGTCTGATTCAGGCCATAGTCCTTTCATCACTTGTTATGCATCTGAGAGCTGGATAATGAATAAAAATGACAGAAGAATCATTGTATTTGAGCTGTGATTTTGGAGAAGATCACGGGACATTCCATGGATGGCCAAAAGAACAGATATGTATAGAAGATGGAGTGCTCTTTGGAGTCATGGATGATGAGTCTTCACCACACATATGAGCATGTTGCTAGGCAGGGCTATTCCTTAGAGAGGGACATAATGCTGGGAAGGGTGCAAGGTCGGCAAGAGAAAGGAAGACCCTTGACCAGGTGATTTGACATGGTGACTACTGCAATGGGCTCCTGTGTGTCAGGAAGTGTGAGGATGACACAGGATAGAACATTGTTCAAGTCTTTTGTTCATGACATTGCTGTGCATCGTACTTGACTCCATGGCACCTAACAACAACACATCAGCACACCAATGCCTTTTAGAACTTATTTCACAAAATGTGTTAGTAGTTTAAAGACAAAGTTCATGAGCACATTTTTATGCAAAATAATTTACTGAAACCAAAATGAATCTGTTTGTTGTTGTTGTTTTGTGCTGTCAAATCAGAACCAACTCCTAGATGATCCTCCATTGGATCACACCACACACACACACACACACACACACACACACACACACATTCCCCCTGAAATAAAAGTATTGACAAACACATGAAAGAGTTCTTTGTTATAAATTTTTTTTATAAAACAAGTGTGTTATCATAAATTAATCATAGTTTTAGGGTTAGAGGAAGCGCACAATTTATTTTGAGGAATAATTGAATAGTATTTAAATGTTTGTATCTACAGGAATTCTAATGGCTTATCTATATGTCAAGGGAAGATATGCAGATGCACACCAATAAAGAGAAACTGTAGGTAGAACTTCAAAATTTTGGTTTTATTTCTCTCAGTGATTGTTTAAAGAAATTTTGCTTTAAGTCTTCTAGAAATTTCTACAACTTTACCTGTATATAAAAACAATGCACAGTTTATATGTATGAGAACTCTGGTACAAGGACACTGGCTGGTATCCTAGATAGTTAAAAAAAAATTCCATCTCCACATGGAATTCATACACTTGTTTTGACTTGATCAATGAGTTAAGTAATTAAAAACCTTGTGGATAAGACTAGCTCTGTAACCATGGTCCAATTTAAGAAAATATCTTTCAAAGATGAGCATTTTCCTTCAGGGAATAGTTTAGTCACCTGGCTTGGGTACCTAGTATTAATTCATCACTAACTATTTTTAAAATTGTTTACAGGCACTTCAAAATTATTTTTCACTCGTTATTTTCCTTATTATCCAACTGATTAAAATTCATCCTAAAGTTCTTCCTCAAAAAATTAACAGATGTCTAGCTTTTAAAGAAGAGTATAATATCTTTCAATTCAGGTTTTAGTGATGGTGAAGGAAACATCTTTCAGTGTTTGGAAGAAGGTTAATGCAGAGTCTATATTCAGTTCCTATCCTAAGCATGAAGTCAGGTGTTTTCTAAGCAAACATGGCAGAGATAAATATTGTTGTTGTTGTTAGCTGACATCTTGTGGATTCTGATTCATGGTGACCTCCTGGGTGCAGAGTTGAACAATTCCACCAGGTTTTCAAGGTTATTATCCCTCAGAAGTAGACTTCTGAGCCTGCTAAAAACAATTATGTTGCTATTGTTTGTATAATGTAAAAGAGGAACTTTTAAAGGACTTGTGAAAACTTAAAAAAAAATGATAACCATTTAAAATAACTGAAGAATCTTTCTGAAAACTCATTTGGATGTTGCAGGTACTGCAATGAGAAAGAACAAATATCCCATCCCCGTGGAGTGTATAGTCTAGGAGAGTATAGCCTAGGAGAGGAAGGAGGTTACATACCGTAGACAGGGATGTTGACATCAGAAAAGCCATGAGTTTTAAATATATCCGTTAGTATACTCCCTTTCCCTCCCCAGGACCAAAGTCCATAGAGCAAGCATGATTTGAAATTAGTAAGAAATTAATGAGACACTATAAAAACTGCCTTTTATAAAAAAAAAAAGAAGGAGCCACATCTAATAATTTAGATTAGCTCTGGGGCACAGTTCTTAGGGAGTTGCTCTATTAACTTAAAGGTTACAGCTTCACTAGCAGCTCTGTGGAAGAAAGGACAATCTCCTCCTGGGGTGTTCACCGCCTCTGAAAACCTACTGGAGGGCCAGGTCTGTGTTAGTTTTGACTCCACAACACTGAGTTTGGTTTGTTTGAGTTTTTAATTGAATAATATTAAATGTTTAAGATTCTTCATTTATACCAGTTCATTAACCAGCTAATTACCTGCTCTTCAACTAGTCAGTCTTTTTTTTTTTTTTAATAACATGTTTATTTTATACTGGTTTACTTACAAAGTGTGTATACATTATTTTTTCACACCGAATCTTTTCTCTTTCAACACATTCTACTTGGTCATCAGAATATTAACCTGGTTGGTCAGCTTCACAAGTGTAAACTTAACTCGGACATATTATAATGAGGTTGCTTCTTAATAAATGTGAGTTATTTATTCTATATCTATCCATTAACAGGTGTAAAAGATAGTTGTTGGAAAGTTGGTAGCTCAAGATTATGGAAATGAAGTGAGTAAAGAAGTAACATGAAATTCTTTGTTCTCTAGCTGATAGTCATGTTTGTTATGTACTATGTTGTTGTTAGGTGCCATCGTGTCAACTATGATCCACAGTGGTCCTATGAATAACAGATCTGAACTCTCTCCCATCCTATGTCATCCTCACACTTCCTGACACACTTGAATCCAACACAGTAGTCATTGTGTTAATCTATGTGGCTGAGAATCTTCATATCTTTTGCCAACCCTACACCTTTCCAAGCATGTCCCTCTCCAAGGAATAGCTCCTCCTAGCAACATGTCCAAAGTATGTGAGACAAAGCTTTACCATTTTTGTCTTCAAGGAGCACTCTACCTGCACTTTCTCCAAGATATATTTGGTTTCTTTTTTAGTCAGTCCATGTGATATTCAGTACTCTTCTCTAATATTACAGCTTACTAGGGATCAGTTCTTTTTCTGTAATCCTTATTCATTGTACAAGTCTCAGATATATAGCATGAGAGTGAAAAGTCTATGGACTGAATCAGATGCACCTTAGTCCTCAAACTAGCATCATTACTTATCAATAATTTTAAGAAGTTCTTGACTAAAGACTTTCCCAATGCAATATATCTCCTAATCTCTTGAACTGCTGGTACCAAGTATTATTGATTTTGGGTCCAAGTAAGATAAAAATCATTGACAACTTCAATCTTTTCTTCTTCTATCATGATGTTGCCTACTACTCCAGTAGTAAAAAACTTTATTTTCTTGACACTGAGATGCAACCCATATTTAAGGCTATATATTTTTTTATCTTCTATACAAAGTGCCTCAAATCCTCTTCACTTCCAGCAAACAATATTGTGTTATCTGAATACTGAAGGTTACTGATCAATCTTTCTCCAATCCTGATGCTACTTTCTTCTTCATAAAGTCCAGCGTCTCAAATAATTTGTGTAGTATATAAATTGAATAGGTATGGAGAAAGGATGCAACCTCTGCACACAACTTTAAACCATGTAGTGTTCTCTCAGTATGTCCACACATGAACTTCTTGGTCTACATATAGGTTTTGCACAAGCACAGTTAAGTGCTCCAGGATTTTAATTCTTCCCAGTGTTAGCCATAATTTGTTATGACTTGCACAGTCAAATGCCTTTGCATAGTCAATAAAACATAAATAGACATTCTTCTGGTATTCTTTATTTTCAGTTAGAATCCATCTGACATCAACGATGATTTATCTGGGGTCACAGCCTCTTCTAAATCCTGCTTGAACTTCTGGCAGTCCCCCATGTATAGACTATTCAACCCATATTTATCCCTTAAAAAAATTAAGGTGAGATGTGATAAAAAAAAGAGTGGAAATCATTGAACAATATCACTAATACTCAAGTACAATCTTCTTGAATGTTATTCAAAAGTAACTGGAACAATACATCAACAGAGAACTACCAGAAATATAATCTGGATTAGAAGAGGCCATTGCACTATGTATGTCATTGTCAATGTCAGATGGCTCTTGACTGAGAGCAGACAGCACTAAAAGAATGTGTATTTGTGTTTTATTGACTATGCAAAGGCATTTGACTGTGTGCATCACAATAAACTATGGCTGATCTTGAGAAGACAGGACACATCTCTGGTGTACACCCTTCCCAATTTTGAACCATGCAGTGTTTCCTTGCTCTGTTCTGACAACTACCTCTTGGTCCAAGTATAGGTTTTGCATTAGCACAATCAAGTGTTCTGGGATTCCCATTCTTCTCAGAGTCAGCCACAGTTTGTTATGATCCACACAGTCAAGCATCTTTGCATAGTCAATGAAGCATAGACAGACATTCTTCTAGTACTCCCTGCTTTAAGCCAAGATTCATCTAACATTAGCTACAATATGTCCATAGGGTCACTATGAGTCTCCAGTGACTCAATGACACTTAACAACAACAACAAGATCAATCTTGAGAAGAATGGGAATCCCAGGACACTTGATTGTGCTCATGTGAAACCTAGGAAACAGTCATTAGATCAGAGCAAGAAAACACTGTATGGTTCAAAATCAGGAAAGAAATACATCAGAGATGTGTTTTGTCTCCATATCTTTTCAATCTATTCAGAACAGATCATTTGGGAGACTGGACTTTTCAGGAAGAGGAGTGTGACATCAGGATTGGAGAAAGATTCATCAACATCATACGTTATGTAGATAACCAATCTTGCTAATAAAAACTGAGGAAGACCTGAAGTGTTTGTTCAATATGGATTGAAGCTCAATATCCAGAAAACAAAGATTCTAACCACAGGGACAGTTGCCAGCACCGTGATAGATGGAGAAGAGCTTGAGGTTGTTAACAATTTCATCTTCCATGGTTTCACCATCACACTCTTGATACCAGCAGTGAGGAAATGCCAAGACAAATTGCAGTGGGAAAAACTACTCTTAGGGACCCCTCCAGAGTACTTAAAAACAACAATGTTGTTCAGGCTAGATACTAAGGTGTGCCTGATCCAAGCCATGGTCTTTGAAATGACTTGCTGTGCATCAGAAAGCTGGAAAATTACTAAGGGTAACAGAAGAATCAATGCCTTTGAGTTGTGATGCTGGAGAAGTGTATTGAACGTGTCATGGACAACCAAAAGAACTAATAGATCTGTCCTAGACAGAGTGAAACCAACCTGCTCTTTGAAGGCAAGGATTTTGCAGCTCTGTTTCACATTGTTTAGACACATGGCCAGGAAGGACCAGTCCTTGGAGAACACATCATGCTTGGAAGGACGGAGAGACAGTACAAAAGAGGAAGACCCTGAAAGAGATGGACTGACACAGTAACTGGGATAATGAAGGCATATGTCTTGGAGACAGTGAGACTGTCTCATGGTAGGGCAGGGCTCACAGCTCTTGTACACAGAGTTGCTATGAGTCACAGGCAACTCAACAGCACATAACAACAACAACCACTACTATTTTTTTTCCAATGTAATTTTGTTTTATGCCATGCTTTTAAGTCTAAAGTGAATATCTGAATATTATCTACAAATTGTTACCAAAATATAAGACCCAGGAATTGATAGACTGTCAATTATGGTATTTCAGGAAGTATACATGGTGCTAGACATAATCTCTAGTACGTGCAAAGAAGTTTGAAAGGCAGATACCTGGCCAACTGACAGGAAGAGATCTATATCTGTTCCCATTAAAAAAAAGTGATCTACTGGAGTATGGAAATTATTAAAGAATAGCATTAGATGCAAGCAAAATCTTGCTGACAATTATTTAAAAGTGGTTGTAATAGTACATCCATAGGTAATCACTATAAATCCAAACTGGATTCAGCAGAGGCCATGGAATGAGTGATATTGTTGGTGTTAGATGTATCTTGGCTGACCAGAGAGAAGTTTACTTAATTTTTGTGACTATGTGAAGTCAATCATAACAAATAATGTCTAAAATTGAGAGAGAAAAAATGGATATTCTAGAGCACTTCATTGTGGTTGTGTGAAATCTATTCATAGGCCAAGAAGCACTCGTCTGAACAGGAATAATTTCATGGCTTAAAATTAGGAAAGATGTGTGTCAGGTTTTTATTCTTTCTCCACAACTTTTCATGCTGTATGCTGAGCAAATAATTTGTGAGGGTAGATTACATGAAATAAAATGTAGTGTCAGGTTTAGAGGAAGACGTATTAACAACCTTTGCTATGCAAATGATACAATCTTGTAGAAAGTGAGAAAGACTTGAAGCACTTACTCTATATTAAAGACTATTCTGCTCAAATACTGTAATATGGATTACATTTCAACCTCAAGAAAACAAAAATCATCACCACTGGACCAACAGGTATCATCATTTTAGATGGAAAAAAAAGTTGACGCTATCAACAATTTATTTTACACAATCAACACCCATCGTAGCAGCAGTCAAGAAAATAAAAGATGTGTGACAATGATGAAATGAGTGGTCAAGGACCTTTTTAAGTGCTGGAAAGCAAGGATATCGACTTAATTGGACAATAAATAGAGACGATTGAAGAAGTACCAGCACCTTTGGATTGTGATGTTGGATAAGAGTACTGAATATCTCATAGACTGAAAGAAGAACACGCAATTCTGTCTTGGAGGAAGTGTAACTTGGATGTTCCTTAGAGGCAAAGATTGTAAAACTTGGTCTCCCATACTTTGGGCATGATTTCAGGTGGGGCGATTCTTTGGAAAAAGATATGCTGGGAAAGGTAAAGAGTCAGAAAAAGAGAGGAAGACCCTCAAGAAGAGGAACTGACACAGTGACTGTTATGATAGGCTGGAGAACGGTGGGATGATGTAGGATAGGGAAAATACATTTGATAATAGATGTGTCTATTTGAGAATATATTCGATACCATATTGGTTGTTTTCAGAAACACTGTAAGTGGTGGTCGACTCAACATCTAACAAACTTCAAACACTAAAGAGCAGTTAAAAGTTAAGAAATAATTCACATTCATAAAACAGATTATCAAGTACTGAAGAATATAACATAAAATAAGCCTATTCTTTTGTGAAACTTTTGCTACAGATTATGTATTTGAGTCCATCGGTACGAAGCATTTCATAATGTGAGTTGCATTCTAAAAAGCTAGAAAAAGCCCACTCTCTTAAATCAACTTGTTTTGTTTAGTCTGATAGAAATTGACCTTTAATCTACGTGGGAAGGGAGAGTCTACCACTCAAAGTACCAAACTTCTCAGCGATTTTCTTTTTGTTATTGTTCCAAATTGAATTTGACAGTAATTTAGTGATTAAAAAAAATAAATAAATAAAGGAGACTATACATGGGAATCACAGTAGTTAAGATAGCCAACTGTTTTACAAGATTGGCTCCTAGCCTGTGTGTCCATTGCATAAAGTCAGGTATCTTATGCCAAAGGTACTCCTTGCAAAAAGAAAGCATTAAGATACAAATCACATTACATTGTTGATTCAGTGGAGTTGTGGGAAGAATGCAGGGTTGGAATAAGTGCAGATGTATAATTGGCAAAGAAACATTTTTCAAAAGATGCAAACAAAATCAAACCAATTCTCTTTCCCTTTGGTTTCTGTGTGTCTCTTTGTCTGTCTCAGAAGTGTATTGCCTAGAATATAATACTATTACTTTTTAAAATTTGCTTCAACTCACTTGTCTTAAGGATACCACACAGCTGAAGGAGGTTCCTAATAAAGCAGTTAAAACCAATTGCATAAACATTCTTGAGCAACTAATGAAAACAGTTCAAGAATATAGGGACCTGATTCTTTCACCTTTCCCTGCTCTAGGGAATTAAAGTCTCACATAACATGGGCTTCCTTCAGTATTTTCCACTTCAACACAAGTTTTCTTTGTAAGACTGTTGCAAGCAGCATACCAATGGGCAAAGGAATGACTTCTTTAAAAATCTGTCCTGTTTTTCCCAGATTTTTCAAATATATTAACTTTGGTTTCAACTCATCTTTCCCACAGGGGGAAAAAAAACCAGGGTAAAAAAAAGTGTTTGTTTTCCTCTGGCTTGAGCTAAGATGTTTTCCTTCAGTCCAGGGAAAAGTTGAGAGGGCATGCATCTGGGTCATAGAGACAGATCTCAACTGTATTTTCCAATGTGCAGGTAGGTGGTCTCAGTCTTCTTGGCCGATGACAGTGGTCATATAATAAAATGACTTCAAGGACAAAGTTCCCTTGTCAACTTGCCATCAATGACTCTACTTCCTCCTTCCCTAATATGACAAGGTTGTTCTTGTCAATGTTGCAAACCTGCAAAAAACATGAACTCTGATAAAGAATTTCTAATGAGTCCCTCCTTGAAAATAAACAAATGAAAGATGTCCTCAAGACATGTGCAGACTACATCGGTGACACACTAAGAGAAACCAGGCTTTATTAATGTCTTCTGAACAACTTAAAAGTCCCCAAAAGGAACACTTAGCTATGGTGGACAGACTTTAGACGTCACATGCCAACCACATGAAATAGCTGGATTGTGCACCTGATAAGAGTAAAACTGAAAACCTGCCAAGTTTTTTATTCATAGAAACAAAGTCATGACTACTATTTTATGGCCAGTGAAATAGAACATTACAAATCGTTCCCTTTCATGGAAATGATTCATATAATTTTGCATTTGAAGATTCCTGATTATCCAAATTCAGATGTGATACACTCAAGGTTCTACATGGACTCTTTTAGACTTGTTTGAATTCATCTTGGATTCGCTTATGGATATTGATGTGTTGCACAGCTGACCCTTGGTCTTGTTCTAATTTTTTTATCCTGAGCCACTGATACATAGTCAATATGATTTTCGTGTATTCTATCCAGCAAAGTCCAGGTGAATAGTCACTGCCATGTTGTTGAAAAAGGTATTAACAATTAATAAGATCTTGCAAAATTATATGATGTAATTGCTGACATAATTTCTATCACCAAGGCTGTATTTTCCAACCACTGAGTCTATTCCTTTATTTACAACTCTCAACTCTTTCATTCTGCTGTTCTTGTTGTCACGTGCCATCAAGTCACCTGTGACTCATTGTGAAACCCCGCATAATAGCTCAGAATCCTGTCCTATCCTGAGTCAGTCTCACTGTTCCCAGTGCACCTGCCCCTATTACCCACCACTATGTCAATCCATCTCATCCAGGGTCTTCCTCTCCTGCATTGTCCCTACACTCTTCCAAGCATGATCCCCTTCTCCAAGAATTAGTCTCTTCTGGCAACATACCCAGAGTGTATGAGATGGAGCTTCAAAATTGTTGCCTCCTGACAGCAACTTGTTTTCACCATCTCTAGGACAGACCTGCTTGGTTTTTTTGGCACTCTATAGTATGTTCAATACTCTTCTCCAACACAACTCAAAGGTATCAGTTCTTCTCTCATCCTTCTTCATTGTCTCGCTCTCTGGTGCATAGCAAGTGATTGTGAAGACCATGGGCTAGATTAGGCACACCTTAGTCTCTAGACTGATATCTTTGACTTTCAGCACTCCGGAGAGGTCACTGACAGCAGACTTTCCTAATGCAATTCATCATTCGATTTCCTGGCTGCTGACGCCAACAGTGTTGATTTTGGACTCAAGTAAATGGAAATTGTTATCAATCTCTTCACCATCTATTATGATGCTGCCAAATGGCCTATGGTAAGAATCTGTTTTCTTGATGGTAAGCTTCAATCCATGGTGGAGACTACAGTCTTTGACTTTCTGTAGCAGATGCTTCAGGTCCTCCTCAGTTTCAGCAATCAATGACACAACCTTGCTTGCTTGCATTACGCTTCCCATTCTAATCACCAGTAATTATCAATGCATAATGATTGCTTCAGTTCTTCTTATGTCATCCTTATTCACTGTTCAATTCTCAAATTCATAGCATGTAATGGAAAAGGCTGTGGTCTGCATCTGGCACATCTTAGTCTTCAAACTGACATTGTTAATCTTTACCCTTATGGAGAGGCCTTTTCTAGCAAATTTTCCTAATGCAACACATCTGCTGACCTCTTGACTACTGGTCACAAGTAAAATGAAATAATTGACAATTTCCACCTATTCTCTATATCTCATGGTGCTGCCTGTTGGTCGTGGTGAGGATATTTGAAAAATCAATGAACTTGACTTATGGTGTTGGTGAAGAGTATTAAATATTCCAAAGACTGCCAAGAGAACAAACAGATTTGTATTGGAGAAATTGAAATCAGACTACTCTTTAGAGGCAAGAAGAGTGAAACTTCATTCTCACATTCTTTGGGCCTGCTGCTAAGTGAAAGCAGTCCTTGGGAAAAGACTTCATACTTGGAAGGATGGAAGGTCAGCAGAGGTGAGGAAGAGAGGTTAACGCAGTAACTGTATTAATGCGCTCAATTATATCAGAGATGGTGAGGATGGCACAAAGTTCAGATGTGTTACTCATAGGGTTACTCCACGGTGTAGTCCGCTGGACAGTATCTAACTACAACAATTGATTGATTGTTGTTGTTGTTAAGTTAAAACTTAGAGATAATTGATGATTAAGAGGTATGCCTACACATATATTTCTTAAGGAAGTATTCTGGAAAAAAAATGTAGTTTCCTGGTTAGATAAGTGCAAGAACATAAAAGATTGCTCTATATTTAAGTCTGGGGTTACTATTCAGATAGCACATTCATTGCATATTGTTACTGTTATATACTTTTCAACAATAATGTTTGTTTAAACATTGACAGTTTAAAGCAATGATGTAAGCTGAAAGATTAAAGAATAAGGCTATCTCTTCTGACACTCATCTTGATCTTTTCTTACTCTTCTTTGTAATGATCTTTCACACTCTGAATATTGCACTGGAATTTTATTTTTAGTGCTTCGTTTGCATTTTGTCTAGCTCATTTTCAAAGGTTCTAGTGATAAGTTTCTCACAACTTCCCCTGATGGGGATTCCATGATCTGAGATATCTCAATAGGAAGTTTATCTTTGTGTGGTTCTTGTGTTTTTAACCAGACATTTTTGAGGTCTTCATGTAGTCCAACTATTTCTGTGTGGACCACATGAATTTTATGGGACTCATTAATTTATTTTTATTTAGGGAGGAGCCTGTCAGGAATTTGTTTTACCACAGAGCAGACACTTTTTGTGATTATTATTTGTTCTCTGTAGAATAGTGTTGTAAATCTTGATGTGTTAGAAGTCCAACAGACCAGCATTTTGAAGGTCAGACTTGTAGAAAAGATAGAGTTTATAATTTAGTGGTGAATTAAATGAAAATGATAATTATAAATATGAGCATCAAAATTTACTAATATCGACACAGCACTTCAATTATTAAATTATATTGCTTGATAAATGCGTTAAGTAACCAATGCATTGCAAAATTATTTATCTTAATGGTTTAAAAAGAGAATAAATAGTCATTTTTTAAAAAGGACAATTGGCAGCATCGGGATGGATAGTGAAGAGATTGAGATTGTACACAGCTTTAGTTTGCTTGGCTCCATAGTCAACAGTCTTGGCACCAGCA
>NW_006399789.1:14151577-14153444 GCF_000299155.1 Elephantulus edwardii
TAAAGTCCAATTTTATTTTGTTTAGATTATGGAGTGCAGAGCTTCAAATGCCAAAATATTATGATAACACCCATGTTTATTACTGTATTGTTCACAATAGCCAAGAGATGAAAATAACCCAAGTGCCCATCAACAAACAGATAGAGAAGCTGTGGTATAGTCACAGAATGGAATACTATGCAGCACTGAAAAACAAGGTACTCATGAAATCTTATACAAAATGGGTGACCCTGGAGGACATTATGCTAAGAAATATCTCAGTCACAAAAGGACAAATGGTGCATAATGTTACAGTTATAAAACAGATCGGACATGGGGGTTGGGGAGAAACTAAGAAAAGGAGGGATAAATAATGTACATTGCATTGAAACAGGTAAGGAATAGAACTGCTTAAAAGGAATATACGATTGGGTATTGCTTGCATGACAACAGTGCAGAATAAAAGCTGCATAGTAAAGCAGATGGGGGACAGGGTTGCAAGGGGAGATTGTACAACAATGAAAGAATTTTTTGTTTCAAAGAGAAAAACAAATGGGTGGGGTAGACAGGGAGGAAAATGTGCAAGAATGAACGAATGGAAATCTAAGTTCTCTATAAACTTTCATTAAAATCTCAATTTTAAAAAATATTATGACAGCATATAATGTTAATTCTCTGTATAGATGTGGCAGAATAATGTAAAGGTTACTGTATAACTCATGAAGAAATGTTGGTGATACAAGTGGCTAATTGCTTGACAGTTAATAAAAATATCAGAGGTTTAAACACCCTACTTCACGAGAGAAAAATATTCTGCTTTGTTAAGATATACAGCCTTCATAATTTTATTGGGCAGGTCTACTCTTTTCTGTAGTGTCACAATGAATTGGAATAAACTCCATGAGAGTAGATTTTGTGTGTATATTAATATTACTTATATGATTAAATTCAATGAGAGAGAATTGGAAAAAATATATTTTTATTATTTTCTCTAACCTCATATAGCATTTCTTATCCTATTCTTAATGTAAAAAACCTACAAATGTATATAATTTTATTTTTCTCTTTATTATTTTATTTTCCAAGAAATAGTTCCTCTTTCCTTTCTGTTGACCAATACCTAATCCATTCTTCATGTATTACTTTGTACTTGACTACTATTCTTGATCTTAGTACTGCCTACTTTGATAAAGAATTCCCCAAATGATAAAGGTAAAGCATTAAATAAAATAGTGATGAAAATTTAAAAAGCAATAGGCACATCAAGAAGGGAGAAAACAAGGATCAGAAAGATGAGCTGGAATGGATTAAAACATAGCTTAATAGAGATGATCAAGAGGCAATTATGAGGAAGGAGCAACTTCAGCCGGCTTTGAAATATTCAGAAAAAATAAAAACCCCCAGGAATTGATGGAATACCAATTGACATATTTCAACAAACAGATGCTGTGCAGGACGTGCTCACCAGCTTGTGCCAAGAAAACTGGAGGACATCTACCTGGCCAACTGACTGGAAGAGATCCATATTTATTCCTATTCCAAAACAAATGTGACCTGACAGGGTGTAGAAATTATCCTACAATGTCACTCATATCGCATGCAAGAAAAATCATGCTGAAGATTATCCAGAAATGACTGGAACAGTACATTGACAGAGAACTACCAGAAATACAAGCTGGGTTTAGAAGAGGACATGGCCCTAGAGCCATTATCACCAATTTCAGATGGATCTTGACAGAAATCAAAGAGTGCCAAAGGAATATCTATCTGTGTTTCATTAACTATGGGAAGACATTTGACTGTGTGGATCACAACAAATTGTGGTTAACCTTGAGGAGAATGGGAGTCCCAGAACACTTGATTGTGCTTATATGAAACCTATACTTGA
>NW_006399789.1:14154324-14157229 GCF_000299155.1 Elephantulus edwardii
CAGGACAGGCTTCAGAGCTGTTGTACATAGGGTTGCTATGAGTTGCAGGTGACTCGATGGCCCATAACAAACAACAAAAGAGATAGTAACAAAACATATCAAAAAGTGATGAAAACAATAAGACATAAAAAGAAACTAAAAAAATATTATCTCAAGCAAAAAAAGGAAAGGAACAGTCAATAAAAAGAAACTCATAGATATGCTGGATATTCAAATACTAGGCAAGACCTTAAATGACTACGACAAATATGTTAGACTCATGGGGAAAGTAAGCAACATACAGGATATGTGGGACATTTTGTCAGAAAAATGGATACTATATGATGAAAAAATGGAGATCATAGAACTGAAAATGTAGTATCAAAAACTAAGAATTCTTAGGACAGCTTTAGTGACAGATGGAACACAGATGAGAAGAGAATCAGTGAATTTGAAGACAGGCCAATGGGATTTATCTGTATTTAAATACAAAGAAAAAAAGAAACAAAACTCAAACTCAGAGCAAAACAAACTATCAAAATACCAAAAAGAAAATTCCCCCAACAACCCAATCCACAACCCTAACCAATGAGTGACATCTGTGATAGTATGTAATAAATTCAAGAACTTAAGTGAACTCTGAATGAAAGTAATAAAACCAAATACATCATAAGAAAATTGCTGAACTCCACTTTAAAATAACTTTTAATACATTTACAATTAATACAAGTGCTTGCTGTGTTCTCACTTGAAAAGTTGGTAAGGATACAGAATATTAGGAAAAGACTGAAGTAAATAATGTAAAAAGGATAGCATATTGTTGCTTTGGGCTGTAAAGTTGACTACGACACATAGTGACTCAACACACAACAGCTCTGAACTCCTTTCTATCCTGAGCCGGTCTCACTGTCTCTGACATATCTACCCTCATTCTTCCAGTTACTGTGTCTATCCATGTCATCCAGGGTCTTCCTCTCCTGTACTATTTCTCCACTCTTCCACATATAATAGCCTTCTTCAAGGACTGTTCCCTCCTGGCAATATGCCCTAAGTATGTATGGCGAATCCTCAAAATCTTTGCTTCCAAGGAGTAGCTTGGCTTACTCTCTCCAAGACATAACACTTAGTTCTCTTGGCAGTCTATAGTATGTTCAGTACTCTTCTCCAACACCACAATTCAAAGGCATTAATTTTTCATCTCTTATCATTGCTCATTGTCTAGCTCTTTGATGAATAGCAAGTAATTGCAAAGGCCATTGTCTGGATCAGGTGCACCTTAATTTCTAAATTGGAATCGTTGCTCTTCAGCACTCTGGAGAGGTGCCTGACAGCAGATTTACCTAATGCAATTCTTATTTTGATTCCAGACTGCTAGTGCCAAGTATGTAGATTGTGGAATCTGTTGTTGTTGTTGTTATGTGCCGTCGAGTCGCCTGCGACTCATAGCAACCCTATGTACAACAGCCCTAAACTCCACTCTGTCCTGTGCCAATCGCACTGTCTCTGACACTCCCATCCCAATTATCCCAGTCACTGAATCAATCCACCTCATAGAGAGCCTTCCTCTCCTGCGCCGTCCCTCCACCCTCCCAAGCATGATGCCCCTCTCTAAGGACCAGTCTCTCCTCACAACATGTCCAAAGTAAGTTAGACGGAGCCTCAGAATCCTTGCCTCCAAGGAGCCACCCGGTTTAACCCTCTCCAGGACAAATCTGTTTGTTTTCCTAGCAGTCCATGGTATTCTCAATACTCTTCTCCAGCACCACAGCTCAAAGGCATCAATTCTCCTTCTATCCTCCTTGGTCATTGTCCAACTCTCTGATGAATAACAGGTGAATGCGAAGACCATGGCCTGTATCAGACGCACCTTAGTCTCCAGAGAGACACCACTGCTCTTCAGCACTTTGGAGAGGTCCCTAACAGCAGACTTTCCCATGGCAATGCGCCTTTTAATTTCCTGGCTGCTGGTGCCAAGACTGTTGACTATGGAGCCAAGCAAACAATCTCAATCTCTTCTCTATGTCATGGTGCTGCTAATTGGCCCAGTGGTGAGAATCTGTTTTTTTGATGTTGAGCTTCTATTTGTATCATAGACTATAGTCCTTGACCCTCTGAAGCAAATGCTTCAGGCCCTCCTCAGTTTCAGCAAACAAGGTTATATCATCTGCATATTTGTAGAAAATCCACAATTTAAGAAATGCTAAGAGAAGTTCAATAGGTAGAAGCAAAAAAAAAATAAATAAATCATAGCTTCAGAAACATTGAAGAGGAAGACAAAAAGTACTAGAAAATAAGTAAACCCAAAGTAATAACAACAATGATAAACAGAAGCTATCTCTATTTTGCATATAGGGTTGAATCTCAAAAATTCTAATAAAATGGAAAAATGGTCATGTAAATTGTGAACAAAATAAAGATATTTTACCTAGAAAAAGAAATGGCTGTGAATTCTGCAAGATATTAGAAGAGCACACTTTTTCAGAGGTAGTTCATATAATTTTCAAATAAAAGTGTTTTTTTGGTATGTTGTATTTTTTCAGTAATAAGGATGACTGCATGATGAACAAGTGGAAGTAGATTAAAAGGACCTTGTTTAAAACTAATAAAATGGGGACTCTCAACATAGCAAAACAAATGATCTGTCCGTCTGAATGACCATCTACCTTTCACCTACTATCTTCTCTCTATAAACTAAGGTTAACACAGTATCCAGAGTGATCTTTTGAAAACTTACAGCACACCCTATTACAGCCCGACAGAAATTTCCCAGTAGTAGCTGCTTATCTCACTTAAGCCCAAAGTCTAAGGATTTACAAAGGCTTGAAAGAGTCTATGTGTTCTAGTCCTCATAACCTCTGCCCAGCTAATCCCTCTAACTAAGCTTATCTTCTCCCACATACCAGCATACCTCACTACTTCTCCAACT
>NW_006399789.1:14157723-14159442 GCF_000299155.1 Elephantulus edwardii
ATTTTAATGAACATTTACAGAGATTTTGGATTTCCATTCAATCTTGGTTGCACTTTTCTCCCTGCTCATTCCTCCCCCCCACCCAGTTCACTCTTCTCTTTGAGAAGTAAAAGAAAAATTGCTTCATTGGTATACATTTTCTTTTTTCAATATTCATTGACTATTGCACAATTTCGTCCCTCCCCCTCCCTTCCGCCTCCCACCGTTCACTTTGTAATAAACCTCTTCTGAATTGTTGTCATACACATAATGCCTGATTATATATTCCTTTTAAACAGTTCTTTTCCTCATCTTTCCAATGCAGTGTTCATTATCTATCCTCTCTTTACCTATTCTCCCCTCAAGCCCCCATGTCAATTCTGTTCTAACAGTACTGTTATGCAGGATTTGTCCATTTGTGATTGAGATATTTCACTCAGCACAATGCTTATTATTTTACAATCTGTATCCCTACACTAGAGTGAAACTCCATGTTTAATTTACTTTTTATCCCCAGTTCCTAGAATAGTATTTGGCACATAATGAAACATTAATAAATATTATTTGGATATGTAAACAAAATAAGAGGAACTCTGGTGACCCGCTGGCAAGATGCTGCACTGCAATCCCGAAGGCACAAGGCTCAAGGCCACCAGTTGCTCTGCGGGAGAAGGATCAGCTGTCACCTCCCATGCAAATTAACCGCCTCTGAAAACCCGCCAGAGGATCAGCTATGGGTCAGTTTCAACTCGATGGCACGCAACAACAACAACAACAAACAAAATAAGAGAGATGTAGCTATTTACTAACGAAGGGGAAAATTGAGGAACAACTGTGTGAATGATTCAATCGGATATTATACTCAGAGAAAATGAAAAAAAAAAATTCTCCTTTCGGGAGCAACAAACTCGATTCACTCTAGTTCTCTGAACTTCAGCTTTCTGACTGTAAATGAAAAATAATAAAAACATACATCATAGAGATGTTATAAAAATGAAATAAAATAATAATATGAAGCACCCAATATAGTTCTTGGCATATAAAATGTCTTCAGTGCTTACAGTTCACATGATATTTTTTCTCCACATTGGCTGAAAATTGGGATTTTTAAAAATTATTTTTATTTTATATTGTATACAAAATTCATATTCATTGTGTGCTTCATTTATATGTATTGTATTTCACACATCCGCCTATTCCCATTGTGCTTTATGTATCATTTCCATACTTTGTGTTTTATAAAATTAATCACAATGATCCATGCCGACCATTAACCCACCTTAATGCACACACTCATGAAATTAAAAGACTATATACGTCAGTATGGCTTACACTTCAACATAAAGAAAACAAAAATGCTTACACCTGGATCAATAAATAACATCACTCAGTAAAAAAGATTGAAACTATTGATTATTTCATTTTATTTGGATCCACAGTCTATGCTCATACAAGCAGCAGTCAAGAAATCAAGTGATGCATTACATTGGCCAAATAATCTGTAAAGGCATTTAAAATATTTTAAAGCAAAAATGACATTTTGAGGACTGAGGTACTCTTACCCATAGGTTTAGGTTGGCTCACAGACTTATAAAAACTAAAAAATGAATAAGGAACATTGAAGACCCAATGTCTTTGAATTAGAGTATTGGCACAGATTACTAAAGATACAAAAACCTGTCAGAAGAATGAGCAAAGTTCTTTTAGAAATACAGCCTCTAGGACATTATGCTGAGTGAA
>NW_006399789.1:14160047-14165272 GCF_000299155.1 Elephantulus edwardii
GAGCGTTTCGTTCTCTTGTGCACGGGCTTCTCATGGATTGGCGCCAAGTCAACATGCCACATTTACTTATTTCCATTCAGAGAGAACTTTACATTTATCTTAAAAACCACACTTTTTCTTGAAGAATTTACCTAATGGAAAAATGTGTGCTAATGTGGAAAAAATCCAACCCACCCATCAACTGACCAATTAAACAATCAGTCAATCAGTCAGAAAATGGTCAGTAGTAATACGAAATCTGAGGCTTCCTTTATGTTTTTTGGTATTTTTATTGCTACTTATTTGACATCGGCTGGTACATAAATTATAAAACATAACCCATAACTTTCGTATGAATCTTATCTTACATATAAATGTTTGCAATCCATTTAAAATTTCTCTCTATATAACTACCTACACTCATTTAGACAAAGGGGCTTATATTTTAAAAACATTTGCTGAATTTCTTGACTGAAAGACAATTTGGTAACATGACTACCCAAGATTTTCTACTGTTTCTGACTAGTTTGGAAAGTGGGACTTTTAAAAAGAAAACATAAATAAGATGTTAATTTTTCTAATGACTGCCTTCAACAGTGTTCATATAATTACCAAAATACAGGTGAAAGAATTTGGAATCTTAACATTCCATTCCAGCCAACTGAATTAATCCTTGATTTTAAAAGTTTGTGCTATATTTCCACTTTTGGAAATACTTTCCTCTTTCAGGGTTCCTCTGTACTCTGACATTTTTGATCCCATGCTCCAGATTTGATTCTGGCAACAGAAATTGAATAGTATTAACATTTCTGTGAAAGTGCATCAGCTTATTGCTGTGAAGTTTGAACCAGGTTTTAGCAGCTGCCCTTCAGCCCCATTAAAATCCCTGAAAATGCTAGGTGAGCACTGAGGTAGGTCTTATAAGAAATTATGAACTGTCAAAAGTTAAGAGAACAACCGAAGCTCGTCAAAAATAGCCACAGGATTGAGAATGTGGAGATATGCTTGGTTTTTTTTTGTGTGTTTTTTTTTGGCAATTCTTCAATTAGAATACATTCTACACCTGAAAAGATCTGGGAACCTACCGGGTGACAAAGAGTGAGGGCTATCATCTTATGTATATGTGATACATCTTCTTGTCATCATCTCTGATCCCCTTTTAGTTTTTTTAATGGATAAAGTAGGAATCATTTTAGATTATAGAGAGCTACAAGCTGTGCAGAGATAGTATATATAAAAACAATTAATATTCTGTCCTATATTTTTAAAAATTTTTACTTTGTATTGGTTCACATAAAAAGTCATATGCATCCTCTTTGCTCTACTCACTGCCCTACATGACATCTCTATCTTGTAAAAAAATCTTTTTCCTAGTTATATCATTTCAGTTCTAACATATTTATGATGGTTTTATGACCATAAAATGAGCTTGTTTGTGTGAGTGTTGTCAATTTGCAGAGGCAATATTTACAAAATATGAGAGGGCCTTTTTCTTTACTTAAGATATGAAGATAATGAAACTTTGGGATCTTAAAATTCTCTTTATCCATAAAGTCTATGAGAATAACACAGATTTAAGACCATTTAGCTTTTAACTAATGAAAATAATGGGGTTCAGTGGATATTTGGAAAGGAAATGATCCCTGCTCAAATCTAGTTCTTAATTTACCACACTTTTAAAATTTTATATCAGCTTGCATACAATATTCATATACATTATGTTTCATCCATGTACATTGTGTTTCACACATTCCTTTGTCCACATTGTGCTTAATATGATCGTTTCCATGCACCATGTTTTATAAAATTAACCACCATTGATCTATGCCCACTAATCTTCCATTTTTTTTCAAGCCCCCACTAGATCTACCCTAATTCCTTCACCCCCTTCCTCTGACCACAACACTCTGAGATCCTGTAATTCCCCCTTCCCCACCTTTAAACCCCTTGCCCTCCTCTCCTTCTCCCTTAGAATCGACTGAAGATGGTACAGGATAGTACAGAGTTCAGGTCTGTTGCTATGAGTCCCACTCACGTTGATGCACCTAACAACAACAACAACAACTTGTAGGGAGCTCTGATGATCTGGTGGATAAGGACTTGTTGCATTGCCAACCCAAATGCAATTGATTCAAATGCACACGCTAACCCATGAGAGAAAAATGGTCAATCTTCTTCCATAAGCTTTAAAGCCTCCAAAACCCCAAATAAGGGTCAGCTAAAGGCATTTGACTGTGTATTTCATAACAAACTATGGTTGACTCTGAGAAGAATGGGAATCCCAGAACACTTGATCGTTCTAATGCGAAACTTATACTTGGACCAGGAGGCAGTCGTCAGAACAGAGCAAGGGAACACTGCATGGTTCAAAATTGGGAAGGGCGTTCGCCAGGGATGCATCCTATCTCCATACCTTTTCAACCTATATGCAGAACAGATTATCCGGGAGGCTAGGCTCTATGAGGAGAAATGTGGGGTCAAGATTGGTGGACGATTTATCAACAATCTGCGTTATGCGGATGACACAACCCTGCTTACTGAAACTGAAGAGGACCTAAAGCGCCTGCTGCAGAGTGTCAAGGACTGTAGCCTACAATATGGATTGAAGCTCAATGTCAAGAAGACAAAGATTCTCACCACTGGACCAATTGGCAGCATCAGGATGGATGGTGAAGAGATTGAGATTGTACACAGCTTTAGTTTGCTTGGCTCCATAGTCAACAGTCTTGGCACCAGCAGCCAGGAAATTAAAAGGCGCACTGCAATGGGAACGTCTGCTGTTAGGGACCTCTCCAAAGTGCTGAAGAGCAATGGTGTCTCTTTGGAGACTAAGGTGCATCTGATACAGGCCATGGTTTTCGCAATCACCTGTTATGCATCAGAGAGTTGGACAATGACCAAGGAGGATAGAAGGAGAATTGATGCCTTTGAGCTGTGGTGCTGGAGAAGAGTATTGAGAATACCATGGACTGCTAGGAAAACAAACAGATTTGTCCTGGAGAGGGTTAAACCGGGTGGCTCCTTGGAGGCAAGGATTCTGAGGCTCCGTCTAACATACTTTGGACATGTTGTGAGGAGAAACCTGTCCTTGGAGAGGGGCATCATGCTTGGGAGGGTGGAGGGACGGCACAGGAGAGGAAGGCCCTCTATGAGGTGGATTGACTCAGTGACTGGGATAATTGGGATGGGAGTGTCAGAGACAGTGCGATTGGCACAGGACAGAGCGGAGTTTAGGGCTGTTGTACATAGGGTCGCTATGAGTCGCAGGCAACTCGACGGCACATAACTACAACAACAACAACATCAGTATGTACCAACTCAATTGCACACAACCACAACAACCGGGAGGCAATCCCCAAAAAAGATCTGCAGATCTGCTTCCATTAACATAACCACCAAGAAGACTCTATGGAGCAGTTCTGTTCTGTAAGATACATACCCGCAGGGATTATAATTGACTCTAAGGTGACACTTACCATTCTCTTAAGAACCTTGCACAATGTTTTACTTCCCAAAGGGAAGATGATGCAACCACAAAAAATAATTAACTGTCATCTATTGTTATTTGACTTTTTTCTACACTTTTGCCATCAAGATGATTCTGACTCATGGTGACCATAAATAACAGAATAAAATGGTTCTATAGCATTTTCAACTATGATGTCAGATGGATCCTGGCTGAAAGTAAAGAATACCATAAGAATGTCTATTTGTGCTTCATTGACAACACAAAGGCATTTGCCTGTGTGGATCATGACAAGTTGTGGCTGACATTGAGAAGAATGGGAATCCCATAACACTTGATTATGCTCATGAGGAACTTTTACCAGGCCAGGAGGTGTTGTACAAATGGAGTAGAGGAGGACTTCATGGTTTGGAATTGGAAAAGGAGTGCATCAGGGATGTATTCTATCTCCATACCTGTTCAATCTATATGCTGAGCAAATTATCTGAGAAGCTGTACTCCATGAAGAAGAATGTGGTATCAGGACTGGAGGAAAACTCATCAATAAATCTCATTATGAATATAGCACAACCTTACTTGCTGAAAGTGAGAAGGATTTGAAGCACTAGTTGTAGAAGGTCAAGGAATGCAGCCTTCAGTATGAATTGCATCTCAATATCAAGAAAACAAAGATGCTTATCACTGCACCAATAGGGAATGTTATGATGGATGGAGAAGAGATTAAAACTTTCAACAGCTTCATCTTGGTTGGATCCACAATTAACACCACTGGTATGAGCAGTCAGGAAATAAGGAGGTGCATGGCAGTGGGAAAAATCTGCAGTTAGGGACCTTTACAAATTATTGAGGAGTAGTGATGTCAGTTTGAGGACTAAGGTGCATCTGATTCAGGCCATGGTCTTTCTGATTACTAGCTATGCATTAGAGACCTGGACAATGAATAAAGAATTGATGCCTTTGAGCTGTTGTGTTGGAGAAAAACATTGAACATCTCATGGATGGCCAAGAAAACAAATAGATATGTCTTAGAGAGGGTGCCGACAGAGTGCTTTTGGAGGCAAGTATGATGAGCTTCACCTCACATATTTTGGCATGGTGCTATACTATTCCTTGGAGAAGGACATGATGTTGGGAAGGATTGAAGGTTGGTAAAGGAGAGGAAGAACCTCAACCAGGTGGATTGACAAGGTGACTGCTGCAATGGTCTCTTGTGTGGCAGGAAGTGTGAGGATGGCACAGGATATGACTGGTTTCAGATCTTTTGTTCGTAGAGTTGCTATGAGTTGTACTGGACTTGATGGCACCTAACAACAACAACAGCAGCAACAAAAACGTTTAGAGAAACATATTGGTACAATTTTCTCCTTGGAATGACTTGTAGATTTGAACCACCAAGCCTTGAGTTAACATGAGTGTTTGTTTAGTCTGCATCTATATGTACCACCAGGGATCCTCTGACCTTTGTCCTAGTAGCTTAGGAAACATTCCTATAGATAACTAGTCAAACTAATCCAATCCAGGATATTAACCTATAGAATATATGTATGTGTGCTTATATTTATTTATATATATGTATATGTGTGTACCATGGACTGCTAATACGAAACCTATACTTGGACCAAGAGGCAGTAGTCAGAACAGAGCAGGGTAACACTGCATGGTTCAAAATTGGGAAGGGTGTACGCCAGGAATGCATCCTGTCTCCATACCTTTTCAACATATATGCAGAGCAGATTATCCAAGAGGCTGGGCTCTATGAGGAGAATTGTGGCATCAGGAT
>NW_006399789.1:14166072-14167631 GCF_000299155.1 Elephantulus edwardii
GTGTGTGTGTGTGTGTGTGTGTGTGTGTGTATAATGTTTTCCTTAGCATATTAGAAGATTTTATATAGCCTATGTATAATACTTTTATCATAATAAACTATTATTAGCTGGTATCCATCCTTATCGCAAACCATGTTACCTATTTGTGTAATATAAAATATCCTTTTTTAAATTTAAGCCTAGTCTTTTATCTGTTACATTATAAAAAAAAGGTAATCCAATAGCTTGTGAAAATTATCTAACAATATAATTAATATTACATGCAAATAAAATCTTGCTAAAAATTATTGAAATGTGACTGGAACTACATCATCAGAGATGGATCTTGGCTGAAAACAATGAATACTAGAAAGATATTTATTGTATTAACTGTGCAAAGTCATTTGACTATTCTAATCATAGTAACTTTTGGCTAACATTAAGAAGAATGGGAATCTCAGAACACTTTTTAATTGTGTTCATGCAAAACCAAAAGACCAAGGAGCTGTTAAACAAACAATACAAGAGAACACTGTATAACTATCCAGTCTTTATATGGAGCAAATTATTTGAGAGGCTAGACTAAAGAGAAGAACGTGGAATCAGCATTAGAGGGAGTCTCATCAACAACTTTTGCTATGAAGATTATACAATCTTATTTGCAGAAAGTGAAAGACTGGAAGCATTTGCTGTATAAGATAAAAAAGACCTCCATATAAATTACATTCATCATCAAGAAAATAAAGCTCTTCACCTCTGGACCAATAGGCAACATTATGAAAAATGAAGAAAAGATTAAAGTTGTCAATTATTTCCTTTCACTTGGATCCACATTCAACATCCTTAGTACCAGAAGTAAGGAAATCAAAAGACTTGATGCAACAGAAAAATCTGCTGTCAAGGACCTTTCCACACTGCCTAAGAGCAATGATGTTTGTTAAAAGACTAAGGTGTTTTGTTAAATACCAGTCATGGTATTTACAATTGCTTCCTAAGTATCTGATATTTGGACAATGAATAAGGATAACAGAATAAGAATCAATGTCTTTGAGCTGTGGTACTGGAGGAGTGCTGACCATACCATGTACTTCCAACAGAACAAAAAAATCTGTCTTAGATGAGGTGTAACCAAAATGCCCCATTTTGTCAAGAATGATGGAACTCATCCCACTCACTTTGTACATGTTGGGTCAGTATTGGAAAAGTTATCAAGCAGGGAAAGGTGGAGGGACAGAGAAAGAGAAGAAGATTTTAAGTAAGACAGATTGACCCAGCGATTATAATAATACTTGAGATTATTAGAATGGAGTATGATAGGGCAAGGTTCATATCTATGCTTCAGAGGATCACTATGAGTTGTAGATCACTTGATGGCATCAATTCACAAGAACAATGCTCATCTAATCCATTTATTCTGTCAATTAATCTCTTTTCCTTAAAATAAATCTGGCCAACCTGTGCTGGCTGAAAATCGCCTGTGACTTCATCCATAGCCACTGGTGAGAGTCAGTGCCCAGAGCCATCAGGGGCTTTAAGCTCGTTGCCCACTGCTGTGGTGTGGACAGCTGAAACCCAGGCCC
>NW_006399789.1:14168071-14172562 GCF_000299155.1 Elephantulus edwardii
CCCACTGGACCCTCATCATTTCCTTCACCTGCTCCCCCCACCGACCAAACTGTGCAGCTCTGCAACTGCATCCTGGCCCATCCTCACCCTTCTACCCCAACCCTCACCTCCTTGTACCCCCAATATGTTTTTCCCAATAACAAAAATATTATAAAAAAAATAAATCTGGCCAAATAGCTGGGGAGACTGAGGAAGGTGGCTCTGTTTTGTTTTGGGTTTTGGGTGTGGGTTTTTTTTTAATTTTTATTTTTAAAGGGGAAAAATGTCATCCAAATACAGTATAATGAGAATGATACATCCTTGAATACTTGAAATACAGGAGAGTAAATATCGTCTCTAGATTTCAAAATCTTACTTTCTCACATGGTTAAGCTTTTTAAAAGATGCACAGAGAATAACTTTTTTCTTTGAAAGAAGTCAAACCTAAATTGGAATAAGTCAAAGTGGACTAGACCTCTCCAAATTGTTGAGGAGTATGATGTCAGTTTGAGGACTAAGGTGCATCTGATTCAGCCCATAGTCTTTCCAATCCTTGCTATACATCTGAGAGCTGGACAATGGAATAAGGATGACAGAAAAAAGAGTTGGTGTTGGAGAAGAGCACTGAGCATCCCATGGATGGCTAAAAGAACAAACAAATATGTCTTGGAGAGGGTGCAGCCAGAGTGCTCTTTGGAGGAAAGAAAAATGATGAGGCTTTGTCTTACATACTTTGAGCATTTTACTAGGAGGGGCTATTCCTTGGAGAAGGACACGATGTTGGGAAGGGTGGAGAGTTGGCCAAGGAGAGGAAGACCCTCAACCTCAACCAGATGGATTGACACAGTGACTGCTGCAATGGGCTCTTGTGTGTCAGGAAGTGTAGGCATGGCACAGGATGGAGTAGGGTTCAGATCTTTTGTTCAAGGGATCGCTGTGAGTCATAGTCGACTCCACAGCACCTACCAACAATAAGAATGAAAGTGAAGGAAGGTGTTGTCTTTATTTTTAATACTTTAAGTTTTATTATTTAGGTATAAACAAATTACCTTTAATATAGATTTTTGGCCTTTGATACAAGCTTTTTCTAGGTTACAAAATGGTACTTGGGAGCTCTGATGGCATAGTTCTTAGCAAATTGCACTGCTAACCTGAAATGAAGCTAATATGTAGTTTTAATTGTGTCATAAATGGACTAATAAAAAAGAAAAACTGCCTGCTCTCCCAACTTCCTTCTCTGTATAGGCCTCTGTTTTGAATTGTTAGTAGATTAGATCCATAATTTATATAAGTAATTAGTTTTCCCTTGATAATCTAAGCTTTTTCTTTGGGGTGTTTTTTAAAAAGCTTAAACATGTCAGAATGTAAGATTTTAGATCTAAAGACCATGTTTACCATTCTATAGTTCAAGTACTCAAGGATATATCATTCTTGTTGAACTATATTTGGATCTTAACTTTGGACCTGAACTTTTTTCCCATATGTAGAAAAAGGTGTCTGTTTCTTGTTTGGCATTTGGCGAGCCGTTCTCACCCCCCTCCCCCTTTTTTTCCTTCTTTTTGGCGTGAGTCTTAAGAGTCATGTAGATGGAAGAATGATTTTAAGTTTCCCAGTGCAGGACTCGGGTAATGGAGGTAGAGATTAGCACAGGATAGAGCAAGGTTTAGGGCATATTGTACATACTGTCGCTGTGAGTCAAAGGAGACTCGAGGACACGAAATAACAACAACAAATAAATATGTTGTGTAGTCAGAACTGACTCATAACTGACTCCCTCCCAGTAGTTTTAAGAGGCAATAAATTGCCCAAAAGATGGGCAGGAGATTGCTCATCTTTCTCCCATAAAATTGATGCTGGATTCGAAGTATACGCAACGCAGCTCCTTGCCACTAGGCCACCGTAGCTCAATAGAGAAATAACTTCATGGAATTTTGAAAATGAACACCAGCCGTAAGTCCCATTGAATTTATTTTTAAGATGATACATATTCTTTATGACAAATTTAACAGATATGATTAAAAGACAATAATTGTATCAGATTTTTATTTTAATGCAATTAAGAAAATGCCACAAGTTGATTTTAGAATAATAGTTATCGATGCAACATACTGGCCACTAGATGGAGACACTCTTCTAGCTTCATCAACAATAGTTTAATGTGACTAGAAACCCATCATATAAGAAGAGCTAGATTAAAGTTATACTAGATGCTCAGAATCATAAGAAATTTATATCTAGAAACTTTTATCCACTCATATAATTCCAAGGGTCTCAAGGACTGTATAATGTGAAGACTGTGCCCTGAGTCTATTTTAAGAACATTCCATTATGAAAGATTTCTTTTCCAAACAAAAATATAATGAATGACATTATGTCATTGTTATGTGCCCATGAATCAGAACCAACTCATAGCTGACCCTCCAGCATGTTTTCAAGAGGTTGTAAATCGCAGGAGAGGAGATTTACCACCTTTTCCTGTGGAATAGGTGATGGACTTGAATAGATTATCTTTGCGTTGGCAGCACAAATCCTTACCACTAGGCCACTATAGTTCCCATTAACATTATAGAAACAAGTTTGGGATTTTTGCCATAATACTCATTAAATATATACAGCATTCATAGGTCTTGATTGTTTATTGAAGATTTTGTAAGATCGTTCATGACAAAATATCAGAAAGAGGCCTGCTTTATCATGATATTCTAAAGAAATGATCTAGTACTTACATTTTAAGCTATTAGTGGTTTTTTTATTTTAATAATTTTAATGAACATTTACAAAGATTTTGGATTTCTATCCATTCATTGTTGCACTTTTCTTCCTGCCTAACCCCCCCCCGCCCCACCCCCCCAGTTTGCTCCTCTCTTTGAAAAAGTAAAAGAAAAAAGTATTTATTTGGTATAACATAGATATCTAACAAATACTTGGGAAAAATGGAATTTATTCATTGAAAAGAACTTTTTTCAACAATATAAGTGACAAAAATATACACTGACTTCTCTGAGTAAAATACACACAAATTAAACTAAATACGTTTGAGAAAAGAAACAGCCGGGAAACTCGTAGAATAAAGCCAGAGGTCAACTGTGAAACTGCCTATCTATTGCTCATAAGCAAGTTTAAAGTGAAGCTGAAGGAAAAAAGAAAACAAGTCCATAAGAGTCAAACTATAGGGGGAGCTCTGGTGGCCTAGTGGCAAGAAGCTGCACTGTAATCCCAGAGGCGCATGGTTCAAATCCACCAGATTCTCTCCCAGGGAAGGAGGGACAATCTCCAGTCAGATCTGATTTGATGGTACACGCACACAAAAATAATAATTTTTTTTAAAAAAAGAGTCAAAGTACAATTTTAAGTTTATGCCATCTCCATTTAGACTTTATCTCAAAAATAGACTTGATTCATTTAACATTAATTACTAAAGATCTAATGAGTTGTCAAAGATATCATCCATGAAGAAAACAAAAGGTCTTAAAAAGACAGAAAAGACAAGACCAAATGGAGGTCAAAAGAGACTCTGAAACTTCTAGAATCTAGATAGGCTAAAGCAAATCAAAGAAATGATGACCTAAAAGAGCTGAGCAGGTAAAAATGGCCCCAGAAGACAAAGCAAAGTATTATAATGAAATTTGAAGAGACCTGGCATTAAAAGATCAAAAGAACACAGCTGACATTTCTGAAGGTGAAAGAACAGGTTCAGGCCGTGGGTTGAGATGCCCCAAACCTCAAACTCATTGCCATTGAGTTAGAATTGACTCATAGCTAACCCTCCAGCAGGTTTTTGGGGGCTTGAAAATTATATAGAAGGAAATTGCTCATCTTTCTCCTTCAGACCAGCTGGTGTATTAGAACTGACAAAGGGGTGCAGCCTTTGGGCTAGCAGTGAGATTTTCTCTGAACTATGCCACAGGAGATCCCCTGGGTGACAATAGTGAGGGACTGTAAAGATGAAACATTCAATAACGCAGATAGTGTGGAAAGAAGATGGAAGAAATACAGAAGCTTTGCACCAAAAAGACCCAGTTAAACCTCTACCATTTCATGATGTTATATATAATCATCTACCATCACCAGTTCTATTGCTCAAATGTCTCCAGTCAGATTTTTAAAGTTTTTATGGCATCTAATTTGATATTGCATGAGTTAAATGGTCACATACACCAATTTCAAATTGCTTCATTATAAAATTTAGGGAATAGGTAGTTCTAGTGGCCTGTTGTTCTTAGGGGTCATCGAATATAATCCATTCTGTTGCTTTACTTGCCTTGGGAATAGGAACAAATATGGATCTCACCCAGTAAGCCAGGTAGATGGCTGTCCTCCAATTTTCCTGTCATAGACTGGTGAGCATGTCCATGGCTGCATTAATGAGTTGAAACATGACAATTGATACACCCTCTGTTCCTGGGGCCTTATTTTTTGTCAATACCTTATTGCAGCTTGAACTTATTCCTCCAATACCAATATATGGTTGTTGTTGTTGTTATGTGACATTGAGTTGTTTGTGACTCATAG
>NW_006399789.1:14174892-14177800 GCF_000299155.1 Elephantulus edwardii
TTTTTTTTTGCATTCTAGTCATCAATTATCATTAACATATATTTTTCCCCCAAGTGATTCTCTAATTTTAATAGAAACAAGTTCTAGCGGTCTTGTGGTAAGAAGCTACGATGCAATCCCAAAGGCACATATTTCAAATCCACCAGCTGTTCTGGAGAAGAAGGTGGGCAATCTTCTCCCATGAGATTTACTGCCTCTGAAAACCCATTGGAGGTCCCACTATGGGTTGGTTCCCACTCAAAGATACACAACAACAACAACAGCAACAGGATAGTAAATAGAGACACACTGGAAAAAAAATAAGTCTCTGAGTTTTGCATTACAATACTAGTAGAATTTAAAGATTTTTTTTTGAGAGTCAGTATAAGGTACCTTTTAAAATTATTATTCATTTCAATGAACTTTTACAAAGATTTTTGATTTCTATTCATTCATTGTTGCACTTTTCTCCCCACCTCCCCAGTTTGCTCTTCTCTTTGAAAAGTAAATGAAAAATTTGTTCATTGGTATACAATCCTCCCGAAAACCCCACCCCCCACCCCGAGTATACTCCACTCTGCAACCTTCATTCCAGACTCTTATGATAATCATAATGCCCTAAAATATATTGCTTTTAAACTGTTCTCTCACTCATCTGTTTCAATGCAGTTTACGTAATTCATCCAGTTTTTCTCATTCTTACCCCAACCCTGATGTCAGACCCATTCTACAGCAGTGGTCATACGCAGCGTTTGGCGTTTTGTGATGGAGATATTTCACTCAGCATAATGTCCTCCAGGGTCACCCATTTTGAATAATATTGCATGAGTTCCGTGTTTTTCAATGCAGCATAGTATTCCATTGTGTGAATATACCACAGTGTCTCTATCCATTAATTTGTAGAGATTTATATATATTTTTAATTATTATACTAGTTTATTTACAATGTTGAAACATATTGTTTTTAGGTCCGATTCTTAACATTCCCCACATTCCTCCACCCATCAAATTGTACAACCCCATGGTTAATCCCTTCTTCTTCCCCTCCCCGCACATCCTCATCCCTCTGCTTCCACCCCTCCGCCTTGAATCTTCATACTTATTCTACAATAATGGTTTTATACAGTATTTGTCCTTGTGGGACTGAGTTGGTTCACTCAGCACAATACTCTCCAGTCCCTCCCAAGTTAGGTAATAATTAACAAAAATAATTTTTCCTGCATGCTGTGTAGTGTTCCACTGTATGAATATGAATATGCCATAATTTCTCAATCTAGTCATTTGTGGTTGTACATCTGGGCTGTTTCTACGTTCTTGTGATAGTGAATAACACTGCTATCAACATTGGTGTACAAGTTTCCGTTTGTGCCTCAGTTCTCATTTTCTTGGGGTATATTCCAAGCAATGGAATAGCTGTTTCGTATGGAATTTCTACGTTCAGCTTTTTGAGGAAGCACCAAACTGCCTTCCAGAATGGCTGTAGTTTACAATCCCAACAATAATGTATATTCTTGCCAGCACTTTGGAGCATTTTTTCATGTGTTTGTTTCCCATTCAGATATCTTCCTCTGTGAAAATTATTTCCATGTCTTTTGCCCATTTTGTAATTGAACTATCATATATATATATATATATATATTGATTGTATGTTTTGTCAATTTCAGACTAAAAAAATGGACTGGAAAAACAAGGTCATGGTAGGCATAGTGCAATGGTGATTAATCTTATTAAACATAAAAAATGGGGATGACTGTATGAAATACAATGTGAATGATGGATAGTGTGAAACACAATGTACACAAACTTTGTAAGCAAAAATATAAAAGAATTTCTTTTTATAAGTCTTCAATTTCTGTCCTTTTGGCAGAATGTATATTTGAGTATGTATATTTAAGTCATATTAACAGGTCTTCCTTGTATGCGTATAAGGCAGATAATAGTCTATCACACACAAAATTGTACCTAAGGATAGAACTCGAAATTGTCTTTTCAACTACAAATAAATACCACTTTTCCTTGTTTTTCATCCCGACCATGGTATATCATTTAATTTCTGATTGAAAGTGGCCAATGCCAGCCCATCTCATCTCACTAGTGCTTAGAATGTTAATGTTCATTCATTGCATTTCATTTTCACAACTCCCTGTTTTGCAACATTCATACTTTGTGTATTCCTTGTTCCAACTCTTAAAGGACGTTTGCAGCTGTTTCTCCTCACTTTTTTAAAAATTCTAATCTGGGCTCTATCTCTAATACTATAGCTACTGTGTTCCTATATTCTTCATAAGGTTATTAAAACTCTGCCATTGAAAAAGTGAGTGGCCAGTATTCCTGGTCTGTCTTAATCTGAGAAATCTGCTAAAACCTGTTCACCATCAGTGATCTTTCTTTCTGGCAGTTGACATATTGATGGCACAGCTTTCAGCATCACAGCAACCCACAAGTTATCTTAGTACAGCAAAGTAACGGACAAGTGTTGTACTAGTAAGAACCATAATAAACAAGCCAGAATTAGCAATATGCTGATAATTCTCCTGTACAATAAACTGTCAGATAATTGTTATATCTTTGACAGCAAATCAGGTATACAAATATCATGTTTCTGGATCTAGTTAAGGCCTGTAAGGGCATGACAGAACAAGAACCCTGGTGGATGTTGATGAATTCTGGCTGAGACTCATGGCTGGCACAGCAGACTGCAGTTCCTACATGTGTATGTTAAGGTCACAGTGATGTCTCAATCTTTGAAGAAAAACCTTGTGCAGTTAGTAAAGGTTAGTTGTAGAGTTACTAGAGAAGCATAAGAATCATAATTTTGCACCTATAACCAGAAGAGAATAAAACAGATGAATGGGACTTTCTAAGAATCAAATTCTTATGCACATCATAAAACTCCTCCAACAGGGTGAAAAGTAAATCCAAAGACTTG
>NW_006399789.1:14179505-14180679 GCF_000299155.1 Elephantulus edwardii
ATATATAATCTCACAACAGTCCAAAATAAGAGATGCTTTGCAAAGTGGACTGGGTAGTGGGTGAGGGAAGAAGTTATACAACAATGAATAATAATTTTTTTAAGTGAACTGGGGGATGGAGAAAAATGTGCAACAATGAATAAATAAAAATTCAACTTTTCTCTAAATGTTCATTAAAATAAAAGTAAAAATGCTGCAAAAAAAGAATAATTTTGCAGGGCAGACATTTCATCCTGTTGTATATAGTTCAAGTTTTCTCTTATCCATATATAACTTAAACTCATTGCCATAGACTCATAACTGACTCATAATTGGTCCTTCTGTGAGTTTATTGGGCTATATCTCACAGAAGGAGATTGTCTTTCTCCCATAATGCCTCTGGTCGATGGAAACACTGAGAGGCATAGCCTCTAGATTACCTGCATAACTCGGTACAGACTACTACTGGGCTTACTTTTCCTGTATAAATATTTTTGTATATCAAGTTATCTTAAGACAGATAATAAATATCAATGTTCTTAATGTTTTCAGTATTGACACTAATATTTTTTAAATGGTAAAATAAGCAATTGTAGAATTTTATTTAGTCCTTGATTATTTTATCATTTGTCAAAATTAGATGCTTTTTCTTATAAAATATAAATATATTATCAAAGTCCATAGTTATTCTTTGAATATGATTGATGTGAGATATTTTTTAATTGACTTTGATTAATGAATTGCTTAGATAATACGAGAGACATTCTGTCTGTCATATATTCTTCTCTTATATTATCAGCCGAATAAAAGAAATAAAAACAAGGACAAAAAAAATTGCAAAACAAAAGTCAATTGTGAAAAGGTGCCTTGGCACTTTACAATTGCTAAGAGGTTACTTTTAATGGAGCCTATACTAAAAAGTCATTCTGAAGGACAGAGGTGATTCTAACTGGTATTACCAAAAAATCGTGTAATGTTTTAGAAACTCTGTAAGGCACTTCTACTCTGTCCTATTCGATAACTACTACGAGTAGGAACTGACGTGAGGACAGTGGGTTTGATTTTAGCTTGTTATAAATGTTGTTATTACTTGCCGTCGAGTCGCTTGTGACTCATAGCGACCCTATGTACAACAGCTCTAAACTCTACTCTGTCCTGTGCCAATCTCATTGTCTCCGACACACTCATCCCGATT
>NW_006399789.1:14183649-14186295 GCF_000299155.1 Elephantulus edwardii
ATTGTGCAAAATTCTGCATTTATAAACAGAATGGTTTTTTAAAAAATAAACTTTTATTTTACACCAGTTTCCTGAAAAAGCTCATATGTGTTGTTTTTCACACCAGATCTTTCCTATTTCCTTTATCCACCCTTGCCTCTACAAATCCAACTGTGTGACCCTCTGATCACACCCCTGACCATTCTCACATTTATGCTCCTACCCTCTCTCCCTTGGATTCTCATGTACGTTTGATTAGTTATCTCTCTATTCCTACAATAATGTCCATATACAGTATTTGTCCTTATGGGACTGCATTAGTGCACTTGGAATAATGTACTCCAGTTCTTCCCAAATTATGCAGTAATTTTCAAAACCATTGTTCCTACATGCTGCATTGTATTCCATCACATGAAAGTACCACAATTTCTCAATCCATCCAATTGTATTTGGACGTGGGCTTTTGATGTTCTTGCAATGGTGAATAATGCTGCTGTGAACATTGGTGTACAAATTTCCATTTGTGTTTCAGTTCTAATCTTCTCAGGTTATATTCCAAGCAGTGGAATAGCTGGTCATATGGAATTTCTATGTTCAGCTTTTTGAGGAAGTGTCAAACTGCCTTCCAGGGTGGTTGTACCATTTTAAAATCCCACCAACAATGTATGAGTTCGTTTCTCAGCACATCCTCTCCAATATTTATTACTTTCTGTCCTGTTAAACTTTTGTCACTGTCACTGGAGTGAGTTGGTATCTCATTGTGGTTTTGATTTGCATCTCTCTTATTGCCAATGACTTTGAGCATTTCTTCATGTGTCTGTGGCCATCCAGATATCTTATTCTGTGAAAGGTCTTTCATTGTCTTTTGACCATTTGTGATTGGGTTATCAATTTTTTTTCTTATGGAGGCCCTATAGTAGTCTGTGAACTTTTGTTATGAGACCCTTGTCTAAGATGGTATTGTTAAGTGTTTTTCCCAGTCAGTAGGTTTTCTTTTCACTTTGTTAGAAAATGTTTTTGACAGACACAGGATTTAATCTTTAGAAGGTTGCATTCATCAATTTTATCCTTTCCTGGTTGTATCTCTGACCGTATTTGTCAGCCTTGTTATACCATGAGCTAGGCCTTCTAAGCTTGATTCTACTTTGCCTCTTATGATTTTTATGGTTTGGGGTTTTACCTATAGGTCTCTGATGAACCTTGATTTGATTTTTTTGTTTTGTTGTTACATGTCATCAAATCAATTATGCCTCATGGTGACCCTAAGAACAACAGATCTGAATCTTTCCCTTTGCTTTACCGTTCTTAGCGTTTCTCTTAAACTCGAGCCCATTGAGTCAATCTAGCTTGTGAAGGGTCCTCTTCTTTTTTGACCCTCCTCCTTTCTTTTCCCCTTTTCTTCTCCCTTATTTATTATTAATGACTTTTAAGTACAACATAAATATATATTTTTATAGCATATTCTTTCCATTTAATATTCCTCCATTCATTCATTGTCGAATTTTCCTCCCTGCCCACCCCTCCCCCTAGTTTGTTTTTTCTTTTTGAAGAGAAAAAAAATTCTCTCATTGTTTTACAATCTCCCCTCCCCAGTCCATAGTCCACTTTAATATGCACTTCTTTTTCTGTAATTTTTTCATGAAGATAATACCTAATCCTACATTCCTTTTAAACTGTTTTCTTCCTCATCTGTTTCAATGCAGTATACATTATTTATCCCCTCTTAGGTTCCCCCCAACCCCGATGTCAGTCCCATTTTACAATGGCACTATGCAGTATTTGTCCTCTTGTGACTGAGATATTTCACTCAGCATAATGTCCTCCAGGATCACCCATTTTGTATAATATTTCATGAGTTCTTTGTTTTTCAATGCAGCATGGTATCTTTTTTCCAAGGATTGGTCCCTCTTGATAACATCCTCAAAGTATTTGAAATGAAGTTTCATTATACTTGCCTTTAAAGAGAACCTTAGTTGTACTTCCTCCAGGAGGAGGAAATAGGATGAGTTAATTACAAATATTTTCAATTATTACCAAGTTCCATTATGCATTTTATTTTTCACCTCCAAATAATCAGAAAAAGTCCCACATCAAGACAAATATCATTAACACTGGGGCTTCCCAGCCTTTCCTCATTCATTCTAGTCTTGGGCTTGTACTAGAGCAGCTAGAATTTTAACTATATAGTTCCTCTTTTTTCCATTTTTTAAAAAGGTGTTTAAAAACAAATAGGGAAAATTCTTGCTGGAGGATCAAGAGTTTTATCCAGAATACTTACAATTACTAAAAATGAAAATGACTGAGAACCCATTTTGGGTAAAGGTATAGTAAAGGAGAAAAAAAAAATCCAGAAGGAAAGAGATACTGTACATCAGGACAACATGGATTAAAAAGGCTCTGGGAGAAAATGTGAGGATATCTAAGACATGCTTAAGTATTAGTGAATAAGAGATTACAGAACACATCAACATATGTTCCTGAGAACTTTGCATGCATAGAGAGTTCAACTTTTTGAAATGTGGTTAAGATTTACACTTCTTCCTTAAACACAATTTGTTGTTGTTGTTATGTGCCATCGAGTCGCTTGTGACTCATAGCGACCCTATGTACAAGAGCTCTAAATGCTGTTCTATCCTGTGCCAACCTAGCCATTTCAAACGCACTTAT
>NW_006399789.1:14187358-14190692 GCF_000299155.1 Elephantulus edwardii
ATCTGGCAGTTCTCTGTTGACATATTGTTCCAAACGTTTAAACACAATATCGTTTTAAAAGTCTATGAGCTGTGACTTCTGTCATTGTCCTCCAAACTTTCTTCACAGAAATACTTCCCCTGTTTATAAATTCTATTTATCATTTGAAAATACAAATATATTTGAGAAATTAGTTTTAAGACTGTAAGTCAGTTCTAATTCAACAGTACATAACAATATATGAAATATACTAAAGCTTCATATGTTGTTGGTGTGTACCATAAAGTTGGAACCGACTCATAGCTGACTCTCCAGTAGGTTTTCAGAGACAGTTAATAGCACAGCTGGAGATTGCCTGCCTATCTTTCTCCCACAGAGCAGCTGGTGGCCTTGAACTATGTGCCTTAGAGACTGCAGTATGACTACTTGACACTAGACCACCAGAGCTCCTAGTACTAGCATTTACATCTTTTTTTATTATTGCTTGTGTGTGTGTGCTGTCAAATCAGACCTGACTGGTACAGGAGGAGACTGTCCCTCCTTCTCCAGCAGAGCATCTGGGGGATTTGAACAGCGTACCTCTGGGATTGCAATACAACTTCTTACCACTAGGCCACCAGAGCTCCCTTTAATATTTACATCTTAAACGCAATCAAAAAAAGAAAGAAATATATTTTCTATTGTAATAGTACAACTCTATTACTAGTATTGGCTAGTGGGCAAAGTCAGTATGCTGAGCAAGTCAGTATTTAGCTACTTTGATTTCTTTATACATTAATGGAGATCCTGTATCTCTAAAAGGAGAATATTTCCTTCTTTCTCAATCTTAGTATTACAGTATTTCTCTGGTATCTGAGACTATCAGCCTCAGAAACATTACCATCTATGTTTAGGTCTATTTTAAGTTAAACTATTGGCAGATGACTTACAGTTTCTAGTTGAGAGCTTTCCGAATTTAGTCATGCCAGTGAAAACATAAACTATTTATCATAATTTCAGTATTGCAATATGATAATATCAATTAGGCCTAAAGTAAAGTCTAAAGACACATTGTCAATTCAAAAATAGGCATTTTGTGGTTGATCATCCCCTCTTACCACTCCCCCCCCCCGGTCAAAATGGGGCAATGAGTTCATGATTCATGATTCAGTTGACTGTCTTTTGCCAAACAAATAACAATGGCAAATAAAAACCTATAAATATATGTTCAGACACTAGGATAAACACTTGAGTGGACTGGAAACAGCATAAAAATACAAAGTAGTTATGAACTAGAAGTAGCAGGTATTCCCAGCTCTCGCTCCAGAACGCATTGGTAACTAGAAATAGAATTCTGTAGAATAATGAAAGCTAGATGTTTGAAACAGAGGACCGGTAGCCATGCCTGAGAGATGCATTAGGTCAATGATGGCATTGTCCTTACCCACTAAGGGAAAAGAAGCTAAAAAAAGAGCTTCTGTTGTCAACTTCAGATGAAAAAGTGGACCAGTAGAAAGTTGTCATCCTCTAGAGGCAAAAGAACAAAGACACAGGATCTAGTCAAGGTACAAAGGAAAATCACTCTGAATCTATGTTTGAATATGTAAATTTCCTTTTTTTTTAGACAGGCCCTCAATATTTAATAACTTGGTTCTGAGCTATGATAGGAAAAAGTGTCAAGACTGTAATATAAGAAGAAAACGTGATTGAGTTGAGAAAATAAAAAGAAAATGAATAAAGATTTCTCATTAAATGAGTCTGAAAAGAAGAGAAGTTTTTAACTGGAGGAGGTAGGGATAAAGGTAGGGATAAAGGAACCTAGAGCAGACATGTAAAAAGAGAAACTCATACTGTGGAGAGAAGCTCTAGAAAGAACTAATGATTAAAATCTGGCTTTTAAAAGTTACTAATAATAGGAGCAAATATTTTACAACACTGGTTTTTCAGTAGCATAGTAAAACTGATAAATAAAATGGTAATGAGGCTTAATTAAAACTCTAGAAATATTAAAACACAAACAATGAAGATCATGAACAACTTTAGCATAATAAATTTGGACAAATGCATTCATTAAATTATCTAAAGAAAATAGATAAATATGCAGACATTCCAGAAGAATTACCAAAATGTAGTAGAAGAAGAAATAGAAAACAAAGTCCTATTATACTTGGAACAAGAAAAGCAAGAATGATAGGATGTTATGAACTGAAAAAAGAATAAGACTTAAAGATACAGATACACAATGAGAAGAGTGAACTGGGACGTAGGCGTGGGCAGGGAGAAAATGGCAACAATGAATGAATAGAAATCCAAAATCTCTGTAAATGTTCATTTAAATTAATAAAATATTTTTTTAAAAAGGATACAGATACATATGGTACCATTTATATAAAATATGAAAGCATGGCAGACAATGTTGAACACTGTCTTATAATCATGCAAATTTGCATGAGAATGATAAATAAGGTAACCACCTGTTATTTACAGTCTTAATTTTCCTCAGTTCCAGCTACTCATGGTCAACTGGGATCCAAAAATACTAACTGGAAGATTAGAAATTCCTAGCTTTAAAAAATTACATGACATTGTAAATTGCATAATGCAACCTTACAAGGGCCTGCTGTATTCCACTCAAGATGTGAATCACTCTTTTAATCAATGGATCCAATACCTACTGATTAATCACTTATTGTTGTTAGGTGGGTTGAGTACGGCCCATAGAGACCCTATAAACAACACGTCTGAATCCTGTCTATCTTGGGCCATTCTCACGCTTCCTGACACATTAGAGCCCACTGCAGCAGTCATTGTGTCAGTTTACCTGGTTGAGGGTCTTCCTCTCCTTTGCAGACCCCTCTATCTTGACTAGTCACTAAGTGACTAATTTGTCACTTGGTGACTTTCTTATTGTCTGTAATAGGATTGGAAGGTAATAAGTAATCCTTATTTTATTTATTAATTATTCTACTATTAATTGTTTTACTTTATCTTGTTGTTATGTATCATCAATTTGGAACTGATTCATAGTTGGCCCTCCAACAGGTTTTCAGAGGCAGCAAATCACCTAGGAGAAGATTGTCTATCTTTCCCGCACTGAGCAGCTCATGGATTCAGACTGTGAGCCTTTGAGTTGGTACTGAAACTCCTTACCACTAAGCCACCAGAGCTCTCTACTTTATTATTAGATATTTTTATTAACATTTTCTTGTTCTTCTTGTTTACTGTAGAGTCAGAAGCAAACCACAGCTGAATCTATGGCAGGTTTTCAGAGGCAGCTAATCTCATGGGAGGAGATTGTCCATCCCTCTTCTACAGACCATATCTTATTGTGCCTAATTTGTAAATTAAATTTTATCTTATTTTGTATATATGGAAA
>NW_006399789.1:14192227-14195972 GCF_000299155.1 Elephantulus edwardii
AATTCTCTGCTGATGTGCTGTTCCAGTCATTTTTGGATAATCTTCAGTAGAATCTTGCTTGCATATGAAATCAATAATATTGTTCCGTAGTTTCCACACTCTGTTGGGTCACCCTTCTTTGGAATGGAAACAAACTAACTATCCTCATGTTAGGAAAAGTAAAGAGGGTCAGCAAATGAGAGCAAGACCCTCTAGGAGATGGACTGATGCAACGGCTGAGGCACCATGCATGGTGAGGCTGGCGCCGGGTCGGGCAAGGGGTGCGTTCTGCTGTGCAGAGGGTGGCTAGGAGCCAACTAGTTGGCATCTAACAAAAACCTCTGCAATAAAATGTGGATTGAAGACTAAGGAAGAAGGGAGTGGAAGGAATTGGGATAAGATGTGAGGGAGATAGTCAGGGAAGACATTAAGCATATCTTTAATGAACTGTCTCAGAGTCATATTAAAATGCTGATGCTAATTTATTTTAAATATCTGGGTCTGCCACTTGAAAGAAAGTATGTCCCCATCTCAACCTCAGTTTTCTCGCTAGAAATTTACCATGGTTTTCCATGAACCATCTTCTACATTTTTCCAAATCAGATAGTTATTCCTTGTGAATAATACACTCACTATCTAGTTCACTCATTTTGTTCAGGTGCCCAGAGTTGGTTCATTAGCTATGTCTTTCAGCAACAGCACGAACAGTAGGATATTAGTGCAATTTCTGGATGGTACCAATAATTAAGGGCTAAATTATGAACTGAACAATTAGAGAAACTGGACTCTATGAACAAGATTATAGCATTGGGATTGAAGGAAGTTTCATCAACAAACTGCTTCATGCAGATGACACAACTTCACTTGCTAAAAATGAGGAAGATTAGTCTTCAAGATGGATTATATTACAGTACCATAAAAAGAACCAAACTCCTCACCTTGGGCCAATAGGAAGAAACTCCGGTGGCCTGTGGGTAGAGTGTTGCATTATCCATACAAAGGCAGGCACATAATGACACTAAGAACAGGAGCTAAGGATTACATTTGAAACCCAACAGGTGCCTTGGAAGATAAGCCTGATAACCCACTTTTGAAAGGTCTTGAAAGCCCTTTGAACCTGACATAGTCTGGTACATATGGGGTCACCAAGAGTGGAAATTGACTGGTGGCAGCAGATTTTAAATGGGCTGATTTCTATTAGAAACTAAAACTGTAAATCTAGAAGATAAAAAGTTCCATAGCATTCAAACCAAAGGTTGAATAGATACTGAGTCAGTAACAACCCCAATGTTCAGATGAAATGAACAGGGGGAAGTTTGTTTCGCTTTTTTAAGTGTCTCTAGAGAAGATCACTTTATAGTCTCATTTGAGCATTTTGTTTTCTTCTTTTCTGGGCATGGTTAACAAATTAAAGAGGCTATTTCCTCTCCAGAGCTGTGCGTCATTGCCTTAGGGACTATTATGGGAACAGATTCTAAAGGAGTCCTTTCTGCTGTCTAGCAGTCAGAACTCTTATTATAAACAAGTCTGAAACAGCCCCAGAGTTGAGCAGATGTCTGTGATCACTATTGTTGGCTACTCTGTCCTGTGGGCTCGGTAATGTCTAGTCCCTGATAGCAGACCCCTGACCTATGAAGTAATATTGCCCTACCGAAACTAGAGTCAAGGATAGGATAGGTCTAAAAGAGATCAGTGTGTATTCTTTCTCAAGCTGTCCTTAAGAGGTCAAGGCCCAAAACACTTTGGGTGCTATGAAATAATGGAGTGTTTAAGAGGTTGTACTTTGACCTATTAATATTTGTTACTTTTTAATTCCTATGTCCATGACAATTGTTATTAATCTGTTACTGCGCCTAATGTATAAGTTAATTGTAATTAATTCTTTAGGGAGTTCAGGTAGCCCATCTAGTGGTACGAAACTGTGCTGCAATACTGAAGGCACATAGTTTCAATCTGAAGGAGGCAGATGAGCAATATTTTCAAGTGCCTCTGAAAATCCACCAGAGGGTCAAATATGAGCTGGTTCCAACTCAACTGTATATAAGAACAATAATACTTAGATATATTGAAATAATGCTTTATAAAATAAAAGGCTTTCTTTTTTTAAAAAATCTATTATCTTCTTGTGGTTTTGATTCACATCTCTCTTATTTCCAGTGATTTTGAGTATTTCTTCATGTGTTTGTTGGTGATTTGCATATCTTCCTCTGTGAAAATTCTTTCCATGTTTTTTGCCCATTTTGTAATTAGGTTATCAATCTTTCTTGTGGAGGCCCAGAAATACTCTGTAAACTTTTGTTATGAGACTCTTGTCTGAGATGGTATTGCCAAATGTTTGTTCTCAGTCAGAAGGTTTTCTTTTCACCGTTGGAAAGTTTTTGATGCTCACGGGGATTTAATCTTTAGAAGGTCCCATTTCATCAATTTAACTCTTTAGATTGTGAGATGACACCATCTCACTTTAGTAGCAGTGGCAAAGTTTAACAGGACAGCAATAAATGTTAGAGAGGACGTGGAGAGCAGAACTATATCTCTATAGGAACTCTTATACACTGTTGGTGGGATTGTAAAATGGTATTGCCACTCTAGAAGGCAGTTTGGCATTTCCAAAAAAGCTGAACATAGAAATTCAATAAGACTCAGCTATTCCACTGCTTGGAGTATAGCCCAAGAAATATGAGAACTGAGGCACAAAGAGAGACTTTTACACCAATGCTCATAGCACTGTTATTCACCATTACAAGAACATCAAAACAGTCCATATGTCCAAGCATAACTGAATGCATTGAAAAATTATGGTACATTCACACAGTGGAATATTATGCAGCATACAGGAGCAATGATTTTGTAAATTATTATCTAACTTGGGAGGGACTGAAGAGCATTATGCTGAGAGAACTAACTCAGTCCCATAGGACAAATACTGTATAAAACCATTATTGTAGAATGAGTATGAAGATCCAAGGGAGGGGAAGGTGGAAGGAGAGGGATGAGGATGGGCAGGAGGAGGGGAGGCACAGGTTAAGCATAGAATCACACATTTTAAAGGGTAGGGGTGGTAAAGGAAATGGGAAAGATACAGTGTGAAAAATGATACTGAAGAGCAATAGTGTCACTCTGGAGACTAAGGTGCACCTGATATAGACCATGGTCTTTGCAATCAGTTGTTATGCATCAGAGAGTTGGGCAATGACTAGGGAAAATAGAAGGAGAATTGATGCCTTTGAGCTGTGGTGATGGAGAAGAGTATTGAATGTACCATGGACTGCTAAGAAAACAAACAGGTTCATCCTGAAGAAAGTTAAATCAGCCTGGTCCTTGGAGGCAAGGATTCTGAGGCTTCATCTAACATAATTTGGATATGTTGCAAGGAGGAACCAGTCCTTGGAGAGGAACATCATGCTTGGGAGGGTGGAGGGACAGCGCAGGAGGGGAAGACCCTCTATGAGGTAGATTGATTAAGTGACTGGGGTAATCGGGGTAGTGTATCAGAGACAGTGAGATTGGCACAGGACAGAGCAGGGTTTAGGGCTGTTGTACATAGGGTCACTATGGGTTGCAAGTGACTCAACAACACATAACAACAACAACAACATGTAAATAAACCAGTGTAAAAAAAAAATTAAAACTATTATCTTCAACTAGGGGATATTTGTTCCTATCCCAAAGAAAGGCAACCCAACCGAATGTGGAAACTACAGAACAATTTCACATGCAAGCAAGATTTTACTGAAAATTATCCAAAAACGACTGGAACAGCACATCA
>NW_006399789.1:14197622-14199938 GCF_000299155.1 Elephantulus edwardii
AAAAAAAGAACCTCGAGTTTTTTTTTAAAAAAAAAATTCTGCTCCAGGGAGATCTTTAAGAGACTTGACATTTGTTTCTTCCACCATTTCTGCTTGGTTTGCTCATTCCTTTTGTCTTTTTAAATGAACCAAGCCCTACTTAGTACAATGTTATCTGAAGTTTATTTTTCACTTTTTCAAGCATCTGAATACAATGAAATAGAAAACGGAAAAAAAAAAGGACCAATCCTGTCTAGTTAACATAATAAAGGCTACCCTTCCCCAAATGGGAGCTTAAGTCAGACATAGAGGTTAGGATTTACAACCCACATTTTTGGAGGAACACAATTAAATCCATAACATCCCACCAATTGGCCCTTAAAAATGTGTGTCCTTACCACATGCAAAACACATTCACCCCAACATAGAATTCCAAAAGTATTAAATCAACTAAAAACAAAAAATCTCATCTTCTAAATAAATCTAAATAAAACATGTGAAATATGGGTGAGGTTTTAACAGTATTTCATCCTGTGGCAATTTCCTCTAATCTGTAAGGCTATGAATTTATCCCTTTCCAAAGTATAACAATAGCACAAGGTATGATAAGGTGAGAGAGGACAAGGTTGGGATTTTTCCTTTTATAGATGGACAAAATTGGAGAAAAAGAAATTGAAAAGCACCGGAAAAATACATATCCTAGCAGAAAAAATTGCATTATTTCTAATGACTTGAAAAGGATTTAGTCTTTCCGAGACCATATGGGCAATTGGCCCCATCCTATAGTCTCAGAGTTGTCCACATGCTCTTCATTCTCGGTGATGGCCATTCAAACCTAGGCTTTAGTTCCTCCTGCCTCTCAGACCCTTTGGAATTTGCAACTGGATCCTTTGGCTTTAGCCCCATTCTCCTGGTCCAGAGTGGCAACCCCAACCCTGTGGCTTGGCAGGCCCGTTCTTCAGACCCTTGGGCATGGAGGCTCTGCTCTTCAGCTTTGGACAGAGGCTCCATTCCCCTAGCATACCTTAAGACGAGCTTCACCTCCTGGAACCACAATGTTGAACGCCTGAGTCTTTGAAACCTAGGAGGCTAATTGACTTCTTTGAGATTCAAGAGACAGTAGACTCATCCTTTGAAACAAAGAAAAACACTATGCTTTGCATGCATGTCCCTCCCAACTGTCCTGTTGGCAACCAAGCTGCTTTGGGGAAGGTCTTTTCCTTTTCTCAGAGGACAACAGCTAGATCTTTTGACCTGTTTTTTGCCTATAGCATTTCAATAGACAGACAACATTCTTTCCTGGGTTTTGTTTTTTTGGTGTTTGGGTCCCCCCCACCCCCAATCTCCTTCAGTCTCAGCAGACGGAAATTTTGCTCTGGTGGTCAATTAGATTTTTCAGCCAACTTAATATCTTTGATGAAAGATTGTGCTTCTAAAATCCATTCAAATGCAAATCTCCCCTGAGTATTTTGTTGTGTGCCATGGGGTTGTTTGTGACTCATAGAGACCCTATGAATGGCTGATCTGAACTCTGCCCTATCCTATGAACACCCTCATCATCTCTGACACAGCGAGAGCCCATTTTAAAAATCCATCTTATTTGGGGTCTTCCTCCCCTTTGTTGTACTGGGTAGACTAAGGCCCAAGCCCTCTACCAAATTCTACTACTTTCAAAAAGCCCATCTGTAGTGCTAATTTCCTTTTTTAGCATATCCAGTTGTATAACTGGCTAAAGGAAGAAGACTTACAGGCTTTCCATAATCTACAATACATCCTAACATTATAATATCCAGCATTTATTTTCACAATATATCTTAATATTACTGCATAGAAGAAACATAATAAAGACAGAAATACTCAGGAGGATTTGTGTATTCCTGTCCATCCACATGGCAAAGGCAAAGGCAGTGGCTTGGAAAGCTGTTTTGAACAATAAATCCTCTACATCACACTGGCTAATGTGTTTTTCGTGGTTGTAAATTCTAAGGGTAGAGGTTGTTCATTTTACTTCTGTGGAGTCAGTGGACAAGTTGGGTTGCTCATAGATTCAAGACACTGGTGTATTCAACCTCCAGAGAAGTGTTACCTTTCATTTAGCAGTGTAACTCTCTAAGGATTATGCCACCTCTTTTTAGGAAATAAAACCCAATCATTTGTAAAATAAATTATCTGTTAAAATTATCTATAAAATTATAGATTATCTAGAGATTTGCTTCAAAAGAATTTGGATGGCATACATGGATACAAAGAAGGATGACCCAACAGAGTGTGGAAACTACAGAACACTACCATTGATTTCACATGCAAGAAAGATTCTACTGAAGATTATCCAAAAAT
>NW_006399789.1:14201158-14208242 GCF_000299155.1 Elephantulus edwardii
ACAACAACATGGATTAGAGAGCTGATAATTGTTCTTAACAGTAACAACAAAGTACTTTGAGAAGATTCATATTTGAATGAGTATTAGGGCACAGTCTTTTATCAAACATATGACATTGACTGAAAGATCTATGTTAACTCATGTTTAGCTCATGTGCTCAGAGTAGAATTGGCTGTGGGTTTATAAGGCAGTAACACCCAAAAGCAAATTGTCAGACTCATGTTGGAAGATGCTGGATATCATTTCAGTATACTTCTTCAATTTGTATGCTGAACACATACTCAGAAAAGTTAAACTATGTGAAGAGGAACATGACATTAGGAATGGGGGAAGATTCATCTACGATTTTCAATATGCAGATAACAAAACCTTCTTTGCCAAAAATGAAGACAATTAGAAGCACTTACGGTGTAAGGTGAAAGACCATCTTCTGTATGGATTATACTTCAAAATAAAGAAAAACAAACAACTCCCCACAATTAGACGAATAAGCAATATTACCAATAAGCAGTATCATAATATGTAGAGGAAAGATTGAAGTTTTCAATGGTTTCATTTTACTTGAATCCACAATCAAAACCTGTGGAAGCAATAGTCAAGAAACCAAGTGATATAATACATTTGGCAAGTTTGCTGCCTACAACCTCTACACAGTGTTCAAGAGTAAGGATGCTACCTCAGAGACAAGGTGCCCTTAAGCATTGTTATTGTTGTTGTTATGTGCTGTCAAGTCACTTGTGACTCATAGTGACCCTATGTACAACAGCCCTAAACCCTGCTCTGTCTTGTGCCAATCTTATTGTCTCTAACACATCTACCCCCATTACCTCAGTCAATGAATCGATCCATCTCATCAACAGTCTTTCTGTCTTACCCTGTCCCTGCACCCTCCCAAACAAGATGTCTATCTCCAAGGACCAGTCCCTCCTTTTAACATGTCCAAAATATGTGAGACAAAGCTTCAGAATCTTGCCTCCAAGGAGCAGCTCAGTTTAACCCTCTCTCAGATGAACCTCTTTGTTCTCTTAGCAGTCTATGGTATATTCATCACTCTTCTCCAACACTACAGCTCAAAGGCATCAATTGTCCTTCTATCATCCCTAGTCATTGTCCAAATTTCTGATGCATAGCATGTAATTGAGAAGATTATAGCCCAGATCAGGTGCACCTTAGTCTCCAGCCTGATGTCATTTCTCTTTAGTACTCTTGAGAGGTCCCTCACAGCTGACTTTTCCAATGCAATTCGTCTCCTGATTTCCTGGCTGCTGTTATCAAGAGTGTTGACTGTGGAACCAAGTAAACTAAAACTGCTAACTATCTCAATCTCTTCGCCATCCATACTGATGCTACCAATTAGCCCAGTGATGAGAATCTTTGTTTTCTTGATGTTGAGCTACAATCCATAATGAGGGCTACAGTCCTTGACCTTCTGCAGTAAGCACTTCAAGTCCTCCTCAATTTCAGCAAGCAGGGTTGTTGTCATCTACATAACTCAGACTGTTGATGAATCTTCCTCCAATCTTGGTGACACATTCCACCTCATACAGCCCAGTGTTCCAGATGATCTGTTCTGCATATAGATTGAAAAGGTATGGAGGCAGAATCCATCCCAGGTTGACACCCTTCCCAATTTGAACCATGCAGTTTCTCCTTCCTCTGTTCTGACAACTACCTCTTAGTTCAAGTATAGGTTTTGTATAAGCACAATAAAATGTTCTGGGATTCACATTCTTCTCAGAGTCAGCCACAGTTTGTTTTGATCTGAAATTGTTTCATATCCATGCAAAGGTTGGATAATAAATTTTTAAAAAATTTCGAAGTTGGTGTCTTTAAATTTTGGCATTAGAAAAGAGTCTAATATATCGCAGACTGCTGAAAGAATAAACACATCTATCTTTGAAAGTAGTGCAGCCAGGGTGTTCCTCAGAGGCAAAAATAATGAGAGAGACTGTGTCATATACTTTAGAAATGGTAACAGATGGGTTCAGTTCTGGGGAAAGGACATCATGCCTTGAAAAGCAGAGGGTCATTGAAACAGGAAAATACAGAGTCAGATGGATTTAGACAGTAACTTCAACAATGAGTTTACACACAGGAGATTGTGAGGATGGCACAGTACTAGACAAAGTTTGGATCTGTTGTACGCGGGTTCTCTATGAATTGAAACCAACTTGAGGGTGCATAATAACACCTTAATAATGAGCATGTCTTAGTAGAATTTCAAGATTAAGATGGACTATGAAGCTAAGTTTCATAATTAAATGCAGAACAGCCAGAGAAAACTCAGTGGATCAAACTCACTTATGGGGAGAGAGCAGTGTTTTATTCCCTTGTCCATGAGGTCACCATGAGTCAAGGACAGACTTGGTGACAGCTCATAACAACAAAGTAAAATTAAAATAACAGCTAATTTTAAAAATCCACTGGAGTTCAGCTACTATAATTTTAAGCCAATTAACTAAGATGAGGAAATCAAGTTCCAACATCTTAGGAGCACTGGAATCCCTAACATTTTTATGTGCATTTTTCTTTACAGATTCTAAGTACTTTGTTTTAACTAATAGCACAGAGATCGGTGTTCTCAAGGCTAAAATCTAGTTTGCATTACTCCCAGCACTGAGCACTATATCTTTCATGTTGTAGTTCTAAACAATATTTATGCTGAGAATTTGAGTAATTTGAATAAAATAGTTTGGGGAAGATGTGGAGGAGTTTGGGGAGATTTCTTTATTAGGGTATTATTTGCAGATCCAGATAAATTAAATTAAGTCATAAATGAGATATAGAAGAAGCTAGTTTATTTGCTGTTCATTAAAAAAGGAATATAAATATTAGTAGGAGCACATTGCCCATCTTTCTGCCACAGAGATGTTGGTACACTTAAATAATAAGCCTTTTTGTTAGCAGCCCAACCGTATATTAAAAATTTTATATCTTACATCATTCTAGCTTTGTTGTTGTTGTTGTTATGTGCCGCCGAGTTGCTTGCGACTTATAGCGACCTTATGTACAACAGCCCTAAACTCTGCTCTGTCCTGTGCCAATCACACTGTCCCCGATACACACATCCCAATTACCCCAGTCACTGAATCAATCCACCTCACAGAGGGCCTTCCCCTCCTGCGCTGTCCCTCCAACCTCTCAAGCATGATGTCTTTCTCCAAGGACTGGTCTCTCCTCACAACATGTCCAAAGTATGCTAGACAGAGCCTCAGAATCCTTGCCTCCAGGGAGCCACCCGGTTTAACCCTTTCCAGGATGAATTTGTTTGTTTTCCTAGCAGTCCATGGTACTCTCAATACTCTTCTCCAGCATCACAGCTCAAAGGCATCAATTCTCCTCTATCCTCTTTGGTCATTATCCAACTCTCTGATGCATAACAAGTGATTGCAAAGACCATGGCCTGTATCAGATGCACCTTGGTGGTAGTAATTTCTTTAACATTTCACCTGGTTAAGTGGACATATTAAGTTGCTACTTTTTTAATCCAGCTTAAATTTCTGTAATTTTGCTGTCAAGTACCATTCCAGCATTTTAAAATAATGTTTAGCAAGATTTTACTTGCATATAATCTAATAATATTGTTCTACAATTCCCACATTCTGCTGAGTCACTTTTATTTTTTTTAAATGGGGACAAATATGAATTTCTTTCAATCATTTGGTAAAGTAACCATCTTCCAAATTTCATGGCATATGCAAGTGAGCATGCCCTGGGCTGCATCTGCGTATTGAAACACCAATTGGTTTTAAAGAAATTTCTGAGACTTCATTTTTTGCTATTTTCTTCAATCCATAGTGAACATCTTTCTTTATTATCACTGATTCTTTATCATAATCTACTTCCTAAACGATGTGGTGTTGATCAGTTCTTATGGTACAGTGACTCTGTGTATTCCTCCCATCTTCTTTTGACGTTTTCTGAGTCATTCAAGATTTAGACTATAGAATCTTTCAATAGTACAACTGAAGGCTTGAATTTGTCCTTAGGTTCTGCCATCTTGGGAACTTCCAAGGTGTTCAACTCTTCTGATTTTCTAACTCCAGCTCTTTGTATATTTTGTTGTAGAAGTTTTTGCTTTATCTTCCCAAGGTGCCATTTCAAATCATCTGTTAATCTTTTGTACTTCAGCATTTCTTCACTTTGGTTTGGCTTCTTTATGTTCTACTGCAAGTTTCAGCGTTTCTCCTGCCATCCATTTTGTTCTTTCTTTCTTCCAAGCAATTGTAATAATCCTTTGCTTTCTTCATGGATGATATGCTTGATGTCATCCCACAATTCATTTGGCCGTTCGGCAAGGTCCATGTGTATGATGTTGTTGGTATGTGTCTTCCGGGCTAGGACTCCTCGCAACCTTATAAACAACAGATCTGGGCCTTACGCTATCACCGTCTCTTCCATGCTTGAGATCCTGGCTGTAGTCACTATTTAATTCATCTTGTTAAAATTCTCTTTCTTTCTCTTATGTTCTATGTTTTACAGGATGGAATTTTAGCCCCTCTTGAAAACTCACTCAAAGTGAAATAAGTTTCAACATTCTTGACTCTAAGGAGCACTCTGGTTGTACTTCCTCCAAGGTAGACTCATTTGTTATCTTGGTAATCCATGGTGGGGTTGATGTTCAGTGCTCTTCTCCAGAACCACAGCTCAAAGGCATCAATTTGACTTCTGTCATCCTTACTCTCTGGCTTTCAGATGAATAAGATCCAAGCCATCGTATTTTAAACTGCTTCCAATACAGCTGAATGTTGAACAATTAGTAACCAAAGAATCAAACCTTTGATATGTTGTGTTAGTGTGGAGAACAAATTAATCTATCTTGGATGAAGAACAAATCGAGTGTTCCTTAGTGGCAAGGATGATGACACTTCATCTGACATACTGTAATGGAGGGGTGAGTCCTTAGAAAAAGATATCATGCTAGGAAAAGTAGAATCAGAGAATGAGAGGAAGATCCTCGACACTCTAGGGACAAAAACTGTAACAGTGAGCTAGAACAAGTGGGAAGTCTTGAAGATCGTTCAGGGTAGGGCAAGTTTCCAATCTGCTGTTCATAAGCTCATTAGGATGCTATGGATTTGACAGTATATAACCACATAACAGCATTTTTAACGTGTTTAGAAACGCTTAGTTAAAGCATGCCTGTGAAGCATGTAGTTGACTTGATATACTAATAACAAGTACAACATGATTCTAATGAATCAGGATTAGAAAAGGTTTGTAAAGGTATGATCAACTTTATCTGGTTGAAGGAAAGTCTCCTTTGGGTTGTGGGCTGCATCACATATATGCTTGGACTCTTACATTAAAACCTAGAGAGTATTTTTGTCAAATGTACATCTGTCTATCTGGCTCATAGTCTCCAATATTAACCTAGTGACCTCCCATATTTCCTGACTTTGGGCTTGTCACTATCCAAAGCAAGCTGTCTGTTGTCATGATTCCCAGCAATGACCTTGGATGAGTTAGCTTCTGAAGCTGACAATCTTCAAAGCCCAAAATCTTGTCTCCCTGTATGCCAGCTGATGACTTGAATTCACAGGAGCCCCCAGACACTTCTTTCTTGAGATCTGGCTGACAAAACTGGGAGATGCCAGCTCCTACAAGTCCATGAGCTGTTTTCTTGAAATAAATGTCCCTCTTCCCCCCATCTGTAAATATACATTTAAATACAGTTTCAGCATCACAGAGAGACAGAGAGAGAGAGAGAGAGAGAGAGAGAGAGAGAGAGAGAGATATCACTGGTTTTGAGAGAACAGGTTTATTCCATTATTTTTTCATTATTATTACTATTTCCACTTTCCCCTTCTCATATCCAGACGTTTAAGCTTAAACATGCGAAATAAGAGGTTATCCTTGAATTATTAAAAAGGGTGGAAAATCCAAAACCCAAAAATGTGATTATTACTTGTTCTAGCCATGAGAGCTCATGTTTCCAACCCACACACAAGACAAAATTTTATTAGTGTACAGTTTGTACTGTATGCTCCTCCACTGCAATTCGTCATGTTCCCAAAATGTGATTTTTTCCACTTAACAAGTAATAATAGTCACTCAATGGCTAACGTTTTGTGTCATATGGCCAGCATGAGGCTGTACTCGCTTTGGGAACGTTTAATTCCAGTGCTACAGAAGGGCAGACATTCCTTACCAGGAAGGAATTTGCATTTGGACTCTCTTATTCTGAGGATTTCATCCTTACACATAGTTTGTTTTGTTGTGTGGTGTTTTTTTTTCCCCTTTTATCAGCAAGTTCCACTGACTATTTTATTCTATTATTCTATTCTATAACACACTTTCCCCATCTTAGTTATTTTGGCTTTGTGGTATGAAAATTAACACTGATTGCTAACCCAGTGGTTAGAAGATCAAGTCCACTCAGAAGTGCCTGAGAAGAAAGATCTTGTCATTTAGCTTCAAAATAAATATATAAGTCACAACTTTATGGAGCAGAGTTCAACCCTGACACACTGATGATGATGGCAACTGATGTGGTAAATAGTAAATTATTTCGACAGTTTACTGTTTTGGACTATTGAAAAACCTTAGGGGGAAAATGAATATGTTAATGGTTATCAGATATGGGAAGAGAGAGTGGAAATGTAAATTAGCACAGATAGTGTTGTTGTTAGGTGTCTTCAAGTTGACCGTCACACATGGTGACCCCATGAACAATAGCTCATAACCTTACCCTATCCAGTGCCATTCTCATAATCTCCACCATGTTAAAGCCCACTGTTGGCAAACCATCTCATCAAGAACCTTCTTCTCTTTCACTATGCATGTAAAAGCTGAACAATGAGTAAGAGAAACTGAAGAACCGATGCCTTGAAGTGTGGTGTTGGTAAAGACTATTGCATATACCATGAGCTGCCAAAAGGAAAAAAAAAACCTAAACCAAACCAAAATCACCACGGCTATTCTTTGGAGGCAAGGATGGTGAAACGTTATCTCACATACCTAGTTTGTTGTCCAAAAGCACCAGTTCTTGGAAAAAGACATCACAAAAGTATTTGTTAAGTGCCATGAAGTCTAGTACGACTCATAGCAACCTGTGAATGACAATCTGAACCTTGCCCTATCC
>NW_006399789.1:14209482-14228332 GCF_000299155.1 Elephantulus edwardii
AAAAAAAAACCAAAAAAAAAGTGCATTGTCACAATAACTGTGTCAACCTATCTTGAAGGTATTCTTTTTTATCATTCTTAACACGATATCTTTTCCCACAGACTGCTTCCCCTCCAACACGCCCAAAGTATGTGAGACAAGGTTTCACCATCCTTGCCTCTAAGGAGCACCCTCAAAGACAGACTTAGACTTGTTTATTCTTTTGGAAGCCCACAGGATATTAGTAACTTTCAATGAGTGCATTCAAGAGCACTGATGCTCTGTCTGTCCTCTTTATTTACTGCACAACTCTCAGGTGTATAGGAAACAATTGAGAATATCACGGCTTGAATTAAGCACACATTAGTCTTTAAACTGACATTGCTGCTCTTTAGAACTTTGGAGAAGTCTTTGACAGAAGATGTTCTCAATGCAACATGTCCTCTGAATTCTTGATTGCTGTTACCATAGATACTGATTATAAATCCAAGTAAAAGGAAATTGTTGACAACTTCAGTCTTTTTTCCATCTATCATGATTTTGCCTGTTGATTCAACAGTGAGGATTTTTGTTTTCTTGATGTTAAGATATAATCCACATTGAAGACTGTACTCTTTTAAGACTGTAGTTGTTTATCTTCTGCACCAAGTGTTTCAATTCCTCTTCACTTTCAGCAAGTAGTGTCATCCGCTCAATATGTGTTGCTGTTGAGTCTTGCTCCAACCCTTATGCCATAGTCTTCTTCATAGTATCCAGCTTCTCAAATGATTTGCTCAGCATACATATGGAATAGGCATAGAGAAAGAACACGGCCCTGAGAAACACCTTTCCTGATGTTAAACTACGCAGTATTCCCTTGCTATGTTGGGGAAACAGCTTCTCGGTCTATATATAGGTGTGACTTGAGCACAGTTAAGTGTCTTAAGACTCAGGAATGAGCAGGATTCAGAACTATTGTGCATGGCGTCCCTGTGAGTCAGAGCTGACTGGATGACATGTAGCAACAACAGCAAAGAAGATAAATGAAGAGAAACACAATAAGGAGATGATCAGCACAGAATACCATTAAAGTTAAGGAAAGATACAGAAAGGTATAGAAAGACTAGTGATATTCATAATTACGGGGATGAGGTGAGGAAAGTGATTGCATTATGGGTATTAAAATAATTTTATCAAACACAATGTGTGTGTGTGAATGGTTGAAAGAAAAATTAATTTGTTTTGTAAACATTCACTCAAATCAGAATTGTCCTCTGTCCTCTTAACATCAATGATCTGACTCTTAACTTTTCCACCAACTGACTGACTTTATATTTCCCTTTCCAAGAAAGGGAACCGGACTGCGCCGTTCAGGTTTTACTATGGCAGAGAACTAGTGCTTGTAGTAACGGCAGAGCCTCAGTATTATGTCATCTCCTTAGCTTTTAGAAAACTTCTAGATAATTTGGATCAGATTCCAGCCTGAGCTCTCTGAGCTCTTCCCAGGGAAGAAGAGCTATTTAGAACATAACCGAGGAGACTATGAGGAAAAATCAATGATATAATTCGGAAACAGAAATGTTTCACTATGTAGATGCCCCAATGTGCTACCATATGTTTATTAATAAAACTATTACCTTTCACCATATTTCATAATTTTACTCATTAGCATTTATTGTTAGCACGAGAACTCTCACTACTGTGTTTTTCATTCTCTAGAAGGTAGGAAAAGAGTTTATACATTTATTAAATATTTATTGTTAGACTTTGTTATGTATGGAGTATAAATTTAAAAAATACAGACATAAATCTTATAATCTTGCACTGGATACAGAGGCAAGCAACATGAATAGTGTTATACACAATACAGGAGAAATGCAGTAATACTGTTGGGTGACCTGGTTAGGCATTTTACTGCACCACAAAAATTTGTGAGACAAATTATAGTTTATGTATATAATATTTATATTTCTATATTATATATAAAATATAAAAATATAAATATATCATTAAATATATAATTGTAAGCAAAACCTACTTGATCACCTACAAGTTGTGAGAGAATCAGAAAACAAATGTTATTGTCCAAGTTCTTGCCATAAGCAACCAAATAGATGATGATCTATTCACTGATACACAAAAGCATATAAATTTACACAAAGGAAAAAGCAAAATTGAGAATGTTTGTTTAATTTTATACATAATGAGTTTAGAGTATATATAAATAGAAAGAATCAGAAGTGTAGATAACTAGAGAAATACTTCTGGAACTCTAATGGTAGAGTTTTGATAAAGATCTTTGGAAATGGATGGAATTTGTCAATTTATAAAATATACTTCATGCACACCCATGAATATCACAGCTTTGTTCACAATAGCAAGGAGTTGGAAACAACCCTTCAGCAAACGAATGGATGGAGAAGCTGTGGTATATTCACACAATGGAATACTATGCTGCATTGAAAAAGAAGGAACTCACGCAATATTATTCAAAATGGGTGACACTGCAGGACATTATGCTGAGTGAAATATATCAGTCGCAAAAGGACAAATACTGCATGGTGCCACTGTTGTGGGGCAGGACTGACATCAGGGTTGGGGTAAGACTGAGAAAACCTGGATAAATTATGTATACTGCATTGAAATAGATGAGGGAGAGAACAATTTAAAAGTGATATATGATCAGGTATTATAGTGATCACAAGAGTCCAGAATTAAGGTTGCATAGTGGAGTGTACTCAGGGTGGTGGGAGGGGTGCAGGGGGATTGTATACCAATGAAATAATTTTTCTTTTACTTTTCAAAGAGAGGAATGAACTGAGGGAGGAGGGGGAGGGCTGGGCAGGGAGAAATGTACAACAGCTAATGAATGGAAATGCAAAATCTCTGTAAATGTTTATCAAAATTAATAAAATAAAATTTAAAAAATAGACTTCATATGTCAATGAATGAGATAATCCAGCGAGTATGTAAAAAAATGAAAAAGATAATTAAAAGGCAAAAATTCAGATGCCAAGCATGCACACAAACTGAATATGAATGGTAAGGACAGAGACCATATTAAAGCAAACTGATATCTGTGTGAACAGTATAAAAGAGTTAATTTTTTTTTTTAAATCTTCTAAAGAAGAAGATAGAAAGCGAGGAAATCCTGAGAGTTGGTTGTCTTATGCATAATTAACTGTTTATGAAAATGATCAGTAGAGTCAAGAAGTAACGGCACAGCAGAGGGGGTACCCAATGGGTCAAGATCCCTGTACGCAGAGCACGCCTGGAAGAATGAAGATCGTCTCTTGCTTGGGAAAAGCAAAAGCCAGTTAGATGGTTTGTAAGTGAAGACACAGATACCAGTTTGTTAGTTGGAAATTCGCATTAACAATTTTTATATCATAATGTATCTATAACCAAGTTTCTACATGATTAAAGCCTATAAGCTTGTTTTACACTAACATTTTTGTACAACATAACTCATATGGTCAAGTGAATTTGTGATTTATATTGTCAAATTTTTATAGTCTGGAATATTTAAAGCATTGATTTGGATTCTAAATATCAAATAATCCAAATACTTCTTAGCACAAAGATATTTTATTTGTATTTCTCCCATACAGTTTCTATCTTTATAGTGGACTCTTTGGCATTAGGATGCCCCTCTAGTAGATAAAAGGAAATAAAATATAGCTTTTATAGACTGACAACCTATATTCATAACTTACGGAACCCTGGTAGCATAGTGGTTGACCGCCAACCAAAAGGTCAATGATTCAAATCTCAGTCATTTCTCCTGTGAAAGCTAAAACAATCAGCTTTCATAATGGTTTTACATCCTTATAAACCCTATCAACAATTCTATTTTGGGTTGCTGTTGTTGTTATGTACCAGCTTGTCGGAACCAACCCATAGTCGATCCCCAGTGAGTTTTCAGAGGTAGTTAATTGCATGGGAGCAGATTGTTGTTTCCTCAGATGAGCAGCTGATAGATTTGAACTGTGTTCCTTTGGTATTCTAGTGCAGCTTCTTATCACTAGACCACCAAGCAGGATTAATATGAGTCAAATCAACTCTTTGGCAGTTGGTTGGTTTTTAACAAAAGTTTAGATTGTTCCTGTTCACTTATCATTTATATGGTAGGTACAACATGGGATAAATATAGTTTTCACCTGGACCGTTAGACTTGCTATTTACCTAACCATTTCAAGGTTTTTTTCTTTTCTTTAAAAATAACAACCCAAACCCAACACACACACAAACAAGAAAATCAACATCCCCCACCTAGCCCCCGTTAAATCAGTCAATACATTTTCTTTTCCTGTAAATATATGATTCAAAATCTAAGGTGCTTGTGAATTAAAGTAATTTGTTGTTGTTGTTGTGTATTGAGTCAGAACTGACCCACAGGTGACCCTCTAGTTGGTTTTCAGAGGCAGTTAATCACGCGGGAGGAGATTGCCCATCTTTCTCCCGCGAAGTAGTTTGTGGATTTGAACCGCACGTCTTCAAGACTGCAGTGCCGCTTCTTACCACTTGGCCATTAGAGCTCCCTAATTTTCTTTTCCTGAAAGTTAAAATATTTCTATGTAGTAAAAGAAGCTCAAGCTAAATGCAAAAGGGAAAACGAGGTCAATGCCATTTGACTGAAGAATTGCTTTAGTCATTCAACCATCTCCTGTCTTTCCTACCCAGCCTTCCAGCTGGAGGTCCTCCTTCCATCTGTGTCATAAGTCCAAGTACGATATGTACTGTACCTGGACTGCAGAATTTTATATTTATTAGAATTTTTCCTAGTCCTAGGTCATGTTGGGGAGGAAATTGTTGCCAGTTAGAAAGAGGCAGAAGAAAAAGAAAGAAGGAAAAAATATGTCGTCATTTGCAAGTTGCCCATTGCTGTGCTATTTTAATCCAGAGAGACTTGGTTTTGGTGGTGGGAGCCACATCTACCTCTGAGCATGTCATTGGAGAGAAGAAGGCATTACAGGAACCACAAAGAGACTGCAATTAGGGTTAGGTGGAAGGACTGGGTAATCCTACAATAGCCACTGTTACATAACAAAGCCAGCCGCTGCCCAGGGATCTCAGTGGTAATTGAATATTATAGTGGGGACTGTTAGCTTTGTTGCAGCCAAAGGTCACTGGCTATTTCCATTATAAACTTTGTTTTGTAGTTAGTTTCTAACCCAGACAGTTTAATTCACATCAAGCTTAAACCTGATATTCAAATTAGAGGTCTAGACACACTCTTTTTCTTCAATAATAGAATTTTCAGCACAAAGAACTAGAAGGACTATCTTTTCCAACTCCTATTTTATCAATGCGAAGGCTTATGAAGCATGTTGTTGTTGTCAGGTGTGCGCAGAGGGGATGAAACCTGCATAATGCCATACAGTCACCTAGAGAAAGAACCAAAGTAGAACAAAGCTTTATGACTTGTAGATCAGAAACAAACAAGGGGATGGAGGGACCCAAAAAGACAAGAAAACTTTCTACTGCCAAGGGTAGAGAAGACAGAGTACAAGTGTTGACACTTTGCATTAAGCAAGAATCTTTCTTCAATACTGTGAAATGACTTCACCAAGGAAAGACAGATGTAGCACAAAGGAAAGACCTGGAGTCTTACATTTTTATACTTCTGTTCTTCCAGGACTATCAGTTGTCTGTCTGGTGGATGCACTCAATATCCTCAAAGAAATGGTTGTGAAAACCATTAATTAAGAGTTACTATGTTTCTCATGGTCGTATAAAGAATCATATATCGAATTGGAAATGAAAGAAAAGGTAGGAAGCCAGGATCATGTTTCTATAAAACCACAGGAGGTTGAAAGGAAGTTCAATTAGTCAACTAAGCAATCATTTCATCTCCACAAAATGAACAGAAAATAATTTTGACGGACTGTTGGATGGTTTTTCTTTGATAATTTCCACCAATTATTCTGTCAATATTAGATAAGGTCAGGATAGTGTGGTCTCTAGGAGGTGGAGCTGCTAACTCCAAGGCCACCCTTTGCTGGCAGTTCAAATTCACCAGCAAGTCCTAGGCAGAAAGATGAGCAGTCTCCTGCTGTGTGATTTAAAGCCTGGGTAACTATGGAAGAGCAGCTATGACTCAATTTTGACTCAACAGCGGTTACTTGAATTGAATTTTTTAGCTGAAGTCAATAACATTTTCTTGAACTATGTGTTAAATCCAGTAGGCTAGATCTGGAAATGATAACATAAATAGATGATGATAGATAGATAGATACATACATACATAGATACATAGATAATAGACAGATGATAGATAGATGATAGATAGATAGATAGATAGATGATAGATAGATAGATAGATAGATAGATAGATAGATAGATAGATAGAATGATAGATACACAGAATGATAGATACACACACAGATACACAGATAGACCAGTCATGACTCCAGGAATGCCAAACTGGCTTTCCTGAAATTCCACCTACAAGGGCACTACAGAGTGATAATTCAGTATTTAAAAGGGGCCTACTTTCTCATCCCAGATTCAAAGGACAGTCTATTATGTCAATGGAGTGGGCTAAAATCAACATTCAAATTTCAAAACTCAGTTCCATAGCCAAGGTAGAGTTAATACTTCCTTCTCACCTTATTATCTCTTTGCTGCCACTCAAGACCCTGGGACATTTTTTAATGCATACTTCTGTTTCTTCTTCTGGTTCACTAGCCTGTGATTTTTAATTTTTTTCTTAATACGTTGTTGTCATTGTGATGTACTGTTGAGTCAGAAGGTTTTTCTGAAGCAGTCAATCACACTGGAAGAGATTGCCTATCCCTCTCGCACAGAGCAGCTGGTGGAATTGCATTGCGTACCTTCGTGATTGCAGCACAGCTTCTTACCACTAAGCCACCAGAATTTCTTAATGAGTTAGGACCATGGTAATACAGAAGAAAAAGAACATTGAAAAATCTTGGAACTTGGTTTTGGTTCACATGAAGTTAGGAGATGAATTTCCAGCATACAATTTAACTAACTTAATGCAAGAAAGAAATGGTGTCTATTCTTTCTGCTACATTTTTAAGTAATTTTATGCTAATTTGTACCTTCATTGCTTGGATTAAGATATTACCTCATGACTGAATTTTGTTTATACCTACTGTGAGTGATTCTTCTTCTTCTTCAAGTTTATGACATTGACAGTCTGAAATTCTTACAAACCAGGAAAACCACGCTAAGGAAGTGGGTGGTAATTGGCAAAAAGAAACCATAATATGGAATGAATTAGTCAAAGACTGTTGTAATAATTTGGCTCAGTGAGAAAGATCCATTTGTTTTGCATTTCTTGTCTAATGTATTATAGCATTATTGGAGATGACTTCATAGGTCAAGTGTCACTAAGAAACCTCATATATTTATTTAGCATGAAGAGATCCTAACTTGCCAGAAAGTCAATATTTATCAGAGTCACTCTATTTAATATTTTTATTTTCTCCATAACCTAATGCCCATTTCAGGAGTTGAAACCTTTCGTCACTGGTTTGCTGATTCTCATTTTGTAGGAAATGGTGTGTACCAACCTAATTCCTCGTTGCCAGGGAGAGACTAAGCGAGAGGTACTTGCTCACAATAGCACATCTCTGTGATTTCAAAGCCTGAAGTGTTCAAAATTCCTAGCTCTAAGAGAGATGCAAATCAAAGCAAACTATAAGATATTATTTCACCCCAGTAACAATAGCAAAATTCAACAGAGCAGCAAACAACAAATGCTGACCAGGTTGTAGAGAAACTGGAACCCTTATTCACTGATGCTAGGATTGTAAAATGGTGCAACCACTATGGAAGGTTATATGGCACTTTCTCAAAGAGTTGGAAATAGAAATATCATTTAACCTAGCAATTCTACTACTGGGAATATACCCTAAAGAAACAAGAACCGCCACCCAAGCAGATATATGCACACTCGTGTTTATTGCTGCTCTGTTCACAATAAGAAAGAGTTGGAAACAACCCAAGCACTTATCAACAAACGAATGGATAGAGAAGCTGTGGTAGAGTCAAACAATGGAATATTATGCAGCACTGAAAAACAAAGTTGTTGTTGTTGTTATGTGTCGTCGAGTCGTTTGCTACTCATAGAGACCAAGAGCTCATGAAATATTATACAAAATGGGTGACCATGGAGGACATTATGCTGTGTGACATATCTCAGTTTCAAAAAGATAAATACTACATAATGCCACTGTTACAAAAGAGGACTGACATGTGGGTTGGGGGAAACTAAAAAATTAGGGGAAAAATAATGTACACGACATTGAAACCGATAAGGGAGAGAAGCATATAAAAGGAATATATGATTAGGTTTCATTAGTACGACAAGAGTCCAGAATAAGAGCTGCATAGTAAAGTGGTCTTGGGGCGAGGGAGGGACTGTATAACAATGAAATAACTTTTTTTCCAAAGAAAAAAGTAAACAGGGGTGGGGAGGGAAGACAGGGAGGAAAATGTGCAACAGTGAATAAATGGAAATTCAAGTTCTTTATAAATTTAAAATTAAATATCAATTTTAAAAAAGACTAAAGCTTTGTGTATTTGTAAACTTGTAGGCATTACTGTCAGACTTCAGTGGTATTTCCGGAGTCTGAGACCATCACATTGAGTATAAATTGTGTAAAGCATGTGCCTTCAGGAAGAATCCATGTACAGACATTCAAATTGCATTAAACAGAACAAAACACTCCTCAGCGCACTGCAGGGAGTTTTACATGCAAATGAAATTCTTTGTACTATTTGGTTTCCAACCCACAAAAAAAAAAAAAAAAAAGGAAAAACTGGTTTGAGATTAAACGAAAACTATGGAGAATCCTTGTTATAAATCTAAATTCCAGTCAACCTTTGGAAAAGCTGGAAAAACTACCTCATCTACTCAAACCACAATTATCTGTCTCTGTGTATATCTACATAAGCGTTCATTTTCTGTTAATAAAGAAGTGCAAGAACATGTGTGAAATTCCATGTCACCACATTTCTGACCTTCTGAAAAATCCTTCTTGTGATTTCTAAGAATGACTCTGATTTCCACAAGGTTGAGAAATAATATGATAATTAAATGTGTCATATGAAAGAAAAAGAGATTTAAACAATTTTATTACTAAATTAGAAACACACAGCACACATTCTCACATGTTGTTTGTTATATACTGTTGAGTTGCCTGCGACTCATAGTAACCTTATTCATAATAGCTCTGAACTCTGTCCCATCCAGACCCATCTTTACCATCTCCAATACACTTGCCCCTATAACCCTGGTTATTTTGTCAATCCATCTCATCCAGGGTCTTCCTCTCCTGTGTCCTCCTTCAACCCTTCAAGCCTCCTTTCCAAGATCTGGCCCGTTCTGGCAACTTGCTCCAGGTATGTTAGATGGAGGTACAAAACCCTTGCCTCCTATGAGCAACTTCTTGTTGTGGTGAACCATAGGGTTGGAACTGACCCATAGCTGATCCTTCTGTGGGTTTTCAAGGCAGTTAATCTCACAGGATAAGATTGCCCATCCTTCTCCTGCAGAACAGGTGGTGGCCTCAAACCACATGCCTTTAGGATTGCAGTGCAGCTTCTTGCCACTAGGCCACCTAGTTTCTCCTTTTCCAGGACAGACCTGTTTGTTCTCTTTGCAGTCTCTATATGGTATGTTCAGTACTCCTCTCTAGCACTAAAATGAAAAGGCATTGATTCTTCTTCTTTTAGTCATTGTTGAGCTCTCTAACACACAGCAAGTAATTGCAAAGACCATGGCCTGGATCAGGCACACTTTGCTCTGCAGCGCTCTGGAGAGGTCTCTGACAGCAGAGACCGGGTGCAATTTGTCTTTTGATTTCCTGACTGCTGGTGCCAGGAGTGTGGATTGTTAAACTGAGCAAGCTGATATTGTTAACAGTCTCAATCTCTTCTCCATCTATCATAGTGCTCCCAGTTGGCCCAGTGGTGAGGATCTGTTTTCTTGATGTTGAGCTTTAATCCATATTGGAGACTGTAGTCCTTGACTTTCCTCAGCAAATGCTTCAGATTCTCTTCAGCTTCAGCAAACAAGGTTGTGTCATCTGCATAGCACAAGTAGTTGATGAGTCTTCCTTCAATCCTGATGCCTCATTGTTACTCATAAAAACCAGCAGCCTAAATGATCTGTTCTGCATACATAAGTTAACTATATTTATATGACTTTTCTGCCCCAGTATTTATAATCTTTTTATTCTTATATTACATTCTTCATGATATGCAAATACTCTTCCACTCATCTGCCACAGTACAGATTACTGAACTGTGGTGGTTTGTATATTGCTATAATGTTAGAAAATATGTCGCTGACATTTCAAATACCAGCATGGTCATCCAGAGTGGACAGATTTTAATGGAACAGAATCTATTTTCAATGGATTTAATCCTGTTGTAGATAGGGTTAACATTAGTAGGAGCAAATGAGATGACAATAAAAGAAAAATCCTGTTGCTGAAATCATCATCTGTATACACAAATGATACTTTTATGTCCAAACCCCATTCATATTAGTTTTCTGTGTCTTTTTGCTTCTCATCCTGGGAAATTTACTTTCTGTGACTTTATTTTCCAGATTACCAGCAACAACTTCCGCTATGATTTTTCTATTATTACTCAGACCTCTAATGAATAATTTTACTTTCACAATTATGGTTTTCATATATTTTTATTTCTGCAGGACTATTTTAAATTCCAAGAATCCTTTGGTTTTATGATTTTTCTCTTTTTCGAAGAATATATTTTGGTTTTATGGATGTGCTACTCTCCAGAATCTTGCTGAGTATTGGTTTACATTTTCCTGTCATAGAAATCCTTTTTCCACTTTAGATTAGCCTTCTTCTTTATTCTTATTTATTTTCCCAAATTCAGTCATTTATAATCATATGTTAATGTATATAAATTAAGGACAAAAGGAGAAAAGAGAGAAAAATGAGAGGATGACATGTGGATTTTTCCATGAATTAGGTTCAATATTTCTCCCAGAATCTGCATTGTGGTATTACTACCACATTATATGAGAACTTTGTGACTCACATAGGTGGAGTCTAAAGTGAAGGTCAGTTTGACCTTCTTAATCTGTATCATATGGTTCAGCAATTCTGTGTCTAGATATTCATATTAAGCAGCTAAAAACGCTTAAAGAGCTGGTTCAAGAATATTTCATTAAATTTATAAAAATAGAAGATTGGCACGTGAGCCCCGCAGGGCCAGGGCGGCACCAGCTGCTGCACGGGAGGAGGACAAGGCCCTGCTTGAGGGAGGCCCTGGCCCCTCTCAGCCTGTGTCTGGCAGAGCCTGTCTGAGAAGAAGAGACAATCCTTCCCTGATGCCCGGATAATGAAGAGTTTTGGCCAGACCTTTGAGCACACACAGAGACAGTGTGGAGTCTAAATTAATTCTGAATTAATTTAGATTAATTAAGAAATTTAATTAATTAGAAATTAATTAGGATTCCAGATTAAGAAGGAATTTAGTGATTTGGCTCGTGATCCTCCAACACAATGTTCTGCAGGTCCTGTTGGAGAAGATATATTTCATTGGCAAGCCATAATCATAGGACCTAATGACAGCCCATATCAAGGCAGTGTATTCTTTCTGACATTTCAGTATCCTACAGGTTACCCTGTGGTACCAAGAGTCAGGAAATAAAGAGACACATTGCACTAGAAAAATCTGCAGTTAGGGAACTTTTCAAATTATTGAGGAGTTGTGATGTCAGTTTGAGGACTAAAGTGTGTCTGATTCAGGCTGTAGTCTTTCTGATTACTAGCTATGCATCTGAGACCTGGACCATGAATAAGGATGTCAGAAGAAAAATTGACACTTTTGAGCTGTAGTGTTGGAGAACAGCACTGAACATCCCGTGGATGGACAAGAGAACGAACTGATATGTATTGGAGATGGTGCAGCCAGAGTGCTATTTGGAGGCAAGAATGTTGAGGCTTTGCATCACATACTTTGAATACGTTGCTAGGAGGTGCTATTCTTTGGAGAAGGACACGATGTTGGCAAGGATGGAGGATTGTAGAAGGAAAGGAAGACCCTCAACCAGGTGGATTGACATGGTGACTGTTGCAATGGGCTCTTGTGTGTCAGGAAATGTGAAGAAGGGGCAGGACAGGACTGGGTTCAGAACCTTTCGTTCATAGGTTTGCTATGAGTTGTACTCAACTCGACAGCACCTAGTAACAACAACAACATGTAACTTACAATGTTTTCTTGCAATGTTCTTTTGTCAGTTAATTATACTGTGGTAGCCGGTGCATTGATCTGATTCTGAAAGTTATTTTTGTTGTCATTAGGTGTCATCAAGTTAACTACAACTCACCAGGACCCTATGAACAACAAATCTGAACTTGGCCCTTTTCTGGACCATCTTCATGATTTCTGTCATGATCAAGTCCATTGTGGTGTCTACTACTTCAGTCCATTTCATTGAGGGTTTTCTTTTTCCTCAATTCTCTGCTTTCCAGCTTAATGAGGTCTCTCTCCAAGGACTTGTTCCTTTGAAAATATGCCCCAAGTAAGTGAAATGAGGTTTCACCATTCTTGCCTCTTAAGGGCACTCTGGTTGCACTTCCTTTTATGACAAAATTGTTTATCGACAATAACTTTCAGCATGTGTTGTTGTTGCTATGTGCTGCAAAGTCTCCTGTGACTCATAGCGACCCTATGTACAACAGCCCTAAGCCCTGCTCTATCCCTTGCCAATCTTATTGTCACTGACAAATCTATCCCTATTACCCCAGTGATGGAATCAGTCCATCTTATTGAGACTCTTCCTCTCCTGTGCTGTCTCTCCCAAGCATGACATCCCTCTCCAAGGACTGATCCTGCCTTGCAACATGTCCAAAGTATGTCAGATGGAACTTCAAGCTCCTTGCCTCCAAGGAGCAGCCTGACTTCAGCCTCTCCAGGATGAACTTGTTTCTTCTTCTAGCAGTCCATGGTATATTCTATACTCTTCTCCAACACCACAGCTCAAAGGCATCAACTCTCCTTCCATACTCTTCACTAACCCTAGAATATAAAGGTATGCATTCTTTTGTTTTCCTTATTTATTGTTCAACTTTCAAATGCAAAGAAAACAATTACCAATGACAAAGCTTGGATCAGGCACACTTTGGTCTTTAAACTAACATCCTTGATGTGTAGAACTTTGGAAAAGTCCTTGATAGTAGATTTTCCCAATGCAATTCATCTGCCATCTGCTATCAAGGGTCTTGATTGTGAATTCAATTAAAATGATATTTTATAACTTTAATCTCTTCAAAACTTTAATCTTGTCTCCATCTTTCATGATATTGCTACTGCTCCAGTTATAAAGAGTTTCATTTTCTTTTTGTTTCAATTTAACTCATATTGGCTGTTTTTAGTTTGATTTTCTGTAGTATTATTTCAACTCTTCTTCACTTTCTGTAGGCCGGGTTATGTCAGGTGTGTAATACATTATGTTGTTATGTCTTCCTCCAATCCATAGCCTTCCTCAGATAGTCCAGCTTCTTTAATGATTTGCTCAACATACAGACTGAACAGATATGGAGAAAGGATACAACCTTAATATATCTTTCCTGATTTTAAACCATGCAGAATACCTTGTTCTGTTTGTACTTGGTCTATGAATAGGTGTAGCAAAAGCACAATTAAATATTCTGACATTCTCATTATTCTCAATTGTAGCCATAATTTGTTATGATCCACGTAGTTTAATAACTTTGCATTGTCAATAAAACTCAGATAAGCATCTCTGTGGTATTCTTTGTTTTCAGCCAAGATCCATCTGACACTAGCAGTGGTAAACTTTGTGCCAGAGCCTCTTATAAAGCCAGCTTGAATTTGTGGCAGTTCACTATTTATTTACTGTTACAGCTGTTTTGTAAAAATATTTTCAGCAATATTTTGCTTTCATATGATATTAATGATACTAATTAGAAGGTGCCTGGATTTCTGGGGACTGAGAGTGATGCGGTTGCTCTATGGGTCGTTGGCGGGCCTGTGGCTCCGGGATTTCGCCGTGGCGAGTGCCTCTCGCCTGACCATGAGGGCAAGGAGGTGTTTCCTCTTCCCTTCTGATGGTGTTGCTCTACGGGTCGTTGGCGGGCCTGTGGTTCCAGGTTAGTGAGCACATCCAGGGCAGCGTCTGTTTGTTGAAATATATCAATCGGTATGCCTTCAATTCCTGGGGCCTTGTTTTTTGCCAATTCTTTCAGAGCAGCTTGAACTTCTTTCTTCATTACTACAAGCTCTTTCTCATATGTTGTTTCATGAAATTCTTCTGTGTCCAACAATTCCTTCTGGTACAGTGACTGTATACTCTTTCCATCTTCTTTCAATACTTCCTGGATCATTTACTATTCTGCCCAAAGCATCCTTAAGTATTGCAACTCAAGGCTTTAATTTGTTCTTCAGGTCCTTCAGCTTAAGAAATGCTGAACAAGTCCAGACTCTTGATTTTCTGGTTCCAGCTCTTTATACTTTACTTTATAATACTTTGAAATCTTCTGTTCAGATCCTAAATATCTTTATTTCTTCCCTTTGCTTTGACTTCTCAGTGCTTTAGTGCAATATTCTAGTGCAATATTCAGAGTCTCTTTTGACATCATCTTGTTCTTTTCTTCCTCCTCTGTCTTTGTAATGACCTTTTGCCCTCTTCTTGGATGATATAATTGATATCCTCCCACAGCTCATCTGGTCTTCGCTCATTAGTGTTCAAGGCCTCAGACCTGTTCCTGAGATGGTTTTGAAATTCAGGTGGGATAGACTCAAGGTCAAATTTTGGTCCTTGTGGATTAAATTTTCCTTAGCTTCAGCATGAACTTGCATATGAGCAGTTGGTGATTTGTTCCACAATCAGCACATGGCCTAGTTTTCACAGCTGACACTGAGCTTCTCCAGAGATTCTTTCCACAGATGTAATCATCTGATTCCTATGCATGCCATCAGGTGAAATCCATGTGTACAGACTTCATTAATGTTTCTTATAAAACATATTTGCAATGAATAAGTCATTGATTACGCAAAATTCTGTCATTCTATCTCCTTTTATTTATCACCAAGTCCATGTTTTCAACTGCTAACCCATATTCTCTGTTCCCAACTTTTGCATTCCAGTCACCCATTATTATTAATGCATCTTGATTGCATGTTTGATTGAGCTCTGACTTCAAAAATTGGTAGAAATCTTCTATTTCCTCCTCTTTTGCTCCGGTTGATGATGCATATATTTGAATGATGATGGTATTCACTGTACTTCCTTATATGTGTACGGATATTATATCCTGTCACTTATTATATTTTTTATATATATGTTATATTTATATATTTATAACATATATTTCAAGATAGATCTAGAAATTACTTTTTTAACTATAAAAGCAACCCCATTTTTCCTCACCTTTTCATCTCCAGCATATTATATCATATCATATCATATCATATCATATCATATCATCTGACTCAAAATTTCCCATGCCAGTCCATCTTATTTTTCCAATATATGGTATGTCAATATTTACTCATTCCATTTCTTTCTCAAAATTATCCCATTTTCCTACATTCATGGTTCTCATATTCCATGTTGCAATCACTAGTGTCTGCTTCTTACAGCTGTTTTTCCTTCTTTATGTTTTCATACGTGAGGACTCAGACTCTGTAGCCATATCTGCTAGTCTAGGTGTGCCAAATTAGACCTAGGGTTTTCGAAGGCCTGTTATTTCAGAAGCGGATGGCCAATCCTTCTTACTACTTTGTCTTAATTTGAACTCTCAGATTATGATATCAAGCATAAAAATTTTTCTTAATCATTTTCCTATCAATCTAATAAAGTATTATAACTATGTGGGATCTCTTTCTTTCCATAGCGTATACCAAAGTCTTACCAGTGTATTTAAGTTTCTTTATTAAATTTTAAGTTAAAATCTGTAGTCTCTACTTTCAGTTACATTTTCTAGAAAATATTCAATAATTTAAAGTTGTCGTTGTTATGTATCATCAAGTCGCCTGAGCTCATAGCTACCCTATGTACAACAGCCCTAAACTCTGTTCTGTCCTGTGCCAATCGCACTGTCTCTGACACACCTATCCCGATTATCCCTGTCACCTTGTAGAGGGTCTTCCTCTTCTGCCCTGTCCTTCCACCCATCTAAGCATGACGCCCTTCTCCGAGGACTGGTTCTTCCTTGCAATATGTCCAAAGTATGTAAGATGAAGTTTCAGAATCCTTGCCTCCAAGGAGCAACCTGGCTTAACCCTCTCCATGACAAACCTGTTTGCTCTCCTAGCAGTCCATGGTATTGAATAATACTCTTCTCCTACACCACAGCTCAAAGGCATCAATTCTCCCTCTATTCTCCCTAGTCATTGTCCAGCTCTCTGATGCATAGCAAGTGATTACAAAGACCATCGTCTGTATCAGGGGCACTTTAGTCTCCAGAGAGACACCATAACAGCAGTTTTCCCATCACAATACATCTTTTAATTTCCTGGCTGATAGTGCCAAGAGTGTTGGCTATGGAGCCAAACAAACTAAAAGCTGTGAACAATCTCAATCTCTTACAATCTGAATATAAAGTAAAATAATAATAATCATGTGAAGCTTATTGTTTGTTTTTTCATACTAGGGAGCTAGCCACTCTTATACAGACACATTTTGAAAACATTGATTGTAGTTGCAGAGTGACAAGAACATATTAAATTTAAATGTATACATTTCTATTTGATGATTCTACTTGAAAGTTTAGCCAATAGAAACAAATATATAACAAAGGCTACTTCAAAAACGTATCATTAAAAATAAGAATACCGACCAACAAGGAAAGTCACTCATTCATTATCTCTGAGTCCCAACATCTCATAGCTGATCCTCCATTGAACTCTCTGAGGCTGTAAATCACATAGCAGGAGATAATGGATTCAACTTCCAGAGAGGCATGACCTTTGGTTAGTAGCACAGCTCCCTAAGGACTAAGCCACCAGAGCTCCCTCCATAGGGCAGGAGTTGTTGATGGCCTTCAAGTCAAGCACGACTCACAGTGACCTGATGAACAAAAGGCCTGAAGCCTCTTTATAATTATCAACATTTATTAAAGCTCATAGAATTTCCAGAGCCATGGTATGTAGAAAGTGGACACCACTCTTGCTTCCAAAATTGTCATATTATTGTTTTTATATACCAGTGAGTCGCTTGTGATGTATAGCAACCATATGTACAGCAGCTCTGAATCCTTCCATGTCTTGAGCCAGTCTCACTAACTCCAACACACTAACCCCTATCGCCCCACTTACTGTATCAATCCATCTCATCCGGGGTCTCCCTTTTCTGTGCTATCCGTCTACCCTTCTGGGCAGGATGTCCTTCTCCAGGGACTGATCTCCCCTGAACGCATGCCCAAAGTGAGGTTGAGCTTCAAAATCCCAGCCTCCAAGTAAAGTCTTGGCTTCATGCTCTCCAAGACAGACCAATTTGTTTTCTTGGCAGTCCCTGGCATGTTCAAGACTCTTCTCCAGCATCACAACTCGAAGGCATCTATTCTTCTTCTATCATCCTTAGTCATTGTCCAAGTATCTGAAGCATAAAAAGTAATTGAGGAGATCATGGCCTGAATTAGGAGCACCTTTGTATCTAGACTGACATTGTTGCTCTTCATCATTCTGGAGAGGTCCATGATCTTAGATTTTCCCAATGCAATTCGTCTTTTGATTTCCTGACTGCTGGTGTTAAGAGTGTTAATTGTGGATTTGAGCAAGCTATAATGGTTAATACCCTCAATTTCTTCTCCAACTAATATGATGCTGCCAATTGGTCCAGTGGTGAGAATCTTTGTCTTCTTGATACTGAGCTTCAACCCAAATTGAAGACTACAGTCCTTGACCTTTTGCAGCAAGTGCATCAGGTCCTCCTCAGTTTTGGCAAGCAAGCAGTTAAATATATTTAAGTAAATTAAAAAAATGTCATCTTTTGGGACATCATTCTTCATATATTTCTTACATTTAGACATATCTTTGGAACAGAGGCACTTGCTTTTTCTGCATTTTAAAAAAGATATTTGCACAATGAATAATTTTGAATTATTGCCCCAGTGCAAAGGGGAACTCTAATGGTGTGTTGTGGCTGTTGTGTGGTTAGGTGTGGTGTCATCGAGTCCAGTATGTTACATAGTAACCCTATATCAACAAGAGTTCTGAATCCTGTCCTACCCTATGCCATCCTCATCATCTCTGACAGTCTGTTGTTGCAATTCCTGTGCCAATCCATCTGGTTATGGGTCTTTCTTTCATTGACTTCCCACCTTTCCAAGCATGATATCCCTTTCCAAGGAATAGCCTCTTCTAACAATATACTTTAAGCATGTGAAATGATGCTTTATCATCTTGCCTCCAACAAGCACTTTGGCTGTACTTTCTCTGTAACAAAGCTCTTTGTTCTTTTGGCAGTCCTTGAGACATTCAGTACTCTTCTCCAATTACACAGCTCAATGACCATCTTCTGCCATCTGTACTGTGCTGTTCACTCGAAGGCTACATCTCTCTGGTGATTTAAATCCACCAACAACTCTTTGCGGGGAGGATGGGCAAGCTCCTCCCATGCAGTTTACAGCCTTGGAAAAATCAATGGAAGGTCAGCTATCATTTGGATCCAACTGGAGAACAATAAGAGAGAGAAGGACAGCAAAGGGCAAGCATATTATTGAGAAGCGCTATACAGTTGGTTAGGACTCATAGCAATCCTATAAATTTCAGATTTAAAACCTGTTGTATCCTTTGTCAGATATACGTGGTCCTATTTTTACAGCCACTGTTTCAATCCATCTCATCGAGGGTCTTCTTCTCTTACATTGACCTTCTACCTTTCCAAGCATGGTATCCCTTCCCAAGAAAT
>NW_006399789.1:14229457-14233074 GCF_000299155.1 Elephantulus edwardii
GTCCTTGGAGAAGGACATCATGCTTGGGAGGGTGGAGGGACAGCGCAGGAGGGGAAGGCCCTCTATGAGGTGGATTGATTCAGTGATTGGGGTAATCAGGATGAGTGTGTCAGAGACAGTGCGAATGGCACAGGACAGAGCAGAGTTTAGGGCTGTTGTACATAGGGTCGCCATGAGTCGCAAGCGACTCGATGACACATAACAACAACAACTGTTATCAATGGTGTTAACTGTGGATCCAAGTAAGAATAAACAATTGACAACTTAATCTTTCCCCCCCCTTCTATCATGATGCTGCCTATTGTTTCAGCAGTGATTTGTTTACTTAATGTTGAGATGTCAACCATATTAAAGTCTTTGATCTTCTGCAGTGTTTCAAGTCCTCCTTACATTTGGTAAGCAATGTTATATCATCTGTATATTTCAGGTTGATGATATTTCCTCCATTCATGATACAACATTCTTCTTCATAAAGTTTTCTTGAATGATTTGTTGAGCATACATACTGAACAGATATGAAGAAAGGATACAGATTTGACACTCACTTTTCTCAATTTTAAACAAGGCAGTATTTCCTTGCTCTGTTCAGATTACAGCTTCAATGTTTAATTGTTGTTATGTGCCATTGGGTCGCCTTAAAGCCATAGCGACCCTATGTATGGAAGCTCTGAAGCCTACCCTGTCCTAAGCCAGTCTCACTGATTCTAACACATCAAAATCCATTGTCCCAGTTCCTGTATCAATTCTTCTCACCAGGGGTCTTCATCTCCTGCACTGTCCCTCCACTCTTCTGAGCATGATGTCCTTCTCCTAGGACTGGTCTCTACTGGCCACCTGTCCAAAATATGTGAGATGGAGCTTCAAAGTCGTAGCTTCCAAGGAGAGACTTGTTTTCACCCTCTGCAATATTTAGTAGTCATTACAAATAACTAATTCCTATACTAAGGGTTCCACTTCTTTAACGGATTGCAATGCAGACGTCATTCCAAGCTTATCTGTGGCACCTCTATAGGATTTTTTCCTCTTTATGCTACATGTACTAGCATCAATAATTACATCTTTTTTTCTATCTGTCAACTTTTAGCATATTAAAAGTATAGTATACAGACTAGTAAAGTAACATGTCAGACACTATAGTGTTGATGGTAGGCATGGGATGCTCACAGAACAATGTCTTTGGAGAAAGGATAAGATCTGTAGGCCAGCTTGAGGAAATTACAAGATTCTCTAGGATAGCAAATACTGGATGAGAAGAGTTGTACCAAGAGTTTCGTATTGTCCTGTTAATGATGTTTAGAGGCTGAAGAGCTAGGGGTAGAGTTGAAACAAGCTGTTCAGATGATGGTTTGGCTTTGCTCATTCTATCCTGGGAGGGTGAATGAGGGGATGGTATCATGACAATAGGACAGCAAGCCTGCAACCTCAGCTGAAAGGCAATATAGCTATGACTGATGGGCCAAAGAGTCTCCAAATAGAAAAAAAATGCTGTCAGCAATGAAGCTGGATTTATTTGGCACAGAGCTCTCGGTAGACCAGAAATAACAGAAGTTATGTTGATTAAGAGACGCGCAAGTAGCTGCTCAAATCCAAAAGTAAATGGAACGCCTTGCTAATATGACTTGGAGATTCTCTCTCCCCTCGCCCTCAGCTTATTGATAGAAAGGTCTTCCTGCCACTGAAATCAACCAGAGGCCCCATGCATCAGGCTAATATTTGCAGAATTTGTGTTGAATGCAAATGTCTAAGACACCATCTCACTTAGACTTATGGGGGAAAGTTGGCACTCAGATTCATGGGACAGTATTTGAGCATGCTTCACAGTAGGAAACCAATATTCCATACCAAATCTATTGGTGTTGTGTCAGTTCTGACATATACCAGCTCTACAGGATAGAGTAGAATTGTACCATAGGGTTTCCATGAGTGTAAAACTGTATTTTTGTTTTTGTTTTTTATTTGTTCCTTTTTTTATTGAGATTTTAAACAAAGTTTATAGAGAACTTGGATTTCCATTCATTCGCTGTTGCACATTTTCCTCCAAACCTACCCCCACTCCCAGTTTGCTTTTCTCTTTTAAAAACTCACTGTCACATCTTTCTCCTAAAGAGCAGCTTATGGGTTTTGTTGACCTTTTGGCCAGTATTCAAGCCCCACCAGATCTTCCATTCACAGTGGGGAAGATAAGCTAATTATATGTCATAATTAATGTGAAGCTCGGATGGCCTAATGGTAAGGAGCTGCGCTTTCAAGCAAAGGCATGCAGTTCGAATCTACCCGCTGCACCACAGGGGAAAGGTAGGCAATCTCCTTCTGTAGAGTTACTGCAGCTGAAAACTCAACTCACAGCTCTGAATATCAGCTATGATTGATTCTGGCTTGATGGACTATAACAACCACCGTAAACTGGGTAATTTGGCCAAATGTAGGGATGTTGTACATCTTAATGTAGGTCTTCCTACCAAAAGTTCCAGAAAGATTCTTTTAACAATAGAAGAACTGCACTTAGAAGCCCTCCCTGCAGTGTTCCCTTTTAGCTATTTGATTCTACAACAATATTCTCTCCATTGAGAGTAAGTCAATCTCTGCCGAGAAGAGCTCATTCATTGGTGTTTCAAGCTCATTACCCCAACCCTCCAAGCTGATATTCCCATTTTTGTGAGGGACTCATTGGAACAAAAGTAGGAAAGGCCCAATAAGCCTCACTTGACAAGTGGAAAGTATATATTCAAGAGCACAGCAAGTCTGGCCCCATGAGTATCTTGTCTTTCCGTGAGAAAATGGCAGCTTAATCCTCCACTCCCAACTCCCACTACAAGGGGAACATAATCACCCCAATGGTGGCCCCTGATGAAATGTCCTTGAGTTGATGTGGGTCTCAATTCATAGAGATTTTTCCCAACTCTTAGGCTGGTTCACAGATAATAATTATGACCATATGTTACATTTTACCCAAAGTAGTATTTCTTCTTCAAATCCCTGCTGGCATGTCTTATAACATGTTAGGTTAATTGAAAGATTGTCAGTTTAAATCTACCAACTGCTCCAAGAGAAAAATAGGAGCACACCCCGTACCATTAAGAATTATAGCCTCAGAAACCTGGTAGAACTGGAATCAACATGATGGAGGTGAGTTTCCTTGTTGTTGCTGTTTAATCCCATTTCTAGTAATTTTAAGTGTAAAAAGATTACTACTTTCACATAGAGGCATTTCTGTAAGAGTTTTTATTACAGCATTACTTTTCATAGCAAATGACTAGAAACTACCTAAAAGGATCTCACTGGGCATGGAATTGCTTGCAGTTCCATGTAAACCATGACAAATTATCCCAAACCATGACAAATAAAAATAATGAAAACAAGTTTAAAAAAAATTACCAGCCATAAATATTTCCTCAGTGTTATGTAAAGTCTGAACAAAAGTATGTTTCATTAACCTTGCCATTTATTGACCAGTTACATTCAGTCTAGCCAATACCAACTAGACTTTGATGTCTTTTCTCATTAAGCAAAGGAAGACATTTTTAGGGCAAGCCCCACAGTCCACAAATCCAGACACTGAAAGTCTCACCTTTACATCCTCAAATGCTGAAATCATTGCTATTATCAAGATTTATTGT
>NW_006399789.1:14235226-14238302 GCF_000299155.1 Elephantulus edwardii
TTGCATATGAGTAGTTGGTGGTCTGTTCCACAATCAGCTCCTGGCCTAGTTTTCACAGCTGATATTGTTATATGAAAGAGTAAAAAAGATATAAAATTCATAGTTTTCAAATAAAAATATTACTTTACAATATTTTGATAGTCTACCTCTGAGAAAAGGGCCCACAATAAGATGATTAACGCCATAATTATAACAACAGACTTGAGTATGTTGGAGATGGTGACGATGGCACAGGATAGGGCAAGGTTCAGAGCTTCTATTCATAAGGTAGCTATGGGTTATAGTCGACTCAAAGGAACATAGCAACAACAACATCAACTACCTCTAAAAGGAAAAATAAAAAAGGCAATATAACGAAGAGATTGATTGTAGGATTTTAAGGGACTCTGAGAAAATTTTGGTAAATGTGAGATTATTATTTTCATTGTTTTATGTAAATAATCATTCTTAATTTAAGAAGTATTATCTGTGGGTGGTAAAAAACCCAAAGCAATGTTTATTTGTCCATTGTCTTATGGATCTCTGGAGACCTAGTGAGAAAGGAGTTGTGCTGGGAGCTGAAAGACACTTGGTTCAAATCCACCAGCTGCTCCTCAGGAGAAAGGTGGGAAATCCTCTCCATTGTGATTTTACAGCTTCTGAAAACTCACTGCAGGGTCACTTAGAAGCGAATTCCTACTCCACGAAAATGACTTAGAGTCTGATTGTCTGCTCAGGAGCTTTGATGGCATAGTCCATAAGGAGGCACTACTAACTCAAAGGCCGAGCCTCTTTGGTGAATCCACCAACAGCACCTCAAGAAAAGGATGTGCAATCCCCTCAATTTCTGGCCTCAGAAATCTGCTGGAGAGTCAGCTGTGAGTTTATTCTGACAGATGGTAATGAGTTTGACTTAGAGATTGTTACTAAACTGTATTATTCCTGAAATAAATTTGCATTTATTCTTAAAGTAATTAAAATTTTTATGGAAGCTTTTCCCCCATCCAATATGTAAGAAAAGAAAGGCTACATCAATATTTTGGTAGCTAGGAAACCAATAAAATAATTGGTATGTTTCATGTTGCTAAATAGAAAATAGAATCCTTAATAAAACCCCAGTTCCTGGGATTAAAATTGGAAATAGTAAAAAGCACATGCCGTTTAAAAACCAACCAACCAGCAGGAGGAAAAAAAAAAAAACACCAGATGCAAAATCCTCTTTAAAAATATCTCCGATTATATTATAAAACTAAAATTCAAAGATCAATCCCGCAATATCTTTTTAATTTTATCCATTTTGAGTTTTCTTAGATCAAATTATTTAGCCAATCAGAGAAAGAGTGTTGTAAAAAAATTCTCCATTTCATTCATTAGGTTTCAACAGCCGGATTACTTCGAGAACCTTATCTGGAATAGCTTCAAACACTGCCATACCATGTACCCAGATCTCTCTGAGGAGTTTTGTGGGACCTCTTTAAATCCCATAATATTATGAAGGGTTTCAGATGGTGAATACTTGCTATTGTTTCTGCCTCATTTTCCAAAAATTAACAAATGTATTTGAGAGCAGCATATTGAAGTCCACAGTTTAGGGCCAGTGAAAATACTTTGCCTCTCTAGATCAATTCATAAAATAATGAAAAAATAATTTCAAATCAGTGGCTTTGTATTGTATACTGCAAGTATTCTTATGTTTTAATATTAAGCCACAAGACTCAGTTTCTAAAACTCCAAGAATGTAGATTCTTCATCTTTTAGGAAAACAATTCCTCTTAAAACAATTATTCGGCTTCATCATTTGGGTTGTTGCCAATGGCAACTGAAAGAATGTACCAGAGTGTCATAATAATCCTCCATTAAATCCCTAGTGTTTAAATTTTAATGCTATAATTCAGGAGCTGACAAAAGCCCATTGAGCGTGTGTATGGCGAGGAAAACAGGCAGTTCATTTTCTCAGGGGTGATGCTATAGCAACATGGAATGAATTTGGGGTCAGGGAACAAGCTGTCTCCAAGCTTTGTTTGCATTTCCTGGCTAAAAGTAGAATCCGACATTATAAATTTCACCCAAATAAGAAGTTATTTCAAGCAACAGGAAGATAGCCCACTTTGTACTACAGTTTACATCTCAAACAGAGAGAAGGTAACAAAACCAGAACTGGGAGAATGTCATGCTGATAAATATATTACAAAATGGTCCTCAAAGTGAACCCCTTTGGAAGCCCCAAGACCCCTCTGTGGTTGAGCACCAACCCCTCTCCCTGGGGCAAGTGATGCTTTAGAACATGGAGAAGTACTGCCATTCATAACTTGCCTTTTTAAAAGAAGACAAAAGAAGTCTGATCAACAGTCCCTGAATATGACGCCTCACAATCTTGTAAGACAAGGCAAAGTAGGGCGTTGTATACTAAGTCTAGCTCTTTATAATGGCACTTTCTTTTTGTCTTAGTGAGAGGATTTTTTGTTTTCTTACTAGAATAAACAAATATACCCGAGTCACTATTGCCTATTGTGCAACAGAGGGCCAAAAAGAAACTTACTCAATTCCCAGAAGTTTGGGCTGCCAACTTTTCTTCCCCAAGGCATCTGTGTTTTCACTTTAGTATTAGTGCTGAACATTATTATATTAAGTCCATGTTCAATAACATCAAAGGCTATATTTTCAGTGCTAATGTTATTCAATAAGGTATACTTAGTTATAGACTCTATTTCTATTGCCTACAACATAGAGAGATGAAGACTATTAGTTTTCCAAGTACCAAATTAAAGCAAATACCTCTGTCAACTATCTAGCTCAACAAAGTCATTCTTTTTCCATCTCCAATGCCAGGTCCTCATTCTCTCACTTTGACAAAAAAAAAAAAAAAAACCAACAAAAAACAAAACCTTTCACCCTACCCAATCCCCTCAAGACCTCCAGAACTCACCTGTTGACATTTATCCTGGATGCTGTTGTTGTTAAGTGCCATCGAGTCGTAGACGACTCATAGCGACCTTATGAACGAAAGACCTGAACACTCGTATAACTTTGGTCATTTCTCCAAGTTCATAGAGTTTCAAGAGGCAAGCCATTTTGGAAGTGGATGCCACTCCTGCTT
>NW_006399789.1:14239062-14258120 GCF_000299155.1 Elephantulus edwardii
AGTTGAAGCCGGAATGCTCCTTGGAGTCAAGGATTCTGAAGCTTCGTCTGATATACTTTGGGCATGTTGCAAGAAGGGATTGGTCCTTGGAGAGGGACAACATGTTTGGCAGAGTGGAGGGGCAGGGAAGAAGAGGAAGACCTTTGATGAGATGGATCAATTCTGTGACTGGAGCGGTGGGAATAAGTGTGTTTGAGATGGCTAGGTTGGCACAAGATAGAACAGCATTTAGAGCTCTTGTACATAGGGTCGCTATGAGTCACAAATAACTTGATGGCACATAACCACAACAACAATTGAGTTTTAGTCTTTTGGGATTTTTTTTAAGGTCATCTTTAGGTTTGAATTTGTAAATTTGTTTATTCTAATAAAGTATACCGCTGTTATTTCCCAAGAATAGGACATATTTAATTGCTGTATTTTTATCCACTTCATACTTCAATAAAAATGTTTTAGAATTAAAATAGTGTATAGTGTTGCTTACCTAGTTTTGTCTACCTTGTACCCAAAGCATCTTAAATTAATGCTATGACATCATCATCAAAAGGATTTGTAAAATAAAATATAATCAAAGATATGAGACAGAAATTCTTTGTTATGATCAAGATTAGAGTCATAAATGGGAAAATGCTTTTTCCTAAAAATAAAAAGAGTAGATTAGATTATGATCTATTAATAACAAATCCAATGTCTAAGTGGTTTATATGACAACAACTAAAGTTCTGCTCACATTACCCATCCAATGAACATAGTCTAGGAGGTTCTGATCATTACAGCCACTGAAGACCCTGGGCTGATAGAAGTTCCATCTACACACATCTATACTATCAATGGATCAGGAAAAGTGAACTGTATAAACCTCGTAATGTTGTTGTTGTTGTTAAGTGCCATCTAGTCGCAGGTGACTCATAGCGACCCTATGAAGGAGAGTCCTCTAAGCTTGGGTACATTTCTTCCTCTCTCCAAGTTCATAGGGTTTTTGGAGGCAAGCTATTATGGAAGTGGATGCCACTCCTCCTTCCAAAAACCTCATACTAGCTTTGGAAATCTTCTAGAAGCAGCACCTACCTGTTCTGCTCTCATTTCCTAGGCCAAAGCAAGTCATATGGTCAAACTGATATCCAGGAGACTTAAAAAGCTACAGTCCTACATAAGTTTAGAGTTGCAAGAAATCCAAAATGTTTGTAGAATAACATGAGTTACTACTGCTTCATATTTTTCTTAAAGTTGAGGAGGGAAAACAAACAGTATCTAATAAATTTTAGAATCTAGTTAAAATTAGGAAAATTCTTAAATTTTGCAAATGCCTGGACAAATTTTAAATATATTTTCCAAAATACTGGATTAAAGATGTGTATGCTTACAACCAATTTTATCACTCAAGATAGACCAAAAGTTCTGGCCAACACAATAAAACATAAAGAAGTTGAAATACAGTATTTTTAAGAAAAAATTCTTAAAATGTATTAAATAGTCGCTATCACTTATCTTTAGAATTTTTTATAATTTTCTGTAGGAATTATTAATGATTATAACAAATTTGCTACAGAAGGTCAAAGTCTACAGCCTTCAATATGGATTAAAGCTCAACATCAAGAAAACAAAAATTGTCACCACTGAGAAAATTGGCAGCATCATGATGGATGGTGAAGAGATTGAAATTATTGACAGCTTTAGTTTGCTTGGCTCCAAAATCAATACTCTTGGTACCAGCAGCCAGGAAATTACAAGACTAATTGCATTGGGAAAGTCTGCTGTCAGAGACCTCTCCAAAGTACTGAAGAGAAATGATGTCAGTCTAGAGACTAAGGTGCGCCTGATCCAGGCTATAGTCTTTGCAATTACTTGCTATACATCAGAAAGCTGGAAAGTGACTAGGGATGATAGAAGGAAAAGTGATGCTTCTGAGACATGGTGCTGGAGAATAGTATTGAATATACCATATACTGCTAGGAGAAAAAAGTGATTCGTCTTAGAGAGGGTGAGACCAGACTGCTCCTTGGAGGTAAATATTCTGAGGCTTCATTTGGCATACTTTGGACACGTTGCTAGAAGGGACCAATCGTTGGGGAGGGAAATCATGCTTGGATGGGTGAGAAGACAGCACAGAAGAGGAAGATCCTGGATGAGATGGATTGATTCAGTGACTGGGGAAATGGGGTAGATGTGTCAGAGAAAATAACACTGGCACAGGATAGAACAGGGTTTAGGACTGTTGTACATAGGATCGCTATGAGTTGTAGGTAAGCTGACAGCACATAAAAACAACATAACAAATTTGCCATAAATAGAGTAGTTAAAAAAAAATCTAAAGCAATACAACAATGACTTATAGGGTAGCATCAAATGGAGTAACACCTGTATAATTGAGGTCTCAAAAAGACAAGAGAAGAAAGTATGGGAGGAAAAATCATTTCAAGAAATATGAGTTGGAAAATCTCAAAACTTAATAAAAACACCCATTATTTAATAATACAACCATCATCACAAGAAGCTAAGCCAATTCCAAGCAGGAAGAAAAATAACCTGGGGACATTTTATTAAACTGCTTAGAACAAAATGAAACAGAGGATAAGTAAAGCAGTCAGGGAAAGACTATGCATTAAATGCAAGGGACCAACAAGGAAAGGTAACTTTTCACTGGAAAAAGTGAAAGTCAGAAAAGACTAAAATAAACACCTTTAATTAAAGAAAAATAAACAAAACTTTTTGAGCAGATTAATCAGCCAATGTGTACTACAAGAAATGAAACCACAGGAAAGTCTATAAAAAGTTCTACAAAAAAGGAATGACATACACTGTGATCAACTTCATGAAAGTAAAATTGAACAAATTAGATGAAATGGATGCGCTTTTCCATTCCCAAACATAACAAACTCAACTGATTAAAAAATGAAGGAAGGTGTTGAATATCGACTATGGGATTAAAAAAATGATAAATTTTAAAAAATCTTCCTTCAAGGAAAATACTGGGTCCAAATGATTTTAGTGGTGAATGTTATCAAACATTTAAGGAGGAAATTGTATTAGACTACTTTGCCACTCCAGCACTTTCTGGAGAATAGCTAGAATTGACATAGTTTGCTCTTAAATGCTTTCTAAAGATGAGAATTCATACTTATCAGCTTCATGAAGAAAGACCTGGCAAAATGCTTCCATAAATATTAGAGCCCCCCAAACCCTGTGGAGCATTTCTACTTTAACACAAGGGGTTTCCATTGGCCAGGGCAAACTCGAGGGCAGCTAACAAGAACAGATCTCTCCTTTAGTAGCTGAGATGTTCCACTCAGCATAATGTCTTCCATACTCACCCACATCGTGTAGTGTTTTACAAGTTCATTGTTTTTCAATGTTGCCTAATATTCCATTGTGTGAATATACCATAGCTTTTCTATTCATTCATTTGTTGATGGACAGTTGGGCTGCTTCCATCTCTTCACAGTTATAAAATAAGACTTTCATGGGGAGTTGGGGGGCTGGAATAGGAAGAGAATCGATAGATAATGAATATTGCATTGGAACAGATGAGGGGAATGACTGTCTGAAAGGAACGTATGATTAGGCTTTATATGTACGACAACAATCCAGAACAAGAGGTGCACAAAGAAGTAGACTGGGAAGGGAGGAAAATTTGCAACAGTTATTGAATGAAAAGTAATCATTCTGTAAACTTTTCATAAAATTGCAATAGAATTTTTTTAAATTAAAAAAGAACAAGAGGTATTTTCTTTTGATTTCTTGTTTTCTACAGAAATTTGTACAGGGAATTCTACAGGGAACAGCCTGTGTTTTCTTTTTGAAAAGAAATAGATCTCAGTCTGGCCGATAAAGAAAAGCTTTTGTCTAATAATTTTAACCAGTTATGATATAATCAAGTTTTTATTTGCCTGATGAAGGTATTCCCATTTTATAAACTAATATCTTCAGATACACAAATGTCAAAATTAGAGTAACAGGAAGCAGAAACTGCTAAGGAATCATTCCTAATTCTATCTCTTTTCTTAATACAATGTAATCTAAGGGCAATATGTGAGCATAGCATGTTCACTGAGGTAAGTGTGTACCATATCCTGCCTCCTATGCTTGCAAAATATCATTCTTGAACTTGTCAATTTTAACTTCAGTAAGTAGTCTATTGTTCTGCAATGCTGACAACCTTTGCATGGTGTGGTAGATAACAGAACTAATGGGCCCCATGACAGTGTATCCACCACCAGACCTTTTTTGCTAGTTCTGAATTTCTCAACATCGTACCCCTGATATTTTTTTGCCAATAGCTTACTGCTGTGAAGGGGTTTCCTGCCCAATATAAGACAATCAAAACCTACAGTTACTACATATAAGGAGCATACATTTTGATGTATCATTTTACTCATATTTTTAAATATTACAAAAGTAGTCAGTGTTTATTGAAACTATACTCAAACAACAGAGAAATATTCAAACAAAGAAAGTAGTGATCCTCTTGCTATGAATAGAATAGCCATCAAATGATTGAAATGACAAAAAATTCAATAATTAAAAAAAAAAACAAAAAAAAAAAATCACAAATATTTTCTTAGTCAACAAAACATAAGTATACATCTTTCTAGCATTGTCTATTTTCAGTCAACATAGTCACCTGATTTTAGTGACAATATCTCTGGTTCTATATCCTCCTGTGAATTTAATTTGGGTTTCTAGTAATCCTCTGTTACTGTATGAGTACAACCATTTTAAAACTTATTTTCAGTAAAATTTCTTCAACTGTGATATTAGTAATATTAATTTCTGTGTTCTGTCAGATCACCTTTCTTTGGGATATGACAAGTAAAGATATTTTCCAGCCAGAAAAAACAACAACAACAACAACAAAACAACAGGATAGCAATCCCCTTGCCAAGAGTGGAGCACAAAGCCATGAATGGGGACAAATATGGGCCTCTTCTGGTCATTTGCCAGGTGTGTTGTTATGTTGTTATGTGCCATCGAGTCACTTGCGACTCATAGTGACACTATGTACAACAGCTCTGAACTCTGCTCTGTCCTGTGCCAATCTCATTGCCTCTGACACACTCATCCCGATTGCCCCAGTCACCGAATCAATCCATCTCCCAGAGGGCCTTCCCCTCCTGCGCCTGCCCTCCACCCTCCCACACATGATGTCCCTCTCCAAGAACCGGTCTCTCCTTACAACATGACCAAAGTATGTCAAACGAAGCCTCAGACAGAATCCATGCCTCCAAGGAGCAGCCCAGTTTAACCCTCTCCAGGAAGAATCTGTTTGTTCTCTTAGCAGTCCATGGCACCTTCAACACTCTTCTCCAACACCAAAGCTCAAAAGCATCATTTCTCCTTCTATCCTCCTTGGTTATTGTCCAGCTCTCTAAAGCATAACAAGTGATTGCAAAGAACATGGCATGTACCAGACTCACCTTTCTCTCCAGAGACACACCGTTGCTCTTGAGCACTTTAGAGAGGTCCCTAACAGCAGACTTTCCCATGGCAATAACATCTTTTAATTTCCTGGCTGCTGGTGCCAAGAGTGCTGATTGTGGAGCCAAGCAAACTAAAGCTGTGAACAATCTCAATCTCTTCACCATCCATCCTGATGCTGCCAATTGGTCCAGTGGTGAAAATCTTCGTCTTCTTGATATTGAGCCTCAATCCATATTAAAGGCTGAAGTCCCTGACCCTCAGCAGTAAGTGCTTTTTTTGCGAGGTAGCTCTCTTCAAAATTTTCTGGCATAAGCTGGTGAGCACATCCAGGGCTACATCTGTCACTTCAAATAAGTCAGTTGTACTCCAGTGATCTTGTTGCCTTGTTTTTTGCCAGTTCTTTCATTGCAACTTGAATTCCATCTTTCATCACTATGGACTCTTGTTCATATTGTATTTACTAAAATTTGTCCATTACAAATAATTTTTGGGTGTACAGTTATTCCTTCCATCTTCTTTTAATGCTTCCCAGATTGCTCAAGATTGCATGAAGAACATCTTTCAGCATTGCAACTCAAAGCTTTATTTGTTTTCCAGTTATTTTCAGTTTGAGAAATGCTGAGCAAGTTCTTCCCTTTTCATTTTCTGACTCCATCTGTTTGGACATTTTGTTATAGTATCATGCTTTAACATCTCAAGCCGCCCTTTGAAATCTTCAGCTCTTTTATTTCAGCATCTCTTTCTTTTATTTTGGCTTCTCTCCACTCTAATGCAATTTTCATAATCCCTTCTAATGTTCAGTTGAGTTTTTTTTCTTCTTTCTCCTTCTTTTTCTTTTTTTTTTTATCTTTTGCTCTCTTCATGGATAATATCTACGATATTCTCCTATAGTTCCTCTGGGTTTCAGCCATTGGCGTTCAATGCCTCAAACCTGTTCTTGAGATGATTTTTAAATTCAACTGGGATAGGCTCAAGGTCATACTTTTGCTTCTGTGGAGTAGGTTTAATTTTTCTCAGCATCAATTATAAATGTACATGACTAATTGATAGTCTGTTCTACAATTGGTACCTGGTCTAGTTTTGACTGCAGATATTGAGCTTCTCTGACAATTCTTTCCACAAATATAGTCAATCTGATTCCTGTGCAGTCTTTTAGATGAGGTCCATGTATAAAGTCACTATTTTTGGGGTTTTTAAAGGACATTTGCTATTAAATCTTTAAGCACACAAAACTTGATCATTCGATCTCAGGCTCATTTCTGTCCCCAAGTCCATGCTTTTCTCCATTCATTCCTTTCTCATTGTTTCCAACTTTTGCATTCCAATCCCCAATAATTATTAATGCATCTTAACTGGTCAAATGTAGACTGCAGAATATGATAGAATCTATTGTGTCAATATGCCTGTATGACCCATGCCTCCTACTAGTCAGATCTCCAGGTTCATTCTTTACAATTGCCTTTTTAAAATTTGACCGATGTATCAGATTTTATCATATCTTTACCATATAATAACCAAATAGAGACTCTAAAGGGTGCTCCGGTGGCATAGTTTATAGGGGGTTTTGCTGCCAACTAAAGGCAGCCTGTTCAAATCTACCAGCTTCTCCTTGGGAAAAAGATGGGCGATCTCCTCTCATGCTATTTACAGCCACTGGAAACCCACTGAAGGATGAGTTATGAGTCAATTCCAACTTGACATCATCAGTGAGTCAGTGAGTGGGTGAGTGAGTAAATGGGAAATATCCCATTACCAAGAGAGTAGTCTCACCATTGCCAATTCTCAGGCTTCACTAATATTTGTCTTTGTTAGTCTCATTCTATTGCATATGGCTTCTGCAAGAAGCTAAGAGGAATTATTCAACATGATTCATGTTTTATTACTGAAACTGTTTCATTTTACCAAAGTAGAGTAACATCCACTTCCCAAACAACATGCCTCTGGAAACTCTATGAACTTCAAGAAATGGCAATAGTTATAGAAAGGCTTCTTGTCTTATGTTCAGAGGGTCTGTATGAGTCATGTTCAGCCCAACGGTAATCATCACCAACAACAAGCAATGCTAAAATATTTCCAAATGTATGCAAAACCAGCATTTATCACAAAGTAATGGTAATCAACATGTTCAGTGAAAAAATTAAATTACATCCATTTAAATAATCACAATAATTTATGATATGTAATGCATAACTACAAATCCAGAAGCTAACAATGTATTATCTCAGGCTCTTAATGGCTTTTAAAAGTGTCAGTGGAACTTTCCCTAATACAAGATGAGTAAAGTAACTAATTGCAAGAAATATGCAAATTTAGGAACTACTCTCAAACCAAATAACTGCAGATAAAGTATCTATAAAGAAACGATTGATGTTGTCAAGGACTTAATTTTACTGAAATCCATGAATATCTGTGGTAGCAGCAGTCAAGAAAATAAAAAAAAATGTATTGTGTTGGGCAAATCTGCTGTCCATGAACTCTTTGAGGTGCTAAAGAGCACGGATGCTAGTTTAAAGACTAAGGTGAGCCAAACCCATACCATATTTTCAATTCTTCTTATGTATGTTAGGCAAGTAAAGGAATACCAAAGAACTGATGTCTTTGAATTGTGGTGTTGGTAATGAGTATTGAATATACCATGGAGTGGCATCCACTTCCTAGACAACATGCCTCTGGAAACTCTATGAACGTTGATAAATGTCAATAGTTGTTGAGAGGCTTCAGGCCTTTTGTTGATAGGGTCGCTATGAGTCGTGCTCTACTTGAAGGCAACCAACAACAATGACCACCAAAAGAATAAACAAATTGGTCTTGAAGAAAGTGTGACCAGGGTGCTCCTTGAGAGCAAGGATGGTAAAACTTCATCTCATATATTTTTGGTATGTCATTAAGAGCTCTCAAGACTTTCAGAAGGATGCCATGCTTGAAGGTCAAGTGTTCAAGTGGGGTGTGCAAAAGGGAAGACTTTCAGTGATGTAGATCAACACAGTGACTGCAACAGTTTAAGCACAGTGGGGATTGTGAAGATAGAGCAGGGCCAGGCAAGGTATTGATTTTTTGCACAAAGGGTCACTATGAGTTAGAATTGACTCAATGGCATCTAACTATAATAGTTTACTATACAATTTACAGTATAATTAACCATGGGCATAAGAGCGTTTTTCCCAGTTTAAATCATAATTAAATTGGCAAGGAACATTTGTAACCAGGTTTTTGTGTAAATGCAAATTTTCACTTCTCTGGGATACAAGCCCAAGAGTGAAATTTGTAGATCATCTGATAGCTGCAAGTTTATTAAGAAATTGTCAGACCTTTCCAGGAATGCATTATTTCTACATTCCTAACAGCAATAAAATGATTCCATTTCCTGCGTCACGTTTGGCTTGTGGTGGTGTTGTTATGGGCCATCGAGTGAGCTAGTCTCACTGTATCTGACACATCCACCCTCATTATTCCAGTTATTGAGTAAATGCATCTCCTTCAGGCTCTTCTTCTCCTGCACTTATAAAGATCCCTCCACCTTTCCAAACATGACATCCTTCTCCAAGGACTGGTCCTTTCTGGCAACATGGCCAAAGTATGTGATTTGGAACTTCAAAATCCTTGCCTCCAAGGAGCAACTTAGTTTCACCTTCTCCAGGACAGACCTATTAGTTCTCTTGGCAGTTACTGCTGTGTTCAATACTCTTCTACAGAACCATAAGTCAAAGGAATCAGTTCTGCTTCTGTTATCTTTGATCATTGTCCAGCTTTCTGATGCATAAGTAATTGTGAAGGCCATGGTCTGAATCAGTTGCACCTCAGTCTCTAGACCGAAATCATTGCTCTTTAGCACTCTGGAGAGGTCCCTGAAACAGATTTTCTTAATGTAGCTTACATTTTGATTTCTTAACTGCTAAAGCCAAGATTGTTGATTGTAGAATCAAGCAAGATGAAATTGTTAACAATCTCAATGTCTTCTCCATTTATCATGGTGATGTCAATTGGTCCAGTGTTGAGAATCTTCATTTTCTTGATGTTGAGCTTTAATTCATAGAGCAAACTACAGTCCTTGACCCTCTGCAGTAAATGTTTCAGGTTTTCCTTAGTTTCAACATGCAAGATTGTCATCTGCATAGCGCAAGTTGTTGATGAGTCTTCCTCCAATCTTGATGGCACATTCTTCCTTATAAAGCCCAGCATCCCAGATAATCTGTTCCACATATAGATTGAAAAGGTCTGGAGACAAAATACTTAATCACTATCTTTTTAGTTCATCCATTCTAATATGTGTGTTGGTGTTGTTGGTGTTACGTGAATTGTGTTGCCTGCAACCCACAGTGATCCTATGGACAAAAGCTCTGAACCCTATTCTATCCTAAGCCAGTGTCACTGACTCCAACACTCCTAATCTCATTGCCCCAGTTACCATATCAATCCATTTCATCTGGGGTCTTCCTCTCCTATGCTGTTCCTCTACCTTTCCAAGCATAAAAGCACTACTTTCCTAGTACTTCTCCAAGGACTAGTTCTTTCTGGCTACATGCCCAAAGTATGTGAGATGAGCTTCAGAAATCTAGCCTTCTAGGAGCAACTTTGTTTCACCCTCTCCAAGACAGACTTACTGTTCTCTTGGTGGTCCATGGCATGTTCGAAGACACTTCTACAGTACAATCCAAAGGTATCAATGTGTGCAAATTGTTCTGCACACTTTTATTTTACGATTTTAATATGATTTCTCTAATGGCTAATCATGTGATACATATTTCAATATGTTTATGTACCATTTGTCTATTCTTTTGATCAAAAATGCCCCATGTCTTTTCATATTTTCTACTTGGACTGTATAATTTTCAGCGCTGAGTTTCGAGATTTACCTATATTTTACAGGGAGTTTTCATGGGTTAATGAGTTACACAGCTAATCCAAAGGCTACTTGTCCCTGTTGATTCTAAACCTTCAGTGACTTGAAGGACGAATATAGGCGGCCTCCCCTCATTGCAACTTATGGCCTCAGAAAGCCAATGAAGGATGAGCCATGGACTGGTTCCACTTACTGTGAATAAGTTTTGAGTTTTCTGTCATGAAAATGTTCTGAATTCACTTATGAGACATTCTAGGAATTCACTTCTGAAAAGTGTGCTTGTTTTAGTTTGTGGTAGATTCCTTGAGGGTCTCCACAAAGGCAATCATGTGATCCACCTTCAAGAATAGTAGCTCTATTTCTTCAGGTACTTTTTTGTCTCTACCCTCTCTTTCTTCTTCTGGACTCTGATAACATGGATATTAGATATTAGATTTTCATATTACATGACACTGTTTTTGTGCTCATCTATTTTACTTTACTCTGTTTTCTCTCTTTATTCAGATTGAATAATTTTTATTGCTTTATCTTCTTATTTACTAACTCTCCCATGGGAAGACATAACATACACCATTCTGCTGGTGAATACATTCATTGAAATTTTATTTCAACAATGACAATTTTAATTTCTAAAGTTTCATTTACTTTTTCTTTATATCTTCTCATTTTTCTGAGACTTTATTATTCATTCATTTCATATAACTTTTCATTATTTTCATGACTGTTTCAAATTCTTCACATGTGTCCAGAAACTCTATGAACTTTGATATATGTCAATAGTTGTAAAGCCTTTTGTTTTTAAGGTTGTTATGAGTCATGTTTGACTCAAAGGTAATCAACAACAGCTAATCTTGGTATAGCCATTGGTTCATCCTCTTTTCAAACTGACACTGATATTTTCTTTGTTCTTAGTATAAGTAGTGATTTTTTCAACTAAAACTTCCATTATTTTGATCATTATTCTATGACACTCTGGGACTTATTTAAACCTCCAGCGTAGCTTCCTCTGACATCATTTTGGCAAGGCAATGTCAGAGGAAACTGGGGCTGAAGGTTTAAATAAAATATCTAAAATTCATGCTACATGTAGTTAAAAAATTTCAGAGAAAATAATCTTCTCTTACTATGTGACTTTGATTGAATACTCATGGACTACCAAAAGAACAACCCAATCTGTCTTGGAGAGGGCTTAGCTAAGTTTCTCCTTGGAGGCAAGGATTTTGAACCTCTATCTCATGTATTTGGGCATGTGGCCAGAAGAGGCCAGGAGAAAGACATCATACCTGTAAGAGTGGAGGGACAGCACAGGAAAAGAAGACCACTAATGTGATGGATTGACGCAGTAACTGGTGTCGTGGGGGTAGGTGTGTCAGAGTCAGTGAGATTGGCTCAGGATAGGGTAGACTTCAGAGCTAATGTGTATAGGTTCACTATAAGTCACAGACCAGTTGATGGCCATAATAACAATAGCAACATCCTTTCCTTTAAAAGCACTTTGAAGAGGTGCTTTGAAGTCAGCCCCACCAGTTTTATTACATGAGCACAAAATAATCTATGTACTTAAATGTAAATTAAATGATCTTCATTGCGATAAAATGTAGCCTGTCACCATTTTTTTTGAAGGATATAGCTGGACTAGTGATACGTATTCATAGCAGTGTTATTTATAATAGCAAGAAAATTGAAACAGCTCAAATGTCCATCAATAAATGAATGGATTGATAAATTATGGTACATTCACAGGATGCAATACCATGCAGCACTCAGGAGCAATGATTTTATAAAAGCTATATAACAAGACAAATATGCCTTGGAGAGGGTGAAGTCAGAGTTCTCTTTGGAGGCAAGAATGACGAGGCTTCACCTCACATGTTCCTAGAGGAGGCTATTTCTTGGAGAATGACATGGTGCTGGAAACAGTCTGCAAAGAAGACCAGGTGGATTGACACCGTGACTGCTGCAATGGGCTCTTGTGTGTCAGGAAGTGTGAGGATGGCACAGGATAAAATAGAGTTAAGATCTTTTGTTCATAGAGTTGCTACGAGTCATACTCAACTGGATGGCATCTAACAACACAGCATGTAACACAGGAAAAGATAAAGAGCATTATGCGGAGTGAACTAATAGTCGCATAAGGACAAATACCATATAAAACCATTATTGTAAAAAGAGAAGGACGACCAGTAAGAAGTGTGTAATAATCCAAAGGGGGAAAAGATATGAGGTAGGGAAGTTGAAAGTGGGGAGGGGGAAATCATGGTCTCAAAGAGTTCGATAGGTGGATGTGGGTGTGAAAGAATCAGAAAAGATCCATTGGGGACTTGAAAAGACAGAATAATGGAGTGCATAAATCAATGGTTATTAATTTTGTAAAATTAAATGTTTGGGAATGATTGCTTGAAACACAATGAGAATTAAGGAAGTATGAAACACAATGTATATAAATGAAATACAATGTACACAAATTCTATGTGAAAGCCAATATAAAATTTCAAATAAATTAGCTGGGAGAAAAGTTTAATACTGATTAATGCCTACTAGTTTTCAACCTTTTAAAAGATCAAGTATCCTTTTACAGCTAATCAAATGGATACCTTAATTCTTCAGGGAGATTTAAGAGGCTTTACAGCAAGGGGATCTGTTTGCACAGTGGTTAAGAACTTGGCTGAGGTGGGCGATTTGAGCCTACCATCCCCCTCAGTGAAAGTAAGATGAAGTTGAATGTGTCTGTAAAGAATTATACATGACTCCTAACAACAACTGGTAGGACAGGGAGTTACAGTGCTAACCCAAAAGAGTAGCCTCTCCAGGGATTCAAATTCACCAGCAGCTCCTCAGAAGTAAAAAAGGATCAATTCACAGCCTATGAAAACTGCTGGAGAATCAGCCATGAGGTGACTCTAATTTGATGGCATTAGATTTTAAGAGATGACAATCCCATATGTATTCCAATATCTATACAAGTATTTACTCTTGAAAAAAAAATACAATCTCATCCAGAAAAATTCAGCCAGAATGGTCAAGAAAAAAGTTCCTTTGAAACAGTAAAGTCAATTGGTCTGTCTTTAATGGCACAGCCTGGAATTCCACAGACAAACCACTGTCAGAATTCTCCATTAGATATTTTAAACAGGTAGGCTGTTCATGAGACTTAAGTATGATTTGCACAATGTTTGAGGGAAATGTTTGTGGTCTCTTGTAGACTACTTTATAACACTTTTCAAAAACTTCTAAGAAATCATCTCCACAGAAGGTACTACTTGAAGTTAGCCAAAAGGCATCAGCTTTTGATTAAGGGAAAATATTTCTGTTGAATAAGACTAAAGAGTGATATGGGGGGGGGGGGAAGAGGGTATTTTAAATGTCAAAGTCACTTTGCCATTCATAATGAAAGGAGGTCATAGGAATTGAAAATCTGAACTACGGTGTAGAGAGGGAAATTGCCTGATTTCCTCTTATTTTAGAGTCAAGTGGGTATGATGGTATAAAAATGATAAGTAAGAGAACAGCTACTCATGTGCTTGGGAAATAATATCACGAGGCATATACTGGGGTGGAGGAGGGTGTGTATTTGTCATAGACTTGTGCCTAAAAGCAGCATCCAATAGCCAGATGTGGGATGTTAGAGAAATGTGGAGAGTCCCATACAGAAAACCTCAGAAAAGAATGGTTTCTAACTCACCTTTTCTCTCATTGGCTATCATTTCTACTTATCAAGACTTATTTTCTATGACAAGCAGAACAGTCTCACACCTCCTGCTACATCCAGCCATTTATGAGACATCAGGGGACATTTTCCCATGTGAAATGAGTTTTCCAAGTTAAATGTTGCTATATGTAGTGCCATGCAATGCAATAAAAAAAATTAAACTCATTGTCATAAAGTCCAACAGATTCATAGCTAGTTTCAGGTTTTCAGAGTCTGTAAATCACATAGGAGAAGGTTGTCTGGCCTTCTTCCTGAGAACCACTGGCCAATTCAAACCTCCAGAGAGGCACCAACACTTAGGCCAGCTCCTTATAGATTACACCCCTTGAGCTCCCAAGGAAGTCCCTGCACATGGAAGGAGAGAAAATGAAACATTCTCAATGACGCACCAGATAACACATGAAATAAAGTACAATCTCAAGATAATAATTTTTTTCAGAATATATAGATTCCAGCATAAGGCCCTTATTACTAGAGAGTGATAAATACAATCAGAGCCCAGATTTTGAGAAATACATTTCTCCTTCTTTGCTGCCTCTGTAAAAGAAATAGATAAATCAGCTCATACATAAATAAAAATAAAAAATACTCATTATCAATTTTAGAAAATTGATTGTTGGTGTCATTATGTACTGTCAAGTCAGAATGGACTCATAGCTGACCCTCAAGCAGTGTTTACGTGGTTGTACTCACACAGGAGGAGCTTGCCCCTCTTTCACCTGTAGAGAAGCTGGTGATTTCAGACCCCCTGCCTTTGGACTGACAGTGCAACTCATTACCCACTAGGCCAACAGAGTTGTATTTCCCCCCCACCCCAATTTTCTTTTCTTCAATTAAAAAATGTGAATGATTTGTTAATGTCTTTTTCTATTTTATTGTTGTTATATTGCTTGCAATTCATAGCAACTCTATGTACAACAGTGCTGAACCCTGCTCTAGCCTGTGCCAACCTCATTATCTCTGACACATTTATGCTTAAGAGAATTGGACAATGACTAAGGATGACAGAAGAATAGATGCCTTTGAGTTGTGGTGCTGGAGAAGAGTCTTGAACATACCATGGACTTCCAAGAAAACAAATTTGTCTTGGAGAGAATTAAACCAAGTCTCTCTTTGGAGGCTAGGATTTTTAAGCTCCACCTCATTTACTTTGGATAAATGGCCAGGAGAGATTGGTCCTTGGAGAAGGACATCATGCCCAGAAGGGTGGATGGACAGCCTGGGAAAGGAAGACCCCCGATGAGATGGATTGATACAGTAATTGGAGCAACGGGAGCTGGTGTGTCAGAGTTAGTGAGACTGGCTCAAGACAGGGAAGGGTTCAGAGCTGCGGTACATAGGATTGCTATGCAAGCAACTCAATGGCACATAACAACGATAACATACTATAACAGGCTTGGAAGCAGGAGTGGCATCTACTTCCTAAGCAACATGCCTCCAAAAACTCTAAACTTTGATAAATGTCGATAGTTGTAAAGAAGCATCAGGCCTTTTGTTCATGGGGTCGCTATAAGTCATGCTCCCCTGGAAGGTAATCAACAACAAACAACACCCATCAAGTTAGAACCAACTCACAGCAGACCCTCAAAGAGAGTTTATAGTAAATTGCATGGAAAAAGATTGTTCATATTTTTCCTACAGAGCACCTGGTGGATTTGAACCATATACATTTAGGTTAGGGAACCCTGGTGGCCTAGTGGCAAGGAGCTGTCCTGCAATCCCAAACTTCGAGTCCACCAGCTGCTCCACAGAAGAAGGATAGGCAATCTCCTCCCATGCAATTAAATGCCTCTGAAAACCCACCAGAGGGTCAGCTATAGGTCAATTCTGACTCTATGGTACGCAACGACCACCTTTGGGTTACAGAATCATACCATTTTTAGATTTCACCTTTCATTTACTTTTTTAATAAACACATAGTACAGTTTTAAAGCTGTTAATATATATGATTGTATTTGATATTCCATAGTTTAGATAGTGGTTTCTATTTTGTAGTAGTGTCATTAAGAGATTGGTGGTTTCACCTCTACCTGAAAATAAAGTAGTTTTGACTTTAATCTACTGTGACTTTAGGAGTATAGGATTTATTCTAGTTAAACCTAATCCTTCTCAAGATTTGAGAAGAAAACTACAATAGTAAACAGTGAACCGGGGTGGGAGGGGAACTAAAAATATATGTCCAAGAATGAGCATAGAGCCATCCTTATGATGCCACAATTTTCAGAGTCAAGGCTTAAGTGTTGGATATTGTAGGATTGATTTGTCAAAGTATTGAATTTGAGGTAGCCTTCAGGTCCACCTTTTTCCTGGACTAGCCTGTCTTTGACTCTTTATCCTTATATAGAAATGGGTGGATTGGTCACATTTTAAAAAGAAATAGATTATTGTTCAGGCCAAATAAAATTTTATGTTTCTGCTTCTCACAAATTATTTTCAGATGCAAGCAAAGACAAACCACACATAAGAACTCCACATTGCAATGAAGTTGGAATGCAAGGCTTCATCAAAAGGGAGGGAACTCATTTTGGATAATTCAGCCACAAAATATGTGAGCCACAAACAAGTATAAACACACAAGTAGACACTGTGCGCGCGCGCGCGCGCACACACACACACACACACACACACACACACACACACAGAGTCTACATCTGTATCTTCCCCATAAATGTTAATCAATATAGTTTAAGGGCAAAAAAGAAGTCCAAAATCCCAAAAATAGAGACAACCTATACGTGCCCCAGTAAAATCATATTAAAATTGCATGACTTTTACTACATTTAAATGTTTGGCTTTGCAAGTATTGTGAATGTTCCCAATTAAAAATAAAAGCATGAAACAAAGGAAATACATTAGAAATACGACTGATGGATTTAAGGGGTTTTGTTTGTTTTGGAGGGTTTTTTTGGTAGTTTATTTATTTGTAATTTATACTAATTTATTTACAAAGTTCAAATACATTGTTTTTTCACACCAAATCCTTCCTATTTCCCTCACCACTCCATCCATCAAATTGTATGACCCCATGTTTATCCTCGCCCCCACCCCCACTGCAACTCTTCACCCATCTGCATTCTTTTTAATGCTCAGGCATAATTAAAACTGAAAATTGTGCCTCAAATATCACTCTATGTTCAGTATCTAAATATTTTCATAAACTATTGAAATTTGTAGCTCTGAAATGTTTGTTTCTCTATCATGGGGCTTATTTACATAGTGAACAATTTATATCAAATAGGGTATTGTCAGAAGCAAAGTATTCAAAGCATAATGGTCAACCACTGTAGTGCCTTTGTCCCATATTTTTTTAAGAAACTCTTTAGATATGGCCAAGTTATAGATACTCCCCCCCCTACTGCTAAGACCTCAGGTGGGATGAATTGACACAATAACTAGGGTAATGGAGGGAGGTATGTCAGAGACAGTGATTTGGCAGAGGATAAAACAGGTTTTAGCACTATTGTACATAGGGTCACTATGAGTTGCAAGCAACTCAATGGCATATAACAACAACAAATGAAAGAATAGTTTTCTAAAGAGAACAAGGGAGTATTGCGTGGTTTAAGATCAAGAAAGTCCTAAATCAGGGTTACATCCTTTCTCCAGATCTATTCAATCTGTATGCTGAGCAAGAAGGTGGACTATATGAAGAAGAAAGTGTTATCAGGATTGGAGAAGACTCATCAACAACCTGCATCGTGCAGATGATACAGCTTTCCATAAAGAAAGTGAAGACATGAAGCACTCACTGCAGAAGGTCAAAGACTACAGTTTTCAATATGGATTACATATCGGCATTAAGAAAACAAAAATTCTCACCACTGGAGCAATAGGAAACATCATGATAGATGGAAAATAAATTGTAGTTGTCAATAATTTTATTTTACTTGGATCCACAGTCAGCATTCATGGTAGCAGCATGACGAGATTGCAGAATCACAAGATTGTTGCATTTGGAGTATCTATTGTCAAACAATTCTTCAAAGCGCTAAAGAAGTAAATGTCAATTTAAAGACTTGCATTTGATCCAAGTCTTGGTGCTTTTAATTTCTTCTTATGCATCTGAAAATTAGATGAGGATGACAGATGAAGAAGTGATGCTTTTATATTGCACTGTTGATGAAATATTAAATATATCATGAATGTCATAAGAACAAATAAAGTGACCCTGGAAGAAGGACAACCAGAATCTTCCTTAGAGGACCAGAGGGTGAAAAGCTATATCTCAGATATTGGGCATGTTACCTGCAGGGGTTAGTCCTTGGAACAAAGACATAAAACTGGAAAAGATAGAGAGCTCTTCAATGAGATGGAACTGCTGGGTGACTGTAACAATGAGCTCTGGCATGGTGATGATTATGAGGATGGTAGAGGACAGTGCAAGATCTTGACCTGTTGTTCACAGGCTTAGTGAGAACCTCAGCTGATTCATGACACCTAACAACAGCAACAAAGGGCTGTAGAATAAGGTCTATTGATTGCTTTAGTAAAATATAATGTAAACACACACATAATATGATTTCCAATCTCTTGCAGAATAGTGCCAAATTTTACTGAGTAGTTTCTCTTATCAGAGATTCTACACTGTAAGATTACATAATTACATTCCCAGTTTCTTTCTTCCTTCATCATCTTGTATGGGCTAGATATTGGGGAATCCTACATTTATAACATAACACATGCTCAATAAAGGTTTTTACTTTTATGTAGGTAAATGCTCATTGAGATTGTTCACAGCTTCAGTTTGGTTGGTTCCATGATAAACACTCTTGGCACAAGCAGCCAGGAAATCAAAAAACGTATTGCGATGGGAAAGTCTTCTGTTAGGGACCTCTCTAAAGTACTCAAGAGCAACGGTGTCTCTCTGGAAACTAAGGTCCACCTGATACAGGCCATGGTTTTTGCAATCGCATGTTATGCATTAGAGAGCCAGACAATGACTAGGAAGGCTAGAAGGAGAATTGACTCCTTTGAGCTGTGGTGCTGGAGAAGAGTATTGAATGTACCATGGACTGCTAAGAAAACAAACAGATTCATCATAGAGAGGGTTAAACCAGGCTGCTCCTTGGAGGCAAGGATTCTGGGGCTTTG
>NW_006399789.1:14263481-14267905 GCF_000299155.1 Elephantulus edwardii
GGAGGGACAGCGCAGGAGGGGAAGACCCTCTATGAGATGGATTGATTCGGTGACTGGGGTAATTGGGATGGGTGTGTCAGAGGCGGTGCGGTTGGCACAGGATAGAGCAGGGTTTAGAGCTGTTGTGCATAGGGTCGCTATGAGTCGGAAACGACTCGATGGCACATAACAACAACACAACAACAACAACCAGTCAGATCTGATTTGACAGTACACGCACAATAAATGAATTAAAGATAAAAGAATAAAGATCTGCATTTGGCTTTAACTTTCCTTGTGCTGAGCTTTAGGAACCAGAGTGCGGTCATGCAGAAGCAGAAGGCCAAATTTTCTCACACTTAAAGAATTCTAAAAAAAAAGAATTCTTGACAGTATTGATCAGACCTTTGTCAGGCTCTTGGAATGGTTTTTATTATTGTTGTTGTTAAGTTCTACTGAGTAACTTGCAACTCATTGTGACCCTATGTACAACAGCTCTGAACCCTGCTCTGTCCAGTGCCAACCTCATCTCTGACACACTTACCCCCATTACCCCAGTCACTGAGTCAATCCCTCTCATCCAGGGTCTTCCTCGCTTGCACTGTCCCTCTAACCTTCTAAGCATTATATTCCTCTCCAAAGATTGGTCACTCCATGTAACATGCCCAAAGTGAATCAGACTGAGTTTCAGAATCCTTGCCTCCAAGGAGCAGCCTGGTTTCACCCTCTCTAGGCTGAACCTGTTTGTTCTGCAGTCTATGGTATGTTCAATACTCTTTTCCAAGTACTACAACTGAAAGGCATCAATTCTCCTTCGATCATCCCTAGTCGTTGTATAGCTTTCTGACACATAGCAAGTAATTATGAAGACAATGGCTTGGATCAGGTGCACCTTAGTATCCAACAACTCATTGTTGCTCTTCAGTATTCTGGAGAGGTCCCTGACAGCAGATTTTCCCAATACACTTTGTGTTTTGATTTCTTGGCTGCTAGTACGAAGAGAGTTGATTGCAATTTTAGCAAACCAAAATGTGTTTCTTTACATTCATGACCTGGGAAATTAGATGATTTGAGCTGCAAAGGTGATCTCTGAATTGTCACAGATTTTTAACAGCATACTCCTTCATGGTGGCCTTGTCCACTTGAAACAAATGCTAGGAATATTTATTATGAAAGTTTAAATTTTATCATCTCAATTTAGTTTTATATTAACTCTATTTTGAAGAAGGTAACAATTTTCTTTAAAAAGAACAAGCAAGGTGTCAGGATGGCCAAGTGGTCTAAGGTGCCAGATTTAAGGTTCATTTCCTGTAATTGAAGAGTCTGGTCTCCAATGTAGGCGTGGGTTCGAATTCCACTTCTGCCAGAACTTCCTTTTACCTACTGTTGGTTCTAAACCATGTTTTTCTAAGGCCATATCACCCTGAACACTCCAAATCTCACCTGATCTCAGAAGCTAAGCAGTGTCAAGCCTGGTTAGTACTTGGGTGGGAAAAAGAACAAACAAACAAAAACAAATGGGAAAAAAATCCACAAGTTAGTTACCATAGTATAGCTGGTTGTGCAGTTTGCAAACTTTTTGTAGGGTTATCAAGTTATGAAGCTGATCACTACGCTAGTCTTCCAATCTTTTGGATGGGTTTGAACTTGTAGCCTATTGGTTTAGAATGAAGTGCTTAACTATTTGTCCCACCCAGGAATTCCTGATCCTCACTGATTTTCTATTCTTTATCAGGAGTCTATTAGTATAACCTAACCACAAATAAAGAAATAAAAATGATAAGTGCTATAACACCTTCTCACACCAACTTGGATGAGACTACATTGGGAATTGCAATAATATCCACCTTTCCCCCAGACCTGTTTAACTAAGGAAGTGAGCAAAGCCTTTTCTTTCCCCTCCAATTCTGATAAGCTGCTGGCTCTATTTCTCTGTGTAATCTTAATAAAATATAGCCCACAGCCCAGGAAGCACATATGAAGCCATCAAAGTGATTATAACCACTTCCCTCCATCTACTGTAATATTCCTGATATACACAGAAACACACATCATCATCCACAGATGCATGGCACTGCACACACACATACACATATGTCGGCACATTGTCTAGACTATGTATCCTACAAATAACTCAGTTTCATCACTTTTCTTTATATTGGACACAGGCAGACTACATGCTCCAGGCTTTTCACTAATAAGATGACAGTGAATTAGGTTTTTGATCTGTGGATTAAGTTCTTCCAGGAACTGCCAATTTTACTTGATTCCCGGACACTAAGAGAAAGCTGTTCTGACTAGAGTATGCAGAAGGGATGAATGTGGCTTCCATGTAATGCATGCTTCAGTTTCTTCCAAATAACATTCTTTTTGGAGATTAGAGTATAATCTTGTAGTCAGACCCCTGCCAATTAAAACAGTAATTGAAATGGCTTAAAATAACTTCTTTGGGAAAATTTTTCTTCCTTTTGAATTTCCTTCGGTGATAATGAGAAGAATACTAAAATGAGAGTCAATCATAAGACTCCTAGTTTATTTCTTTATTATTATCTGTTCTGACAATACATTAAAAAGGCTGCTGTGGAGTCTAAGTGAAAAACAAAACTGTAGTATAGTGTGGTTGTTGCTGTTGTGGGTTATAGAGTCAGAAATGACTCATAGATGACCCCACAGAGCGTTTTCAGAGGTAGTTAATCACATGGGAGGAGAATGCCCATCCTTCTCCCACATAATGGCTCATGGCCTCAAACTACGTGCCTTTGAGATTGCAGTGCAGTTTTTGGCCACTGGGCAAAAATGAAAACATTTTAAAAGAATTTTAAATTAGCACAAACAAATCATCTCTGAGTATAAGATACAGGGATATTTGTTTGGGGTGGTATTAAAGATTGAATTATGTTCCCCAAAATATATATAAAATTGGCTAGGCCATCCTTTTCACTGTTATGGAATTCTCCTCCTTTTGTGATCTGATGTAATCATCCTATGTGTTGTGAATTCTTGCATTTATGATATTTATAAGGCAGGATTATAATAAATTATGTGAATAAAACAAGATACAATCTACAGGATTAGAGTATACTTTGAGCCAATCTCTTCTGGGATATAAAAGATACACAGAAAGCTAGTGGAGATCAAAGGGACTTCAATATCAACCAAGAAAAAAGGGCTGGGAGTAGACATGCTCTTCGAACTGAGGATCCTACACTATGAACTTCTCAGACTAAGGGAATATTGAGGTCAAGACACATGGAGATCTCCAAGGGAAATCAAGCCCACCAATGTGGACGGAGAAAGGATAATCTTTCCGAGCTTGCATTCCAAATTAGGACATGTAGCCTAATTTGACATGTGAGAGAATAAATTTTAGTTTGTTAGTGTCATCTATTACAATATTTCTGCTACAGAAGCTGTTGTTATACCATTGAGTCAGAACCAACCCATAACTAACCCTTCAGTGTGTTTTCAGAGGCAGTAAATGACACAGGAGGAGATTATCCCTCCTTCTCTGCTGGAGCAGCTTCCAACCACTTGCCTTCAAATTGGGAGTGAAGCTCCTTATCACTGGGCCATCAGAGTTCACTATTATAGAATCATCTTCTTCTTGTTAGGTGCCATCAAGTCAAGAAGTCAAGTATGACTCATAAGCAACCCTGTGAACAAAGGATCTGAACCTAGTCCTGTCCTGTGCCATCTTCACACTTCCTGACACACAAGAGCCCATTATAGCAGTCACCTTGTCAATCCACCTGGTTGACAGTCTTCCTCTCCTTTGCTAACCCTTCATCCCTCCCAACATCATGTCCCTCTCCAAAGAATAGTACCTCCTAGAAATATGTCCAAGTATGTTAGGTCAAGCCTCATCATTCTTGCACCTCCAAGATATACCTGTTTGTTCTCTTCTCCATGGGATGTTCAGTGCTCTTCTACAACACCACAGCTCAAAGGTGTCAATTCTTTTGCTGTCATCCTTATTCATTGTCAAGCTCTCGCATGAATAGCTAGTAATCAGAAAGACTGTGGCCTGAATCAGACACACCTATTCCTCAATAATTTAGGAAGGTCCCTAACTGAAGATTTTCCCAGTGCATTGTATCTCCTTATTTGCTGACTACTCATACCAAGGATGTTAATTGTGGATTAAGCAAGCAAGATGAAGCTGTTGACAGTTTCAATCTCCTCTCCATCCACCATGACACTGTCTATTGGTCCAGTAGTAAGAACCTTTGTTTTCTTGATATTGAGAGGCAATCCAAACTGAAGGCCACATTCCTTGATCTTCTGCAACAAGTGCTTCAAATCCTCACTTTCAGCAAGTAAGGTTGTGTCACCTTCATATTGCAGGTTATTGATGAGTCTCCCTCCAATCCTGATGCCACATTCCTTTTCATAGAGTCCAGCTTCTCAGATAATTTGCTCAGCATATAGATTGAACAGGTGTGGAG
>NW_006399789.1:14268005-14272969 GCF_000299155.1 Elephantulus edwardii
ATTGGCACAGAATAGAGCATGGTTTAGGGCTGTTGTACATAGGGTCGCTATGAGTCGCAAACAACTCAACGGCACATAATAATAACAACAACAAATGCTTAATTTAAGATGATCAAATATACTGCTACCCAGTCAATTATAACATAAAATTTCCAAGGTTTTAAATTTTAACAGGAGAAGATTATCTCATTTTTATGATGGAAAGCAGCTAGCGGGTTTGAACTGCTGACATTTTGGTTTGCAGCCTACCATGTAACCTGTTACATCAGAACTTCTTTTGAGATCATTGAACTCAAATTCATTGCTATCGAGTTAGTTCTGACTCAGGAACCCTCTTCAGGTTTTGAGGCAGCAAAGTTTAACAGGAAAATGTCTATTATAGTGCTTTATTCGTAGCACAACAACACATTTTGGATTTTGCCTCTAGGGCTCCTTTTTGTTGTTGTTCTTGTGAGGTGCCATTGAGCTGAGTACAACTCATAGCAACTCTGTGAATGATAGATCTGAATCCTGTCCTATCCTGTGCTATCCTCACAATCTCTGGTGCATTTGAGCCCATTGTTCAAAATCCTGTCTGAAAGTTTGCTGTCAAGAAAACGCTCTCTTGAAAGAATACTTGAAAATATTGAATAAAAGGGGGATGTGTTTATGTGTCACTTGTTTCATTTGATGAGAAAATAATCTTGATGGGAAACTCTAAGAGTCACGGATCAGAGAAGTAGACAAGTTCAAAAGCCAGTGCTCATATTGAAACAGCTGCCATAACTAGTGTCCCAGGTTTGTATAGGCAGAACTGAGACAAAACCTGCCAGGTAACGCATGTGCACAGGGGGAGGTGAGAACAAGAAAAGAAATAATGCAGTTCAGAGACACAAAGAAACGGAAAATTTAAGAGTGGCATAGAGCAATGTCACAGAATCTGCTTAATTTACAGAAAATTAAATTTGCTGAGAAATAAAGACCAGATTAGGGTCCATTGTCACAGAGTGAAAAGTTAGTCCAGACTCCAAAATAGGGTATATTCTCATAATGTCAGATGAGGAGCTAAAAATGGCAAAATTCATAATTGTCTGAGAGAACATCAGGAGAACTCTAGAAGAAATCTATAAGCAAGAATTTGGCAGCAAAATATTCATAACACATGAGCAGAATTATATAATGGAACATGCCATTTAGCTTATCACACGATGGTCCCCAAACCCAGGACAGATTAATTTTCCTGAAAATCTTTTCCTTCTCAATCTTGTATGCTTCTGGAGGTGTTTTGCACAAAGTAAGAGTATTTTAAAGAGTGTAGCAGTGCTTCAAGACTTTTTACTAGGAATTATTAATATTCACATTATTAACGAGGGACAGGGTCAACAGGAACCTCACACAACATATATAGACATTATACAAATTCATAATTGCCAAATAAAACTCATACTATTTTTATGAATATTGAATGTTGAGTCACTTAGAAATAAGAATGTGTCTAAAAACTAAGACTATCAACATTTACTCATTTATGTGCATCTCAAAAACCTAATTTGGCAATAAATATGTAGAGCTAAGAGGTAAAATAACTTCAAGAGGCCAAAAGGCATTATTACCCTCATAAACTTTCTATCATATAATCTTTCTGACTTTAAATCCCAGGACATTATTGCTAATGGGAGAGATTATGACACTGAAATCAACTTGCAACTATAATGGTTTCTCTTACAGCCTTTATTAACCAGACTCTACACCAAAACCAAAAAGTAACCCCGTTGTCGCTGAGTCAATATTGAGTCATAGCTGGGCTGCATAATAGAGTACAGCTATTCCATAAATTCTCCAAGGATGTTACAGAAAAGCAGGCTGCAAAATCCTTCTCCCACAGATCGACTGGTAGTTTCGAAGCCCGACCTTTCAGTTAGCAAGCAGCTCAGCTCTTACCACTGCTCCAGGGATCCTCTTGAAGCCACATGACCATGTAAAGCCTTGGATTGATTGCTTTTAGTCACAAAGAGAGAAGCTGTGTTATCCAAATAGGAAGTATATCTTTTGCCTTTTAAGAGATAACCTATTGATAATAAAAGCTTACAAATCACATCCCAAATCCAACATACATTTGATTGCATTCCCCATATTCTCATGGATATGCACATTTAGGATAGTGACACAAGATTTGATGTAAAGTGTGCGAGAAACAAACATATTCTTAAGACCTAGAGGAGGATGGAATTAGTGTTGACTCAGAGTTTACAAAGAAATATCATATCATTTTGTTTGCCTTGAAGGGAGAATGATACTGTGTTCAGAAGTAGTGAAAATGCAGGATAAAGGAATGATGGGAAAGGACCTAGTGTGAGTGACCCCAGGAATTGTGAGAGAGCTGTGAGTACTAATACAGGACAGATGGAAGTTTAGATGACCAGGATGAATGATCTTATATTTATCTTTTCTGTAAGGGAGCCCTGTTGGCCTAGTGATAAGGAGCTGTGATGCCAACCTAAAGGCGTGTGGTTCAAATCCATCCTCTGCTCTGAGGGAGAAAGATGGGCCATCTCTTCCTATTCAATTTTCTGCCAATTAAAACCCACTGGTGGTGGTCAGGGGATCATCCATAAGTCTGTTACAACTCCAAAGCACACCACCACAACAAAAAGTTATACAATGAATACAATAAATGTACAAGGTATATAAAATATACAAACAAAAGATACATTGTTGTATATAACATATACAACAACAATGTGTATGTTGAGTTGATGCATGTCTCTACACATGTTTTTGTTAAGTATTGTCAAGTTGGCTACAGCTCATAATCAGAAAAATATCTAGAGCTATGTTAAATTATTTCTCTTTTCCAGATTAAGATTACTACACGCAAACCAAAACTGCAACCAGCTCTCAACTCACTGCTACTAAGTGGAAAGTAACTCATAGATGATCCTCCAGGGGGTTTTCTGAGGCTGTAAATTCTACATAGATAGATGATCCATGTTTCTCCCGAGGAACAGCTGGGAGATTCAAACCTCCAGAAAGGTGCTTTTTTGGGAACAGTGCAACTCCCTAGGGGCTCTACCACCAGAGCTCCCTATGAAAGGAGTGTCCGTCGGTCTCCGCACGTCAGTATATAATATTAAAGTTTAGATCAATGGCATCTGTTGTCATATTAATCTTTATTCTAATAGGAACATGCAAGAACCAGTGTGGGAGCCACACTCCTCCTGGAGCAAGGCTGAGAAGTGCAGACCTGAGTCATGACCAACTATTTATCAAGTCCTAGGGACTGCTTTAAAACCACACAGTTGACTCACCAAGCATCCCAAACTATAGATGTCTATGGCATTTCCCTTCACCCCAGGGATTCTCTGATCTTGGTCCACAAATTGTCCATTAGATGAGCTCAGAATGAATGCACTGACCAAACTCTGCCAGCTGATGCTCACAAAGAAAGGGGGGGAATCACAGCAGTGTTAAAATGCATTCCCACAGTCCAAGAATCATTTTGGATGGTCGTTATTATCCAGATTCAAATGTAATTCATAGTTCTCAGTCTGTGATGTGTGGGAGGACTCTACTCCCACAGAGCCGACTGCAATTATTTCCTGCTGGAGGAATACTACTCTCACTGCATGCGAATCACTCTTTGGTTTTCACCAACTGGCCAGATTAAGTTATATAGTGTTTTGAATGTTTGAAATCTATGCAACCTATATAAGTTTAAGTATATTTTTATTAGTATCCAAGAAAATATTATTCTTCTAACACATACCTGAGAGATGGCTCCTTATTTACTGTTTATAAAATTATGTTAGAAAGATCTGGTGGTTTAGTGGTTAAAGAGTTGCACTGCTAACCCAAAGGCACGTGGTTCAAATCACTAGCTGCTGCTTGAGAGACAGATGGGCAATCTCCTCCCATGTGATTAATTGCCTCTGAAAACTCTCTGGAGGGTCAGGGAAGAGTCAGTTCTGACTTGACAGCAAAAAGTGATGTTTTTAAAAATGCAGTTCCATTGAGTAGATTCCAACATTCATGGTGACCCTCCATTAGTTTCTGAAAGTGTGAATGTTAAAAAGAGGAGTTTACCCATTTTACTTCAGCATAGCAGCTAGAATATTCAGAATCATTTCCTTGGATTAGGGAATTGTTTTTCCCCAAATCATCAAGCTACTCAAGTTACACAAAAACCTTGGTGAAGTCCTCTGTTCCTACCTACTAGACCACCAGCTTCATGAATTCAAAGGCCTTTCAGTCGGGTGGGGTGAAGTGAGGTAAGGTCTTCCTTTTCTAGAAAATAGAGCAGGTGTTGGGAATTAAGGTGAAGTGTATCTTTAAAGAAACTTTTTAAAAAAATTGTACTGTGATTTGAAGGAAAGTTTACAGAAAGGTTGGGTTTTCATTCATTCATGGTTGCATATATTCCTCTCTCTTCTCTTTCTCCCTCCCCCAGACCAGACACAAATCAAAACAATGAGAGATCTCCTCACCCTAACAACAAAGTTCAATAGGGCAGCAAACAACAAATGCTGGCAAGGATGTGGAGAGCTTGGAACTCTTTCACTCCTGGTGGGAATGTCAAATGGTACAACCACCTTGGAAGGCTGACTGCTACTTTCTTAAAGAAACTTAAACTCTAGAAAGCTCAGAGTGAAAGGAAGGATGAGAAAGTTAGAAACATACTCTAGGCTCCCCGCAACCCTGAGAGAAGTGGGGGTGGCAGTGATGGTCATTGGTGGTTATTTCTGTTTCCTCTCGGGTTATTCTAAGTTGATTAGCACACAAGGCTAAGGCTAGCACACAGGAAAATGCTGTTTAAGAATAAAGATCTGAGGGAGCTCTGGTGGCCTAGTGGCAAGAAGCTGTACTGCAATCCCAGAGGTACATGGTTCAAATCCACCAGATGCTCTGCCAGAGAAGGAGGGACAATTTCCCTCCTGTAGATACTCCTCTAAATCTGAACATTCAGATTAAGACAGACTAGGAAGAAG
>NW_006399789.1:14281110-14287610 GCF_000299155.1 Elephantulus edwardii
GAATCATTCTTATAAAATAGAGGTTTTCTTTTTCTCAGGGAGTACAGGGAGCTCTGAGGCCTAGTGGTAAGGAACAGCCCTGCCAACTGAAAGTTGTGCTGTTCAGACTCACCAGTTGTTCTGTGGGGAAAAGATAAACAATCAATTCCTTGTGATTTATTGCCTCTGAAAACCTGCTAGAGGGTCAATTATGAGTCTGATTTGACTCAATAATACATAACAACACTCAACACAATAATAGATACTTAGGAAAGTTCTGATGGCTTAATGGTAAGACTTTGTGCTGCCAACCCAAAGACCCATGGTTGGAGTCTACCAGCTGCTCAACAGGAGAAAGGTGGGCTATCTACTCCTGTGCAATTTACTACTACCTCGGAAAATTCTCTGAAGGGTCAGCTGCAAGGCAGTTCTGACTCTATAGTATGTCATAACAATAGTAAACACTTATTTTATAAAGCTTATGATTTTAAGGTATCTGTAGCAAATAACTAAAATTCCATTTATATACCATAATTGTCTTCCTCTCAAGTCAGTTGTATGCTATTAAATGTTTAACTATCAGTTAGGAAGGGTGATGTCTAGTATTTTCACATTTCCATAATCTATACATTTCCATCATGGCTAATTTCAATCTACTAACATGATCTCTCTGGTAGTTTAGGGGTAAGGTGTTGACCTGTCAACCCAAATGAGCACAGTTCAAATCTGCTCCTACTGTGCCATTTTCTGCCTCTACAAAGCTGCCACAGGGTTATCTACCAGTGAGTTTTCACTCAGTAGTAGAAGACAAGAACATGGTATCAATGACTATAAGAGCTGTAAGAAAGTCATCAACCTAGTTTGCCAGCCACTGGGTGCCTATCTGGTTCCGGAGTTATAGTTTTACAAAAAAAACACCAAAACAAAAACAAACCCCCCCACACACACACAAACATAAAACCACCACCACCAACAACAAAACACAACAAACTAACAAAAAAAAACCCAAAACCACAAACAAACAAACAAACAAACAAACCCCAGGAGAAATAGAGGGAAGATTAACCTATTTGAAATGGAATAAAAAACAGTGATACACGATAGATGGAGCAGATACTGAGGTTGTTAACAGTCGCAGCTTGCTCTGCTCCACAATCAACACTCTTAGCACCAGCAGTCTGGAAATCAAAAGACAAATTGCATAGGGAAAATCTGCTGTCAGGGACAGTACTCTTCAGAGTACTGGGAAACAACTATGTCAGTCTAGAGACCAAGGTGTGTCTTGGTCTTCACAATTATTTAGTATGCCTCAGAGAGCTGGACAATGCTAAGGATGACAGAAGAAGAATCAGTGCCTTCAAATTCTGGTGCTGAAGAAAAGTCCTGACTATACCATGGACTGCCAAGAAACAAATTCTCTGTCTTAGAGAAGGTGAAACCAAATTTCACCTTGGAGGCAAGGATATTGAAGCTCCTTCTCACATTCTTCCGGCACGTGACCAGGAGAGACATGTCCTTGGAGAAGGATATCATCCTAGGCAGGGTGGAGGGACAGCGCAGGAGAGGAAGATCCCGGATGAGCTGGATTGATACAGTGACTGGGGCAATGGGGTTAGTGTGTTTAAATTAGTGAGACTGGCTCAGAAAGGGCAGGATTGAGAGCTGATGTATATAGGGTAGGAATGGGTCGCAGGCAACCTGATGGCACATAACAACAAGAAGGAAAAATTAGTAGACAAATGTAATCATTTTAAAAATTAATTCATCAAAAATTCTGTAGATTGAAATTGTCAAATACGAAAGAACTTGAATTAACAGGATTGATTTAAAATGGAAATTTTTCTATATCAACTCATGCTTCTTTAAAAGTCTACTTTTTAGCTGAAATCTTTTTGTTAACATCTGAAGAAGCTTGAAATGTTGCTATTCGTTTTTTCATCCTTCTGGTACTTAAATAATTTCCAAAGGTCATATATCTGTAAGCTAATTCTCCACATTAGCTAATGGTACATAACCTGGGTAGCTTCCATGAAGTACTTATTCCTGAATTCCATGCAAAATGAACTAAACTTCGTAAGTTTGAAGTAGGATGTGAAAATCATGTTTTTTGTTTTTTGGTTTTTTTTTTTTTAGAACATAATTCACTTTATTTGTTATAGAAAATCCACTAGGTGGTGAAAATCATGTTTTTAAAACTAAATCTCCCCAAGTGTTTAATTTGCAGTCAAGTTGAGAAAAGCTACATTTCACAGTTAGTTGTCTCCATGGTTATTGAGTGTGGGAGAAGGATAGGCAACATCCTCTTATGTCATTAACTGCATCTGAAGATCACAGGGGGTTGGTCCCGACTTGACAGTGCACAGCAAGAGCATGCTCCTTAAGAGCGCTCCGAAGGGTGGCGAAGCTCCATCGTATTAAATTGTGAGTGTGTTAACTGGATAGGAACAAGAATTTCTGTTTTCCTCATTCTTTCATTCTTCCAGCTCCATAAAATAGTCACGGCTGTTGAGTTGGACCTGACTCACATCTGACTTTCAAGTGAGAAGATGATGTCCCATCTTTCTCTCTCAGTGCCAACAGTAGATTTGAACTCCCAGAGAGGTATGGTCTTCAGGTTAGCAATGCAACTAGGCTTCTAGAGCAAAGCACAGATAAATGTGACTCATCAATAAATATTTCTATTAAGGTTTGGATGGACTCGAAATATGATGTCTGGTCTATGGATTATAGATTAAACTCACAGATGCATATCTCAAGATGAATATATTCTTATTTTAAACTCCAAGCCAAGCTCAGGAGTTTTTGAGAAGGACCACATTGACTAACTCTATGCACTAATCAGTAATTATTTCCAACCGTTTCAGGCAGCATAAACAAAGCAAGGATCTTTTGATATAGAAATAAAACAAATCGTAATTTTTTATTTAGTGGATTATTTTCTCATGAGATTTCTCCATACACACGGTGATATAAATATTTTAGGTAAAGACATCTTCTCTTGTTAAAAAAAAAGTGAAAAGATGTTAACAGTATAGAAAAGGTCTTACTTTTTTTTCCTGAGAAGACAAGCCATAGGATGGTCTATCATAGAATTAATTTATTTGCACACTTCTTGCTGAGATGAGAAACTTAATCTATTCACTACTGATCCTGGACTAGTTTTCAATTACCTAGTCATCATTATTAGTTGCTGCATTGATCAAGCTTCTATCTATAATCCTTGGAAAGCCACACTTGGTAAGTAGAAGTCTATGCCACCCCCAGGCAAAGCAGCAGAGCCAAGAACAGTAAGAAGCACAACAAATAGCAGCTGTGGACCTTTGCATGTGTGGTACTGTTTAAGCGAATGCCCAGGACATTGTATCATTTGTCCAAAGGCACAGCTGCACCCGCTGGCTGACTATTGAAGGTGGCAAAAACACAGAAGGCAGAAACTGGCACCAACATACCTTTTTCCACACCCACGTAGGCCCTGCAGCACTATGCTGGGCAGTGTTCCCTGAGAGCAAAGGCCAGCATTCAGGCAATAGCATGCAGTGGTAGAATTCAGCTAGAAAACAGGCCTTATCATTTATCTCTCACTGGTAAGTCTTTTGTATAAATATAGGGAGCTCTGGGGCCTATTTTGGTAAGAAGTTGTCCTGACAAACCTAAGCTATGTGGTTTAAATCCAGTAGCTAGCTGTTCCACAGACAAAACATGAGAATCTCTACCCATTTGATTTATTGCCTCTGAAATAACACTGGAGGGTCAGTTCCTATTGGACAGCATATAACAACAACAACATCTGAAATTTAGTATGACAATTCACAACTGTTGCTAAACAAGTTGTCCCAAAATGCAGAGACTTAATTATTCTTTATATCTCTGTAGGACTCCTCCTTGTGGTTGTTATCAAGTCAAGCACAACTCATAGCGATCCTGTGAACAGCTCTTAATCTCTGCCATCCTCATCATCTCTGAGCCACTTGAGCCCATTGCTAAAAACCACTCTGTCAGTCTATCTTGTCGGAGATCTTCCTCTCTTTTGCTGATTCTTCACCTTTCCAAGCATAACGTCTTTTTCCAAGGACTGGCCACCAGGATCCCCTATGATATAGTGTTAAAGCTCTCAGATGCCAACCATGTGGTTGGTTTGAACCTACCAGTCACTCTGATAAAGAAAGATGTGGAAGTCTGCTTCTGCAAAGACATACATCTCTGGGAACCATGCAGAGTAGTTCTGTTCTATTTTATGGGATCACCGTGCGGGCATCTGTTGAATGACAGTTGACTTTGGCTTTGGTTTCATACACATATTGGGCTGGATGGAGTTTAAATGATCTAGGCTTGGGCTTACCTGGGTGGCCTTGGTTCTCACTGAAGTTCTGTGGATTGAACAAGACAGCCTTGGGCTGGCCTTAGTATTCATTCTAGGGCCCAAATGAAAAGCATCAGCAACCTAGAAGAAAAGTTTTCTCATGGAAATGGCAGAAGTACAAGGGTGTAAGTAAGAACACACAGGGCCCTTACAGGAAACTGGAAAGCTGTTACTTCTGCTCATGTGCCACTGACCAAAGCAAGTTCTGAGGTCAAGTTAAAATTCAGGTAGAGGTTAACACACTCTATCATAAGGGTCTAGAGCAAAGGTATAGATTCAGGAAAGGAAAAAGAATCACATCCAAAAATGCAATCTACCAGATAAAACATAAGTATTTTTTTCCTGGAAAATAGTGATAATGATAATAATCATAATAGTACTGACAAAAAAAATATAAAAATGCTATATATTTTCTTACTTTAACGAAAAGATAAGCTGAGATACAGAAATAATTTATAAGCAAATAATGAATAATTAATTTTAAAAAGTCTGTAAGGGATTGCACTCTTAATTCAAAGACCGTTCCCTGTAGACATTCAAATACACCAATTGTTCCACAAGAAAGATGGCTTATCTCTTTTATGCAATTTACAGCTTCAGAAAAACCCACTGGAGGGTCAGTTATGAGTCAGTTCCAACTCAATACCAATGAGTTTGAGTTTGCATTTCCTTAAATGCTTGATTATACAAACATTTTAAATGGATTATGTTCCATAGCTTTAGTATTTAATACTTTCAGTGCCAGTTGTGGGTGTTGACTGTCAATGTCAGCAACAAGTATGCTGCTCATTTTTAGTTTGCCTGCAATGAGCACACATGAGTAGAGCTTAGTAGCAAGGGCTCCCAAAGAAACTAGCAAACATGCTCAGCTCATAAACTAAGCATTAAAATGTCAAAGTCAGTGGTGTCAAGTTAGAGTCAACTAAGAGCTGAACCTCCAGTGGGTTTTCAGAGACAGTTCACAAGAGGATACTGGCCTGGCTTTCTCCCACAGAGCAGCAGGTGGATGGGAATTGCCGGTGAGGAGTCACTGACCTTTCTGCTTGCGGCGCAGCTCTCTGTGGGCTATGCCACCAGAACTCCCCTAAAAAAAAATCACAATCTCCAAGTAGCAGTGGCAAAGTTTAACAGGACAGCAAATAATAAATGTTAGAGAGGATGTGGTGAGATAGGAACTCTTATACATTGTTGGAGGGATTATAAAATGGTACAACCATTCTAGAAGGCAATTTGGCGCACTTCTTCAAAAAGCTGAACATAGAAATTCCATATGACCCAGCTATTACACTGCTTGGAATATGTTGTTGTTGTTGTTGTTCATTGCCTTCAAGTCAAGCATGACTCATAGCAACCCCATGAACAAAAGGACTGAAACTCCTCTACAACTATTGACATTTATCAAAGTTCATAGAGTTTCTGGCATGTTGTTTAGGAAGTGAATGCCACTCCTGTTTCTAAATCTGTCATAGTATATTATTGTTGTCATGTGCTGTTGAGTTGCTTCCTATATATAGCAACCCTGTGTACAGCAGCTCTGAATCCTTCCCTGTCCTGAGCCATTCTCACTAACTCTGACACACCAAATCCCCATTGCCCCAGTTAAGGATTGATGTATCAATCCATCTCATCTGGGGTCTTCCTCTCCTGTGCTGTCTGTCCACCCTTCTGATCATGATGTCCTTCTCCACGGACCAATTCCTCCTAGTCACATGCCCAAAGTAAGTGAGGCAGAGTTTCAAAACCCAAGCCTCCAAGGAAAGAGTTGGCTTCACCTTCCTGAGAAAATGAGAACTGAGGAGACTTGTACACCAATGTTCAGAGGAACATAATTGACCATCGCAAGAACATGGAAACAGCCCAGATGTACAACCACAAATGAATGGATAGAGAAGTTGTAGTACATTCATACAATGGAATACTAAACAGCACACAGAAGAAATGATATTGTAAATTACTACCTAACTTGGAAGGGATCGGAGAGCATTATACTAAGTGAACTAACTCAGTCCCACAAGGAGAAATATGTTATAATTATTATAGAATGAGTATGAAGATCCAAAAAGGGGGGGGGGAAGGAGAGAGAAGAGAATGTGCAGGGGTCAGGTGGGGTGGTATTAATCATGGGATTGTACAATTTGATGAGGGAAATTGGAAGTATTTG
>NW_006399789.1:14288623-14310580 GCF_000299155.1 Elephantulus edwardii
TTGATAAATCATCCACCAATCCTGACCCCACATTTCTCCTCATAGAGCCCAGCTTCCTGGATAATCTGTTCTGCATATAGGTTGAAAAGGTATGGAGATAAATTTTTTAAAAAGAAAATAATCTCAAATCATCGTTGTTGTAGTCAGGTGCCATCAAGTTGAAAATAACCCTATTAAAAACAGATCTGAACTCTGTTCTATCCTATGCCATCCTCACACTTCCTAACACAGTAGAGGCAGTTGTGGCAATCAGTGTCAATTCACCTCATTGAAGGCCTTCCTCTTCTTTGTCAACCCTCCATCCTTCTGTCCTTCTGAACATCATGTCCCTTTCCAAGGAAAACCCCTCCTAGCAATATGCCCAGTGCATGTGAGGTGAAGCTTTCTCATCTTTGCCTCTAAGGAGCTCTTGGGCTGCAGTTTGTCAAAGATACATTTGCTTGGGGTTTTTTTGTCCATCCATGGGATGTTCAGTGCCCTTCTCCAATACCATAACTCAAAGGCACCAATTCTTCCTCTGTCATTCATTCCCATTCTGTCATTCACTGTCCAGCTCTCAGATACATTATAAGTGATTAGAAAGATCATGGCCTGGATCAGACTTATCTTAGTCCTCAAATTCACATCATTATTCCTCAATAATTTGGAGAGGTCCCTAATTACAGACTTTCCCAGTGCAATACATCTGATTTCCTAACTGCTAGTACCATGGATGTTATTTGTGGATCTAAATTAGATGAAGTTATTGACAGTTTTCCGTCTGTCATGATGTTGCCTATTGGTCCAATGCTACATTTTCTTGATATTGCAATGCAATCTATACTGAAGGTTGCATTCTTTGATCTTCTCCAACAAGTGCTTCAGGTTATCCTCTCATCAAGCAAGCTTGTGTCATCTGCATAACACAAGTTGTTGATGAATCTTCCTTGCATCCTGATGCCAAATTCCTCTTCCCAGAATCCAGCTTCTCAAATAATTTGCTCAGCATACAGATTGAATAGGTACGGAGAGAGAATCATCAGATGTTAAATCAAGAATAACCCCCTAATGAAGCAAAATTCAAGTCTTTTTATTTATTCATCAGTTATTTGTTGGCATCCTTTCAGGGCCAGGCAAAATTTAGATGTCGGTGCAACAGCAGCAAACAAAGCCCTACCTTTTGTAGCTTACTTTCTAGTGTTCGTATACAGACACTAAACGTGCTTGATAAATACATTCATTCTACAATGTCTCAGAAGCTGGTGATCGCTATAAAGAAAAAGAAAGCAGATTCATTCTGGGATGTTAAGTTTGCTATTTTAAAAAATAACTCAAGGGAGGCTCTATTAAGAAAATTATATTTTTGCTCTAAAAGCCATCATAAAAATGCTTGGAGAGAACTGGGAAAGAATAGTGGGTCTTGATAATGTTTGTCATGCAAACATTGGTCTTGACTCTGCCACATTTTATGCCTCCCCTTGTACCTGGAATAAAATGCTTTCGATGCTAGGTGGGCAGTGATGCTGAAGTCAGGTGAGGGCAGGTGGTCTTATGGCTACTTGGAGTTACTTTTGATACTGACGTTCTCTTGGGCTACCGTTAGACAAAGACTATGGCAATATTTGGGGCTCTAAGTTTTACAATTGGTATATATATTTGTATCATCTCTTTTTCTAAGAATGTAAAAGTGGTTCTAAATGAAGTTGTGTAATAAAAATCAATCAGATTTATTGTACCTACAAAAAGAAAATGATATTTAAACTGGCAGTTACCATAGTTGAAGAGTGGGCCCAGAAGTTAATAGGGAAAAGCTTTTTTCAGGCATCAAAAATTGGTTTTGCCATAGAGAAGATCCAGAGAGACATGGAAGAATTCATGGAAATAGGAAGAGGGGAAGTGGGAGAGGGTGATTGTACTGCATACGGTAAATTCATTTTATTAAGTAAAATAAAAAAAAATAAAATAAATGGTTCAATGAAAAATTAATTTTCTTTGTACACCTTCACTCAAATCACAGTAAAAAAAATGTAGTTAAAATTTTAAAAAGCTTTCAAATTAAATTGTAAGCTAAAGTTATGATATAAATAGAAAAAAATTCTTTTTGCAAAAGTACTAAGGCAGGTCTGTGTCTGACTTGTCTGAGGAAAGACAAAAGGGCCCTGTGGTACTTAGGAATGGGGGAGGGGAGAGTTGTTTGTTTCATTTTGTTTAAATAAGAAAAAGAATCAGTAAGAGAGATTTTGAACATTTAATGAAATATCAGCAGGTGAAGATCCAAGTGTTTCTAGCTCCTCAACTTTCTTTGGTTAAAAAAAAAATCACTTATTAATTAAATTGATTGATGGGCTGAGTATGTAGATAGTTTCTTACAGGTGGGGTACATAGGTAAAAATTTTCAAGTTTTACTGGCAAACAGTTGTATACATAGAGAAGTCGGCCTTCTTTTTTTTCTGTCCCTGCCTTATTCTCTCAATCTCCCACGCCAGAAGGACTAACATTACCAGAGAGTCCAGATACATTCCATAGCATTTTCCCTCATATAATCTTTTGATTAAGGAGATGTGAAAATGTGGAGTCTATCTTTGAGACCTAGACAAAGTTTGCTTTCAGAAGCACACCCTCATCTTTGTACTTATAATTATAGGTCTCCCCAAAGAAAGGACAGCCCTAGATGTGCTCATCCCTGCTGGGTGGGGCAGACCCTACCTCATGAAGTCACCAAGTCCGCTGGAGAAGATGTAATCTGTGTGCGGCCACTATTTATTTGGGGAGAGCTATTTCTGCTCCTGGGTCCAGAGGAAGATTCCATGACTGTCATTTCTTGTCTGTCATTTTCCCCCAAGGATAGGAGTCATTTCACTTAGCTTTTGTAAACAGGTGTAATGTAATATGATGAAAAAAGGAAAAAAATAAACTCTATGCAAAAATAAATACATGGATATACAATAATAAAATGGAAATCTCCCAGGCTTCTCCAATGAATACAGGAGGGGACAAAGGTTCTTTGTTTGATAAAAGTTAGAAAGTTCAGGGCAATCCAAGTTTTTTTCCTTAAATGTAGCCAAACTATGTGTAATGAATACTTCAGGCTTTCAGACATTTCCCTTACAGGTACACAAACAGCGGCCCACAGGATCTCCTGGATACCTTTGATGTTACAGCAGCCTTCTATTTTATCATGGGCCTCCCAGTCTATTCTGCTCAGTAAGACATCCTGCATAATTTTCTAATAGTTCTGAGAAAAGTATCTCACAATTATAGTCACTACTTTTCCAATCTTTGTAGAAGAAAAAGGGGGCTCTTTCTTTTGAAAGACTCCCGGGGCTTGCACTCTCCTACCAAACTCTGTTTTACAATTACTAGTTTTCTAGGGCTTCTTGATCTAAGTCACAGGAAGATGTTAAATCATCATTATTGTTGCTATAATCATCACCTCAGGGTGAAGGGAACAATGCTTCCAATCAAGTGAACATCAGGCATCATTTCAAAAACACTGAGACAATGTTTCTCAGGCTCTAAACTGAAATAGAACATAAACCTCATAAGATAGTGGTTATTGTTGTTGCTGTTAGGTGTCATTAAGTCTCAAGTCAACTGCAACTTTTGATGATTCTGTGAACATAATAGACCTGAACCTCACCCTATACTGCGCAATCCTCGTGATCTCTGCCATGCTCAAGCCTACTGTGGTCACTGCATCAACCCATCTCACGAGGCTTTCCCTCTCACCCCTCACCTTGCCCAGTATGACGTCTCTCTCCAGAGGTTGGTTCCACTTGAGAATAGACTCAAAGTAAGTCAGTCTTTGTCCATTGCAATATGGGACAAAGTTTCACCATGCTTGCCTATAAAGAGCATTCTGTGTTCATTGACTATCCATCCATTAATAAGCACTTTAAGTAGATTTCTTCACTGGCTATATTTTGGATATGATCGAATTTTTATGTCAAAACAATCACCATAGCTCTTTTTAGACAAATTCCACAACTCAGAAGTAAAACACAGCTGTCCAGAACTTGCTACTTCTTTCCTGATGACATACGTTGTTGCTGTTGTTGTCGATTGCCTTTGAGTAGAGCACGACTCATAGCGACCCAATGAACAAAAGGCCTGAAGCCTTTCTGTAACTATCAACATTTATCAAAGTTCGTAGTTTCTGTTCTTTAGGCAGTAGATGCCACTCCTGCTATTTGATAGAGGAGAGAAGCTTTCTTTTCAATTCCACCTACTTCCTACTCACTTCTCAACCCTTCTCCATAGTGAAACGACCAGGGAGCTGTGGCAGTACACCACATACACCACATAGAACACTGTGCTGTTAGTCTCTCTGGCAGCACTTCTCTGGCACATCAAATCCACCAGCAGCTTCATGGGAGAAATAGGGGCAATCTCTTCCTGTTTGATTCACATCCTCACAATTCTACTGGAGAGTCAGCAATGACTACAACTAGAGTTAAGAGAGCTCTTGCATCTGTGGCCTGTAGGATGCTTTGCTGCCTATCAATAGGCTGCTTCTCTGGTTGTTCAAATTCACCAGCTGCTCCTCAGGAGGAAGATGGACAGTTTTCTCCTGTGATAATTTACAGCGTTGGGATTTTTTTTTTAAGCACAATGCATCAATTTATTTAGATGCTTAAAATGAATATAAAGTGAAATAAGGATCTCAAAATTATAAATACTGCAGCATTGTTTCATATATTACATAAGCCTTGGAATCTTGATGTGGAGTCACTATGAGTCAGAGGCAGTGCGTATGAAAGTTATCGAGTGAGTGAACATAAATTATGCACAGCAGACAAATAGTTTTGCACTAAACTACTAGTTGTCAGTTTTAATGTACCTACAAGTGACACAAAAGAAAGGTCTGAAAACTGCTTCTGAAATACAGAAGCCTCGAAAACTTGATGTAGAAATTCTACTATGCACATAGGGCCATTTTAGCTTCAAGAGAAATCACTAACAACCAATCAAGTGGAAAAATCTAACCTCCATAATGTTATCTCCAGAAGGAAGTTTTAAAGCCTAATAAAATTCAATCTTCTGGGGGTATGGGGAAGTAGTTTTCAATTACTTGAATCCCTTTGATTGTTAGACATAAGTTGTTGTTGTTGTTAGATGCTGTCAAATTGAGTATGACCCATAGTAACCCTAGGAACAACAGTTATGAACCCTGCCCTACTCTGTGCCATCCATCTTCATCATCTCAACAGTGATAATGGTTTGAAGACTAAGATGTACCTAATTCAAGCCACAGTCCTTTCAATCACTTGCCATGCCTCTGAGAGCTAGACAATGAATAAAGGTGAAGAATCAATGCCTTTGAGTTGTGGTGTTGGAGAAGACTAATTAATGACTATTCATAGACTGTCAATAGAACAAACAGATATGTCTTGGAGAACGCAGTCAGAGAGCTCCTTGAAAGCAAGAATGTGAAAGTTTCATCTCACATACTTTGGTCATGTTGCTAGGAGAGGCTATTCCTTGGAAAGGGACATTATTGTGGGACATTTTTCCAAACACCCCACAATAAAAAAAAGTATTTTGGAGAGGTCCCTGACAATAGACTTTCCCATTGCAATATATCTCCTCATCTCCTACCTGCTAGTGCCAACAGTGTCAATTGTAGATTTAAGTAAGATAAAATCATTGACAATTTCAATCTTTTCTCCATCTATCATGGTATTGCCTATCACTCCAGTGGTGAAGAATTTTGTCCTCTTGGTGTTGAGATGTAATTCACATTTAAGGTTGTAGTCTTTGACATTTTGCAGTAAGAGTTTCAAATCTTCCTTTCAACAAACATGGTTCTACATTTGCAAAACACTAAAGGAAACCAATTCATCTTTAGAGACGACCTCAGGCTTCGTCCAATTGTAAGTAATATTTAGGCAGATGCCAGTACTTAAGTCCTGTAGGTAAGTAAATGGAAAATTTAGGAGATATGGTCTTCCCTCTCCCCTCCCTACCACACACTTTATCTGTTCTTTAATTTAATCTTTTACCTTTACTCCCCAACCTGAGGGTCATTGCTCTGTATATTATATCTGGACCATTCATTTTACTATTAAAATATCACTGTTCATTGTCCCATTATGAGATCCAGGCACCCTTTTGGTTATAATCTGTCAGAGAAGATGAGTCTAATATACTTATGGGTGTTAGAAGACTGAAATTTTGACACAGCTTCCCAGTAGCATAGTTTTCTAGAGATAATATTTTTACTTGAACAGTGGAATCCATCACTTGGAATTTCACTTGCTGGACTGATCAATCTGAATGAAAAATACATAAGATAAGAATGGCTTTTGAAGTTCCTTACTGGCAAGACTTTGACTCTTTTATTTAGGCCATAATATCAAGAAAGACAAATCTCTTTAAAAGAGATCTCATATTTGGTAAACTATAGGAAATTCTTATTTTGGAAAAAATGAAGAAAACTTTCTATGAGATGAATGGATACAACAACCATAACAAGGGGCCCTGAAGCATCAGAGACCATAAAGGCTATAAAGGACTAGACAAAGCTTCTTTCGTAAGACATTCATTAACACTAAACTCAATATCAACCAACAACACAATCATAAATTAAATCTGAATGAACTGCCTATTCAGTTCATATGAGAAATCTACTGAAAATATGATTTTGTTAGATGCCTAGCAAAGAAGCTCAATTTAAAAACCAGAATATTGTGTACCAATGAGGGAGTTTTTCTTTTGCTTTTCAAGGAGAGGAGCAAAAGGAGGGGGGGAGGGGTTTGTGCGGGGAGAAGGGTGCTAAAATGAATGAATGGAATTCCAAAATCTCTGTAGATGTTCATTGAAATGAAAAATAAACAAACTAAATTAATAAAAAAATAAAAAATATATTAAAAAAAAAACAGAATAAGGATAAAAGGGAATACTTAATATTGATATCCTTTTAGCAATCCATGAGATGTTCAACATTCTTCTCCAACACTACAGTTCAAAGGCATCAATTCTTCTTTGGTCATCCTTATTCATTGTCCAGCTGTCAGACACACAGCAAGTGATAAGAAAGACCATGGCCTGAATCAAACACACTTTAGTCCTCAAACTGTCATTATTACTCTTCAATAATTTGGAGAAGTCCCTAACTGTATACTTTCCCAGTGCAATGTGTCTGCTTATTTCCTGACTGCTAGTACCAAGGATGTTAATTGTTGATTCAAGTAAGATAAAGTTGTTGACAGTTTCAATCTTTTCTCCATCATGATATTGCCGATTGGTCCAGTGATAAGGATTTGTGTCTTCTTGACATAAAGATGCTATCCATTCCAAAGGCTGCATTTCTTGATCTATCGCAACAAGTACTTCAAGTCTCCCTCACTATAAGCAAGCAAAGTTGTGTCATCTGCCTAACAGATTATTGACGAGTCTCCCTCTGATCCTGATGCCACATTCTTCCTTATAGAGTTCAGCTTCTCCAATAATTTTCTCAATATACAGTTTGAAGGGATATAGAGACAGAACACAACCCTGGCACACTCTCTCATTTAAACCATATAGTGTTCCTTTGCTGTGTTTGTACAATAACCTCCTGATCTAGGTAAAGGTTTCACATGAGTATGATTAAGTGTTCTGGGATTCACATTCTTCTCAATGTTAGCCATAACATATTATGATCTACACAGTCAAATGTCTTTGCATAGTCAATAAAGTAGAACTACTTTCTTCTGGTATTCTTTACTTTCAGCCAAATGCATACTACATCTTGAAAAGAGTGCAGCCAGAGTGCTCTTTGGAGACAAAGATAATGAAGCTTTATTTCACATACTTCAAGCCTGTTGCTAAAAGGGGGTATTCCTTGGAGAGGAATGTAATGCTGAGAAAGGTGGAGAGTTGGTGAAGGAGGGGAAGACGCTTAACTAGGTGGATTGACACAATGACTGCCACAGTGGGTTCTAGTGTGTCAGGAAGTGTGAGGATGGCACAGGATAGGACAGGGTTCAGATTTGTTAGGGTTGCTATGGGTCATACTGGCACCTAACAACAACAATAATATTGATATCAATTTTAGGTAGGGCTTTTGTCCTATTTATTTTATGTACTCTTACTTATTTACTTAATTTGTCCTATTTATTTTAAATCATTGTTTTACTACCTACATATCACAAGACCTGTTTCCTAAAGACACTGAGGAAGATGTGAATCTGTGCCTTTTCCTGATCTATTGTAGAGATGAGGAAAGCCTTCTAACATAGTTCATGTGGAGAAAAAAGGAGGGACATCCTTAACTGGCTCCCACTGGGAAAAGGAAAGATGAGCATCCAAAATACAAAAGAAGAAAAGGAAAGTAATGGAGGGAACAAATTAGAATGATTCAAAAACTCCAATTCACAACCACTGGGTCACCTTCAATTCATTAGCGACCTTGATCTTAATCTTAAGGAGAGTAAGACATATTATGTTGCTCACTTTGAACTGTTGGATGGGAAGTCGGAGAGGGGCTTGGCCTCTTGGTTAGCACCTCAATATGCAATAGACTACAGTGGCCTAGTGACAAGGAATTGTGTTGCAATCCAAAAACACACAGTTTGAATCCATTAGCTTCTCCACAAGAGAATGATGAAAAACCTCTTCCCTTGTGAATTACTTTCCTCTGAAATCCTGCTGGATGGTCAGCTATGAGTTGGTTCCAACTCAAAGTCACATAACAGAAACGTGCCATCAGAGCTCCTTAGAAAGAGTTAGTAACTTAGCAATGAGTAATTTTAACTAGAAAGTTACGCTGTTGAATAATATCTAGGACTAGTCAGCATTATCTATGTCCAGGATTAACAACTGAGAGAGGAGTAAATGAAGTACAAAAGTGCATTTACAAACACAAAATGGGGCTTTTCCTAGAGAGGAGTTTATACGTTTAGAATTAGATGTTAAAGGCATTTCTGAGTTTGGAGAGAAGCAATATATGACACGAGTGTGTATGGGGAGTTGCCCCTTAGTCTATGATGCTGGGCTGAGTGAAGGAAAAAGTTGTTGAATCCTGAGCTTAATACTTCAATGTTTCTAGTGAATAGAAATTATCTCATATAAATAGCATTTCCTCTTTTGTACTTTCCCCAAAACTATTCTTCTGAAGAGGGATATTTAGACTCTCCAGTCCCCAGAGTTTCTCATATTTCTGCCTTGATCCTGCTCATGCAATAAGCAAAATTCTTAGGAAAGCATTTCTAGAATGTGAAAGCTATAGTAACCCAGGAAGGTAGGAAAGGAGTTACATCTTGAGTAGATTTCTGTGTCCAGCACAATACAATGGTGTGGGGGAGCACTCAGCATAGGGGGACAAAGAGAATGGGGTTTGGCTTTTCTGCTTCTCCATTTATCATCAGTGAAAGGAGAGGCATAGATGAACAACTAGGTACCTTCCCCGCCCCCTCAACAAGATCTCACTTTATTATGTAAAAGTAGCCTGAGTCCTGTGCGTGAATAATACTCTTAATAGTGATGAGTAACACACAGAGTCACTTTTCAACAACTCTGAGAATTTTATGTCTAGCAGAAAAAACTGCAAATTACTTAACCTTCTCTATCTCCAATCTAGATCGCATCTTAGTCATTCAATTACACTCTTCCAGGTGAAACAAAGATTCCCACCAAAAAGCAAATTTTATGACTTCTTTATCTTTCAGGCCAGGAAGATCCTTCTTATGACTCACCTGAGGAGGCCAGCTGGATTTTAAACTTCTTTCCTTTTACTTTTTGCTAAGCATAGAGGGAACATAAGAGGGGAAGGTGGTTCAAGTGCTATCTGCCATTAATCTGAGCCAGGGTGAATTTGTTTGCACTAGTGTTTCTGTGACCTTACATTGCATTCCAGTGAAATGGTAGAACCTGGTCTGCTGATGGAATGTTCTCTGTCAGGTCTAAAGTGACCGGCTGATAAAGGCTAGCAGGCTGGCAGGGAGACTGAGAAGCTCTTGATAGTGGACACAGGGGAAGGCATTGTTCTTCAAGCCGACCAGTCTTCCAACAGCCGCTTGCGCAGTGATTTTGCACTTACTGCTCTCTGAAACCCCTTAACTGGAAATATTAATCTAAATCTTCTAAAATAAAATACGGGCTCAGGGAACTGTCTAAAAATGTGATGCAAGGGAACTCTTTCAGGAGGGATCTAACCCATCTCTGAACTCATTACTGTTGAGTCGGTTCTGACTTAATAGATACCTCTTCATCAGATTTCCATGGCTTTATATGATAACACAAAAAGATTGACTATCTTTCTCCCATGGAGCAGCTAATGGCTTCAAACCTCCAGAGGTGTGCCACTTGTAGCGAAACTTGTGACAGACTACGCCCCAGGAAGCCCATTACCTTCATTTTCAATAAAAAGGTGCCCATTGTCAGGTCTCAGAGACTAAAATGTAAATGGAACAGAGCAGCTGGTGTGTTCAAATCCTCAATCTTCTGATTAGTAAATAAACACATAACCAACCCACCAACGCATAACCCATCAATACCTCGCCCAGGCCTCCTCAGTACTTAATAGAGCAAGGGAAGACTGATGAATGAAAACACATGACATTATCTAGTTCTTTCTGCACTACTTTCCAGATGATGAACTCTCATCATGTTCATTTTATAGAGGAAATAAACAATGTGAAGCAGTAAATAAAAACACTCTTCCTAAGAGGGAAGAGACGACCAATTTCATCTCATATAGTGTGGGCATGCTGTCAGGAAGGGCCTTGAAAATATATCATGCTGGGAAATGTTACACACCATCAAGTCACAACTGACTCATAGCTGACTCTCCAGCCAACTTTCAGAGGCAGTAAATTGCATGGGAGGAGATTTCTCTCCCTTCTCCTGCAAAGCAGCTTGTACATTCAAACTGCGTGCCTTTGGGAGCGCAGTGCAGTTTGTTTTCTAGGAGTCTACCAGCGACTATGAGTTGCAGTTGATTCGAAAGTACATGACAAACAGGCCACCAGAGCAACAAAAGAGAGGAAGAGCCTTAATGGAACGGATTGGCTGTAACAATGGGCTTGAGCCAGGCAGAGATCACGAGGTTCCTTTCCTATCTGCTCTTCAGAGGGTCATTATGAGTTATAATCAACACAATGGCACTTAACACAGAAATGAATGCACAGAAAAAGAGGCATGCTAACAATATAAACTGCTTAAGAAGATGAGCTTTGGAAAGAAAATGAAGGCAAGTTTCCTTGATTGACATTCAAACTGTCACAAGAAAAATGCCCCTTTGTGCACTGCCTGCCTCCTCCTCCTCATGCCGTGTGTGTCCTCTGAGAGGCGAGGCAGAGGAAGACGTGGTGTTCCCTCAGGATGGACTTCCCCAGCCTCCTTCAGAACCCAGTCCAGGTTTGGGAATGAGTGCCTGGAGGTAGGTCTGGCAAGGCTTTCCCTTTACCCACACAAGCTGGGATTGAGAAGGCATTCATCTGCTGACAGAGACTTTCAGCTTCCAGGCCAGCTTCCTCCCCAGTGACTCACTCAGTGATGCCACAGTCTGATGTTTATGACCTAACAGTTGATCACCATGGAAGTAGCACAAACCTCAGACTCTTGAGAAGTAGAAGCAAAGTTGCTGGACTATTTGAAAAATAAGCAAGAAGACCCTTGTTCCAAAACTGAATAACCTATTCCTCATGCAGACATTACCCCCACACTGCTCGCTCAGGCATGTGTGGATGTCCTCAAGCCTGCAAGAGAACCCACACAAGGACTTAAGGCAACCAAGAACATCAAAAACCATGGCACTGAGAAATGAAAAGCAAATTGTAAAAGGGAAGGAAGATGTGTATGTAACAAGTTAACAAGGTTAGGTTTATAAACTCGTTTCTAGAGATCACAATGATTCTAAAAAATAATGACTATGAGGTGATTGCCATGAGAAAAGCTCATTCATTCATTCCCATTGAGTTGGAACTGACTCATAACTGATTTCCAAAGGGTTTTCTGAGGCTGTAAATCACATAGGAAGAGATTGCCCAATTTCTACCTCAGAACAACTGGTGGATTCAAACTGCCTGCCTTTGTGTCGGCATCAACAACTCTTGGCCCACTAAGCTACCAGAGATAAATGAGCTAAGGCCCTCCAAAGCTCAGCCTTACAGAGAGTGCTAGTGGTTCAGTCTCAGACTGGGAGTGTCAGTACAGACTGGCCATTCCATGCCTCCTGATGTAAATGAAAAAAAAAAAAAAAAAAGGAAAAGTAAGCCAGTCTTACAGGCTTAAAATAAATAACTGCTTTTTAGTAAAGATAATCATCCCTAATGCCATGAGTGGCAGGAGACTTGGCACAGCCTGGTGACAAGAGATGTGGACTTCAGTGGCATGGTCAAGGTAAAGAGAATCCTATTTCCTGGCCGGCCCTCCCCGGACTAATAATCAAAAAGAACTTCCCTTCCCCAGCCCCAAGGCCCCTGTATGAACAGTGTTTCCCAGTAGTGCTTGCGGCTTACAAGTAATGTGAGAGACTTTTTATAACTGTTGAGGTTTCTTTTAAAAGGAAGCTCAGAATCAGTGGTAAAGGGAGGGACGCTGTGAACTTCAGACCATCTGAAAGGGGGGAAATCATAAATACCAGAGTGTCTGATTATGTGAGCATTTCTTGAAGTCAAATAATGAACCTTCTTCATGTTCTACTTCTCTGGACTTGGCACCCTCAGACAAATTTGCAGGCAGCAGGGTCTGTCTGGAATTCATTCCAAGTTGGATGGATATTTTTTCCCTTGACATTTTGCAGCTGAGACAGCCCCAAGCAGGAAGCTGAGGAGCGTAGCATTACCAAATATGTCCTTTCTCCTACCCTTAGATTTTATTTCCACAGGAAAAGAAGGCAGATGCTGGCAAAGGAAATCCAGCCAATGAGAAAGCAGCAACAGTAGGAGGCTTGTACTGGCCAAGGCAGAGAAACTGACCTAACACCATCTTTCAGATAAAAAGGAAGCTCTTCTAGGTGCCACCAATTAAAATTTCTGCTCCCCTGGGGAAAGTGTGACAATTACGAACCAACTGTGATCTATTTCAGTATAATTATTTATCATATGATAAAAATTTCATATTAGTCTGTTTTATTTTCCCAATGTGCCCTTCAGTTAAGGCAGGCAGTGTAGTACAGCAAAATGAGCAGTAGGCTGAACTGACCCCATCTGTAGCCCTAGGTTTGTTTCTAAGATGCCCGAGTCCTTGAAAAGATCATTCCATCTCCCTGAACATCATATCTTTATTTCCAGCATGAAGGTTTGAATATAATGTTCTCTCAAATCCCTTCCAGGTTCTCAAGACCATGGTCTCCAAATTTGTTTAATCACAAGCTTCAATCACTCAAATACATTTGAACACTTCTCCAGATGTGTGTGTGTATTTGTTGTAATGATATACATGTATTTTTTCTGTATATATTATAAAATCATAAAGGTGTATTTATATCGTTGCTGCTGCTGTTGTTATGTATCAAGTCAGAACCAACTCCTAGCTGACTCTTCAGCAGGTTTTCAGAGGCTGTAAATCACACAGGAGGAAAGTGCTCATCTTTCTCCCTTGGAGCAGCTGAGGAATTCAAACCAGGTGCCTTTGGGTCCACATCATGACTCCTTAGGTGACCAGAGCTCTATTTTAGGTGATGTGAATTGAAATCTCTAAAGCATGGAAAATTCTAGACAATTATGGTCTAGTGTGTAGGTGAGTCAACACAGTGACTGTGGCAATTAGCTTGCGTGTGTCAGAGATTGTGAGACTAACGTGGGATAAGACAGTGTTCAGGACAGTTGTTCACAGGGTCACCATGAGTCATACTCAGCAACACCCAACAACAACACTGCCTTCCTTATCTGTTACATTATAGACCCAAAAGGTCAATAGCAGGAAAATCATACATGTGTTAGAAATTTTTTAATGGGGTAAAATATATCCACTCTGATATTTTCTCTCCAAGTCTTGGGCATGCTTATGTGTGGTAAGAAGTGATAGGCCTAACAAGTTTGTGCTTGATAATGAACTTAAATGTTTGTGGTGCAAACCTACCCAATGGTATCATGAAATATAGGTTTGGCAAATGGTTTCCATTATAATTATAGTCAAGAAGATTCTACAAAGCAGTTCTACACTTTAACATATGGAGTTACCAACAGTTGGATCAACTCAAACCAAATAACAACATAACAACAATAAAAAGCAAGTAGGATTCTTATCTTCTATCCAAGAGGCCTCACCAGTGTACTTCTTGTGCAGGTACCACAATCTGTCCTCAGAGGCTTTATATTACAGTCATAATGAGCTGGTTTCATAAGAGCTTCCAGATTAAGAAAGACTAGTGTGAAAAGATTAGCAATCAGCTTGAAAATAGTTCATGAAATCCAACGAAACCCACTAGTGTGATCCATAGACAATATTGGAGATGATACAGCATAAGCAGTGTTTCATTATCTTATGTTTGAACTCAACATGAGTCAACAGCTTACTCACTGGATGGTAACCAAAAAGAAGACCTTTTTTGGATGTATATTTCACCTTTCATTTTCTCTATGGTTAATATTTCTGTTACCCAATTTAAAAGTGATTGTCTACAGAGAATGTACAACATAGAGTTACCGTGAGTCAAGAGCCTATTCAATGGTACTTAACACCAGCAACAACAGAGACTGCTTTATGTGCTTGTTAATTTCATTGTTGCTGTTGTTATGAAGAAAATAACAGTGGTAGCAAATTGTGACAACTAACACTTAATCTTGAGTCAGAAAGACATTTGAGAACAGCAGGAACTGGGATACTGTGAGCCCATGTATACCCAACGAAGACAGCATTATTATCTCTCTGTCAACCAGACTGTCACCTGGTTAGTACTGGGAATCAAATGTTATTTTTCTAGAGAATAAAGAGAACCAAATTTTAATGTACAATTAAGTTAATTTCACTAATGAATTTTGACTCAGAAGTGCTGTAGCCAAGCACGTGATGATATGAACAGCTCCTTAGAGATCCCTGATCTCGTATTATTATTATGTTTTGTTGTTGTGTGTTGTCAAGTTGGAATCAACTCATGACTGATCCTCCAGCGTGTTTTCAGAGGCAGTAACTCATACAGAAGAAGATTGGCCATCCTTCTTTCATGAAGCATCTAGTAGATTCAAATTGTGTGCCTTTGGGATTACAGCGCAGCTTCTTACCACAAGACTACCACAGTTTAGATACTATTACAATGTAGTCCTACTATTAAGTAGCACTACAGTCATTTGTACTGACATTGGCACTTTTCAATCAGATATACAAGCTCTGGCCAGAATAATCAGCATGAGTATATAAGATTGAAAAACTTGGACTGTCATTTCAATAAGAGTCTGTATTTTTCTCACTACAATTGTCAAAAAGACTCCTACTTGAGTTCTCTTGGAGCTGCCCTGTAAAGCAACAATCATGCTTTTTAACACAAAAATAAGGGGAAATGCGGAAGTCATGGATTGAATTGCATGGCCCTCAAAATACATGCATGTAATGATAGAATATGAAACCTTTGTAGTATCCTTCATGAGCTGATAAATCAAATAGTTGTAAGAAGATTGAGGACTGAATATGTTGTTGTTAAGGGCCATTTAGTATATTATGACTCAAATTCTATTGCATCCCTAATGGGATGGAGGAGATGTTCTCATAGGATGTGACCTGCAATTCTTTTTTATTTCCCTAAAGATAAAAAGGGAGAACAAATAGAGAATTTATGCATAGAACAAATCCTTTTGGACCTGGGCCCCTGAGTAAAGAAGCTTCCAGACACACGGGAAAGGCCAGGACACGTGGAGGTCTCCAGGAAACACTGGGCCTACAGATGCTAAAAGAAGGATGTTCCTCCCCATCCAGCAGAGAAGAGAAGACTGTCCTCTAGAGCTAACATCATAAACTTGAACTTCTAGCTTCTCAAGGAAAGCTCTGGTGACCTAGTGGTAATGAGCTGTGCTGTCAACCTGAAGGCACATGAGTTGAATCTACCAGTTGCTCCATGAGAGAAAGATGGAAAATCTCCTCCATGGGATTAATTGCCTCTGAAAACCTGCTGGAGGATCAACTATTGGTCAGCACTGACTCAATGATATAAAACAACAACAGCAACAGACTCTCAAATGAGAAGAGAATGAATTACAGGTAAAGCCATCTCCTTGTGGTGTCTCTGTTAATGCAGCAGTACATAATTAGAACACTTGATAGATCTACCATTTTAAATGTGGGAATCTCAGGAAAGTGTACAGTTTTAAACGACTGATTTTCCCAAAACAGTGTTTGGCAAACTCTGAAAGGCCTGACAGGAAATATGCATGCTTTGTGAGTCTTATTGCTCCTATAACAATTAAAAACAGCATCAGACACTGTGTACATTAATGGTTATGGTTGACTTTCAGTGAAACCTGATTTACAAAAGATAGCTTGATGATTCTTATGTAAATTCTTCAGATGAACATGTCTCATTCATATCATTATCCTCAATAAACATAATCCTCAGAGAAAGCAGGCGCTCGAAAAACATTCGCTAACAAAACAGAAGGTTGTGGAACAACTTCACAGTCTATGTTCATACTAATTAATTTCTTATTTGAGTTGATTAAATGCCCATAGTGGGTAGGCTATGTTCATGCTGAGATTTACATCAGCATTAAAACCTCCACAGGAAGTTTATATTCATTTACATATTCTAAATGAGGGAGCAGCACACCTTGCCAACCTTATACGTCTTTTCAATCTGTATGCTGAGTAAATAATTCAAGACAGTAGACTATTTAAAGAAGAATGTGCCTTTAGTATCAGAGGAAGGCAAATCAACAACCTGTGCTATGCAAATGACACAACCTTGCTTATAGAAAGGTAAGAGAGCTTGAAACACTTGCTTTAGAAGATCAAAAACTACAGCCCTCAGTGTGGATTATATCACAACATCAAGAAAATAAAAATTCTCACCACTGGGCCAATAGTCAGCCTCATGATAGAAGGAGAAAATGTTGAAGTTGTCAACAATTTCATTTTACTTAGATCCACAATCAACACCATGGGAACATAAAAGCAGTAAAGAAATCAAAAGCTGTATCAGTAATTAGGCTGTCAAAGACCTCTCCAAAGTGCCAGAGTAAAGATGTCAGCTTAAAGACTAAGGTGTGTTTAATCCAAGTCATGGTATTTTCAATTGCTTCCTACGAAGCTGAAATTTGGACAATGAATAATGAAGATTTAAAAAAAAAAAAAGGAAGTCTTTGAACCGTGGTATTAGAGAAGAGTACTGAATGTCCCATGGACTGCCAAAAGAACAAACGAGTCTATCTTGGAGAGCATGCAAACAGGGTGTTCTTTACAGGCAAGAACAGTGACACTTTGTCTCACATACTTTGGCTGTGTTGTTAGGACGGGCCTGTCTTTGGACAATTACATGGTGCTGAGAAAGATGGAGGGTCAGAAATAGAAAGAAAAACCTCCAGCAAGATGGATTGACACAGGGACTGTAGCAATGGAGCACATCAGAGATGGTAAGGGTGGAGCAGGGATAGGTTCAGGTTCAGATCCCTTACTGAAAGAGTAGCTATGAGTGGTAGTCAACTGCAGGGCACCTACCAACAAGAGCTTACTTAGACTCTAGTCTTGATCGATGGGTCAAAGAGTAAAGCCATAATAAATCCTTTATGATTTTACAGAGAGGGTTGGTCTTTTACTAATCTCTTGACTTCAAAAGCCATTTATTGTTTCCTTACATTGTGACACAGTTGTTAGCTGCCATTGAGTTAAGTACAATTCACACAGCTACCTTATGAAGAACAGACTTGAATCCTTTCCTATCCTGCGCCATCTTCATCATCTATGACATACTTGTGGCCATTGCTGCAGCCGCAGTGTCAATACATCTGGTTGAGATCTTCCTTCTTGAGCTTACCCTCTATCTGTCCAAGTATGATGTCTTTCTCCAAGGAAAAACCTCTCCTGGCCACATGTCCAAAGTAGGTGATACAAAGAGTTGACCTCTTCTCCTAGAGCACACTGGCTACACTTTCTCCAAGATATATTTGTTTGTTCTTTTGGCAGCCCATGGATATTCACTAGTCTCCAATACCTCAGCCCAAAGGCATCAATTCCCCTTCTGTCATCCTTATTCACTGTCCGGCTCTTGGATGCATAGCAAGTTATTGAAATGCCCTGGCCTGAATCAGGTGCACCTTATTCTTCAAACTGAATTATTGTTTCTCAGTCATTTGAAGTGGTTCTTGACAGCTGACTTGTCCAATACAATATGTAGCCTGATCTCCTAACTGCTGGTACCAAGGGTGTCGATTACTGATTCAAGTAAATTAAATCATTAGCAATTTCGATCTTTTCTCCACCTACTATAATATTTCTTATTAGTCCAGTGATGAGGATTTTCATCTTTTTGCTGGTGAGATGTAATTCATATTGGAAGCTGCAATCTTTGATCTTTTGCAGCAAGTATTTCATGTTCCCCTCACTTTGAGCAAGCAAGGTTGTGTCATCTGCATAACACAGGTTGTTGACGAGTTTTCCTCTGATGCTGATACCACATTCTTCTTCATACAGTCTAGTTTTTTGAATGATGTGCACAAAGTACAAATTAAGTAAGTATAAAGAAAGGATAAAACTCTGACACACACCTTTCCTGATTTTAAACTATACAATGTTCCCTTGCTCTGTTCAGACAATAGCTTCTAGGTCTAGATATAAGTTCCATATGAGCATAATTAAGTATTCTACAATTCCCATTCTTCTCAAGATTACGAATGTTGCTTATGGCTCTGTTGGCCTACTCTGAAGGGTATGGTACTGCTTTTTCCAAGACAGTACAACTCCCAACAGAATCTGGAAGTTTGAAGCCACCAGCAACCTCCAGCAATAAAAATGGGCAATCTTCTCCTTTGTCATTTATTTCCAACCTCTGAAACCTAACTGAATGATCAGCGATGAGTTAATGACAGTAAAGTGAGTTCTATTTCTAGTACTGGTCACAAGTCAGTAAACTGATTTTATCACCTATATGGCCTTGGAAGCTCTGTCTGTAGGGAGTTGCTTTGCTAACTTAAAAGTCATACCTCTCTAGCTGTTGGAATCCACCAGCTGTTTCAAGGGAGAAAGATGAGCAATCAACTCAGGTGTGATTTACAGCCTCAGAAATCTATGGAAGGTAAGGGTTGAGTTGGCTTCAGTTTGAGGGCAACCTGAATTGAAGTATGGCTCTTGGTTTGAACATGTAAGACATTTTGCCGTTAAGAGATTTATAACCTAACTAGAGAGAGAAAATACTTTAAAAATCTTTATCTTACAGAATAAGACTGAAGATCTGACAGGAGGCAAATTATACCATTTTGGTACTTAGGCATTCAGGTTCTTCCACAATGATATCTGGAGTTGTGAAATTCATAGGTGATTTGTGCTATTGATCTGAATTGGAGCCTTGTCACATTAAAAAAAAACAAAACCAGAACATAATAAAAACCTACCTGAATAACAGAGAAAGAGAAAAAAGAATGAATAAAGTGAGGTGCTCATTTTAATAAAACAGATTTCATAAATAGCTTAAGAGAAACGTAGAAAAAATTTAGGGAAGAAAGAATACATACTGTTGATACAAGAGAGCAGGAGGGTATAATTGAATTAGTGTTGGGACAGGAGGACGTAATTTGAATAGATGTCAATTTTTGCTATTATGCATGATTCCAATTGTACACAGAGAAAAAATGACATCAGTGAGTATTTTTGCATATTTGACAATTTTATAATGAAGCTTTTGACCCAAGGGGCCTTAGAAAATGTGTAATTAGAAGAAATAGCAACCTAGTCATTTATGTTACACTGATGATTTACAAACAAAACCAAATGCTCCCACAAGTTGATTCTGGTTATTGGTGACCCTCCAATCAGGTTCCTGAGGCCATAGTATTGAACTTTTATGGGAGGTGGCCGTTTCTTCTTTGGCCCAGGGAACTGCTGACTTTTCCATTAACAGTCCAAGATACAGAGCACTGCAATCATCATGGAAATCTGTGGCCTCATTTTAAGATACTTGAGGGAGGGCATCTATAATTCTCTTCCAATGAAGCAAACGTCAGTCAATTTTTTCCCAAAATGCAATTAATTTTAAACTAGGTTTTCAAAATCTTGAGTGAGTGTGCCCAATGATACAAAGACCATAAAACAAAACAAAACAAAACAAAAAACAACTTAGGCTTCACTTTTAGGAAAAACCAAAAACATTTTTTAAAAGCCAAATGATATATTCACTCTTAAAGTTTAGGTATCATTATCCAAGATTTTACTATAAATCTCTAAAGCATGTTAGGGATAAACACAGACACTTTAGCAGTGAAATTTTAAAAGTTTTGGTCTTAAGGGCAAGGCTCACTGGGCTTCATTTCAAAGCCTACTCAAGATTTCTTAACTTTTCTTCAGCAGAGAAAATGTAAGTCTTTGCCCCAAGACTAGTTAAAAAAAAAATCTTAGCACAAAACCAAATGTTATAACAAATCTGAATTGTTTTATATTTGTTTGAAGAGGAGGCAAGAGCAGGGATACTTCTTAGGGACTGATGAAATTTTAGGAAAGGCCTTACATTAGAGATACATCATGCCAGATGGTGCATCAAAATTTGCTCATTAGTGTAATGAGAAGAAGTATCAGAAAGTATAAATTGGATTCTGGTTATTGGGCATTACCCATGAAAACAATCTACCATCTTTTCACTAGTTTAGGGAGTCTTGTGGCCTAGTGCACAGCATAGAGCTGCTCATCCAAAAGCAGTTCGAACCCACCATTGGGCAGTTTGAATCCACTAGCAACTCCATTGAATAAAGATGGATAATCTCTTCCCTGACAAATCGCCGCCTCTGAAAAGACGCTGGAGGGTCTTCTTTGGGTTGCTTCCAGCTCAGCAGCAATATAGTTGAGGTTTTCATCCACATGCACAATTCATAAAACTGGATTCCTGGAGTCCAGCTTAACCAAAGGTATAAATGTTACAGCGCCTTGAGGACTGTAAAGAAAAACCTTCAAAAATAAGGATTTTCCCTCTAAGGCATCTACACACAAGGCCAAAATTTATTTTGCACATTTCCTGTATTACAACTTACACTGTAGAAATTATAGTAGCAAAATTTGTAAGAGGCAGGATATAAAAATGACTGAATTTTCCAGAAAAAGAAAATCATCCATGGAAAGGAAACTACATCATAAGAGCTCAAGACAGCTAACAATAATTTCTAGATTAATAAGAAAAATATTGTCAGGTTAGGAGGACACCATTTCCTTTCCATAGTGAAATAACAGTCCCAGTAAGAAGACCATTGATCGCTGGTGGCTTGGTGAGGGCTGAGTCAAGCATGTGGCCAGACAAGCAAGCACTGGACTTCCTTGAGGTTGCACGTCACAAGTTAAGAATGGGATCAAGGGCTCACATACCTAATATCTTAATATCACATTATAAACTTAGTTTACAAACTGTAAGGTAATGTTTTATTTTAATTCTCTTATACGGATGTACGTACTTTCAAATGATAAATCTGAAAAATTGCATGCATACATCTGTGTGTTTCATAGGACTGGAAGTTGGCAAACTATCAAAGACAATTGCATTTATGTTTATTGTGCTTGTCTGAGTACACTATTTATGGTGTATTATACCTGGTTCAGTAGCAAATAAAGGAACTTTGGTGGTTTAGTCATAAAAAATTGTGTTGCCAACCCAAAGGAATGTGGTTTGAATCCACCAGCTGCTCCACATAAAAAAAAAAAAAATGTATACTGCATTGAAACAGATGAGAGAGAAAACTGTTTAAAAGGGATATGTGGTTAGGTATTATTTTCATGACAGTAGTACAGAACGAAGGAGGAATAGTGGAGTGGACCTAAGGGGCGAGACTATATAAGAATGAAATAATTTTTCTTTTACTTTTCAAAGACAAGAGTGTACTGTGGGGAGGGGAGGGCAGGGAAAAAAGTGCAACAATGAATGAATAGAAATCC